>NW_023270718.1:1290468-1466765 GCF_011800145.1 Mirounga leonina
TGTCCATCGACAGATGGACATCTTGGCTCTTTCCACAGTTTGGCTATTGTGGACATTGCTGCTATAAACATCAGGGTGCATGTACCCTTTCGGATCCCTACTTTTGTATCTTTGGGGTAAATACCCAGTAGTGCAATTGCTGGATCATATGGTGGCTCTATTTTCAACTTTTTGAGGAACCTCCATACTGTTTTCCAGAGTGGCTGCACCAGCTTGCATTCCTACCAACAGTGTAGGAGGGTTCCCCTTTCTCCGCATCCCTGCCAACATCTGTCGTTTCCTGACTTGTTAATTTTAGCCATTCTAACTGGTGTGAGGTGGTGTCTCATTAAGGTTTTGATTTGGATTTCCCTGATGCCGAGCGATGTTGAGTACTTTTTCATGTGTCTGTTGGCCATTTGGATGTCTTCTTTGGAAAAATGTCTGTTCATGTCTTTTGCCCATTTCTTGATTGGATTCTTTGTTCTTTGGGTGTTGAGTTTGATGAGTTCTTTATAGATTTTGGATACCAGTCCTTTATCTGATATGTCATTTGCAAATATCTTCTCCCATTCTGTTGGTTGTCTTTTGGTTTTGTTGACTGTTTCCTTTGCTTTGCAAAAGCTTTTTATCTTGATGAAGTCCCAATAGTTCATTTTTGCCCTTGCTTCCCTTGCCTTTGGTGATGTTTCTAGGAAGAAGTTGCTGCGGCTGAGGTCAAAGAGGTTGCTGCCTGTGTTCTCCTTTAGGATGTTGATGGACTCCTGTCTCACATTGAGGTCTTTCAACCATTTGGAGTCTATTTTTGTGTGTGGTGTAAGGAAATGGTCCAGTTTCATTCTTCTGCATGTGGCTATCCAATTTTCCCAACACCATTTGTGAAGAGACTGTCTTTTTTCCATTGGACATTCTTTCCTGCTTTGTCGAAGATTAGTTGACCATAGAGTTGAGGGTCCATTTCTGGGCTCTCTATTCTGTTCCATTGATCTATGTGCCTGTTTTTGTGCCAGTACCATACTGTCTTGATGATGACAGCTTTGTCATAGAGCTGGAAGTCTGGAATTGTGATGCCGCCAGCTTTGCTTTTCTTTTTCAACATTCCTCTGGCTATTCGGGGTCTTTTCTGGTTCCATACAAATTTTAGGATTATTTGTTCCATTTCTTTGAAAAAAGTGGATGGTATTTTGATGGGGATTGCATTGAATGTGTAGATTGCTCTAGGTAGCATCGATATCTTCACAATATTTGTTCTTCCAATCCATGAGCATGGAACGTTTTTCCATTTCTTTGTGTCTTCCTCAATTTCTTTCATGAGTATTTTATAGTTTTCTGAGTACAGATCCTTTGCCTCTTTGGTTAGATTTATGCCTTGGTATCTTATGGTTTTGGGTGCAATTGTAAATGGGATCGACTCAATTTCTCTTTCTTCTGTCTTGTTGGTGTATAGGCATGCCACTGACTTCTGTGCATTGATTTTATATCCTGCCACTTTACTGAATTCCTGTATGAGTTCTAGCAGTTTTGGGGTGGAGTCTTTGGGATTTTCCATATAAAGTATCATATCATCTGCAAAGAGTGAGAGTTTGACTTCTTCTTTGCCAATTTGGATGCCTTTTATTTCTTTTTGTTGTCTGATTGCTGTGGCTAGGACTTCCAATACTATGTAGAATAGCATTAATGATAGTGGACATCCCTGCCGCATTCCCAGCCTTAGGGGGAAAGCTCTCAGTTTTTCCCCATTGAGAATGATATTAGCTGTAGGTTTTTCATAGATGGCTTTTATGATTTGGGGTATGTACCCTCTATGCCTATACTCTGAAGAGTTTTGATCAAGAAAGGATGCTGTACTTTGTCAAAAGCTTTTTCTGCATCTATTGAGAGGATCATATGATTCTTGTTCTTTCTTTTGTTAATGTATTGTATCACGTTGATTGATTTGCGGATGTTGAACCAACCTTGCAGCCCAGGGATAAATCCCACTTGGTCGTGGTGAATAATCCTTTTAATGTACTGTTGGATCCTATTGCCTAGTATTTTGGTGAGAATTTTTGCATCCATGTTCATCAGGGATATTGGTCTGTAATTCTCCTTTTTGATGGGGTCTTTGGTTTGGGGATCAAGGTAATGGTGGCCTCATAAAATGAGTTTGGAAGTTTTCCTTCCATTTCTATTTTTTGGAACAGTTTCAGAAGAATAGGTATTAATTCTTCTTTAAATGTTTGGTAGAATTCCCCTAGGAAGCCATCTGGCCCTGGGCTTTTGTTTTTTGGGAGATTTTTGATGACTGCTTCAATTTCCGTAGTGGTTATAGGTCTGTTCAGGTTTTCTATTTCTTCCTGGTTCAGTTTTGGTAGTTGATACATCTCTAGGAATGCATCCATTTCTTTCAGGTTATCTAATTTGCTGGCATAGAGTTGCTAATAATATGTTTTTATAATTGTTTGTATTTCTTTGGTGTTGGTTGTGATCTCTCCTCTTTCATTCATGATTTTGTTGATTTGGGTCATTTCTCTTTTCTTTTTGATAAGTCTGGCCAGGGGTTTATCAATCTTGTTAATTCTTTCAAAGAACCAGCTCCTAGTTTCGTTGATCTGTTCTACTGTTCTTTTAGTTTCTATTTCATTGATTTCTGCTCTGATCTTTATTATTTCTCTTCTCCTGCAGGGTTTAGGCTTTATTTGCTGTTCTTTCTCCAGCTCCTTTAGGTGTAGGGTTAGGTTGTGTACTTGAGACCTTTCTTGTTTCTTGACAAAGGCTTGTATTGCTATATACTTTCCTCTTAGGACTGCCTTTGCTGCATCCCAAAGATTTTGAATAGTTGTGTTTTCATTTTCATTGGTTTCCATGAATTTTTTAAATTCTTCTTTAATTTCCTGGTTGACCCATTCATTCTTTAGTAGGATGCTCTTTAGCCTCCATGTATTTGAGTTCTTTCCGACTTTCCTCTTGTGATTGAGTTCTAGTTTCAAAGCATTGTGGTCTGAAAATAGGGAATGATCCCAATCTTTTGGTACTGGTTGAGACCTGATTTATGACCTAGGATGTGATCGATTCTGGAGAATGTTCCATGGGCACTAGAGAAGAATGTGTATTCCGTTGCTTTGGGATGGAATGTTCTGAATATGTCTGTGAAGTCCATTTGGTCCAGTGTGTCATTTAAAGTCTTTATTTCCTTGTTGATCTTTTGCTTAGATGATCTGTCCATTTCAGTGAGGGGGGTGTTAAAGTCCCCCACTATTATTGTATTGTTGTCGATGTGTTTCTTTGCTTTTGTTATTAATTGCCTTATATAATTGGCTGCTCCCATGTTAGGGGCATAGATATTTACAATTGTTAGATCTTCTTGTTGGATAGACCCTTTAAGTAGGATATAGTGTCCTTCTTCATCTCTTATTACAGTCTTTGGTTTAAAATCTAATTTGTCTAATATAAGGATTGCCACCCCAGCTTTCTTTTGGTGTCCATTAGCATGGTAAATGGTTTTCCACCCCCTCACTTTCAATCTGGGGGTGTCTTTGGGTCTAACATGAGTCTCTTGCAGACAGCATATCAATGGGTCTTGTTTTTTAATCCAATCTGATAGCCTGTGTCTTTTGATTGGGGCATATAGCCCATTTACATTCAGGGTAACTATTGAAAGATAGGAATTTAGTGCCATTGTATTGCCTGTAAGGTGACTGTTACTGTATATTGTCTGTGTTCCTTTCTGGTCTATGTTGCTTTTAGGGTCTCTCTTTGCTTAGAGGACCCCTTTCAAGATTTCCTGTAGGGCTGGTTTTGTGTTTGCAAATTCCTTTAGTTTTTGTTTGTCCTGGAAGCTTTTTATCTCTCCTTCAATTTTCAATGACAGCCTAGCTGGATATAGTATTCTTGGCTGCATATTTTTCTCATTTAGTGCTCTGAATATATCCTGCCAGTCCTTTCTGGCCTGCCAGGTCTCTGTGGATAGGTCTGTTGCCAATCTAATGTTTCTACCATTGTAGGTTACATATCTCTTGTCCCGAGCTGCTTTCAGGATTTTCTCTTTGTCTATGAGACTCGTAAGTTTTACTATTAGATGTCGGGGTGTTGACCTATTTTTATTGATTTTGAGAGGGGTTCTCTGTGTTTCCTGGATTTTGATGCATTTCCTTCCCCAAATTAGGGAAGTTCTCTGCTATAATTTGCTCCATTATACCTTCTGCCCCTCTCTCTCTTTCTTCTTCCTCTGGGGTCCCAATTATTCTAATGTTGTTTCGTCTTATGGTATCGCTTATCTCTCGAATTCTGCCCTCGTGATCCAGTAGTTGTTTATCTCTCTTTTTCTCAGCTTCTTTATTTTCCATCATTTGGTCTTCTATATCACTGATTCTCTCTTCTGCCTCATTTATCCTAGCAGTTAGTGCCCCCATATTTGATTGCACCTCATTAATAGCCTTTTTGATTTCTACTTGGTTAGATTTTAGTTCTTTTACTTCTCCAGAAAGGGTTTCTCTAATAACTTCCATGCTTTTCTCAAGCCCAGCTAGTATCTTTAAAGTGATGATTCTGAACTCTAGATCTGACATCGTACTAATGTCCGTATTGAGTAGGTCCCTGGCAGTCGGTACTACCTCTTGTTCTTTTTGTTGAGGTGATTTTTTCCATCTTGTCATTTTGTGCAGAGGAGACTAGATTAATGAAAGAACAAAATGCTAGCAGGGTAACAACATCCCCAGAAAATATACTCTAAAGAAATCAGAAAAGACCTGAATCCGGGGGAAAAGAAAGGGAAAGAGAAAAAAGAAAAAAAAAAAAAAGTAAAGATAAAGATAAAAACAAACAAAAACAGAACAAAACAAAACAACAACAACAAAAAACCAGAATGTGATCAAATATGATCAGGCTGGTATATAGATCAGTGCCACACACTAGATTTTGGGTGTATTTTGGTCTGTTAGAAGAAAGTGCCTCCCAAAATTTTAAAGAAAGAAAAACTTATATATGTACAAAAATAAGGGTTGATATGATGAAGGGATGGAATATGATTGTAAAGATGAAAATTATAAAAATTCTTATAAAAGGAATTGATAAGTTTGAAAAAAGAGGATTTAAAAAAAAAAAAGAAAGAATGTGATCAGGCAGGGGAGTAGGAAAAAAACCATACACTAGGGATTTAGGGTATATTTTGATCTGTTAGAAGAAACTATCTCAAAATTTTAAAGAGAGAACAACTTATATATATATATATATATATGCCAAAAATACGGGTAACTACTATGAAGGGATAGAATATGACTCTAAAAATGAAAAAAATGCTTTTTGAAAAAAGGGATTGATAAGATTTTGGTTGAAAAAGGGAAAAAGAAAAATAAAAAAAAATAAAAAAAATTAACTTTGAAAGACTAAAGAATCATGGTAAAAAAGCCATGAATTCTATGTGCAGTGTTCCCCTAGCGCTGGAGTTCTGTGGTTCTCATTGATCAGTAAACTTGGTCTTGGCTGGCTGTTCTCGTTGATCTTCTGGGGGAGGGGCCTGTTGCCATGGTTTCTAAATGTCTTTGCCGGAGGCGGAACTGCCCAGCCCTTGCCCCCTCCTGGCTAAGTAATCTGCTCGGGTTTGCTCTCCGGAGCTTTTGTTCCCTGCGAGCTTTCCGTACAGCTTTGGAGGCGGAGAGTGAAAATGGTGGCCTCCCAATCTCTGCCCTGGAGGAGCTGAGAACTCGGGGCCCCGCTCCTCAGTGAGCCCCCAGAGAAAAGCCGTCAGTCACTCCCGTCTCCCCGGTCTCCGGCTGCACCCTGTGCTTCCCCAGCCTGTGACCGCACGTTTCTATCTCTGGCACCCGACCCCAGGTGGAGTCTCCAAACCCAGCAGATCCCTGCAGTGCACTCCCGGCGGCTCCTCCCAGGGGAGGAAGGTGAGTCTCCCCGGATCTGCTGCTTGTTGGGTCCCTGCTGGAGGAGCAGTGGCCCGATTGTGCCGCAGATCACGGTTTATGGCAACCCCGAGCTGAGAGCCCGCTTCTCGGCTCCGCCTCTGCAGCCGGCTTCCCCGCTGTGATACCTGGGAGCTCTGCCGCACTCAGGCACCCCCGGTCTTTCTGTGACCCCGAGGGTCCTGAGACCACACTGTCCCGCGAGGGTTCCACCCCCTGCTTAGCCACCGGAGTGACGTCCCTCAGTGGAGCAGACTTTTAAAAGTTCCGATTTTGTGCTCCGCGGCTCTATCACTTGCCAGAAGCGGCTGACGGAGGCCCCTCCCCCGCCGTCCATCCTCCTGAATATTGCCTCGATTCACTTCTCCACACGTCCTACCTTCCAGAAAGTGGTCGCTTTTCTGTTCAGAGAGTTGTTGCTATTCTTTTCTTTGATCTCCTGTTGAGTTTGTAGGTGTTCAGAATGGTTTGATCCCTATCCAGCTGAATTCCTGAGAGGAGACAAAATCCAGGTCTCCTACTCCTCCGCCATCTTGCTCCGCCCCCTCAAGTTTCTTTCTGTATATAGCTGTCCAATTTCCCCAGCACCATTTATTGAAGAGACTGTCTTTTTCCATTGCATAGTTTTTCCTGCTTTGTTGAAGATTATTTGACCATAGAGTTGAGGGCCCATATCTGGGCTCTCTCTTCTGTTCCATTGGTCTATATATCTGTTTGTGCCAGTACCATATTAAGCATAATTTTTGTTTCTCTTCTAAAGTAGACAGGACAAGTATCATTATCCAGTTTTCCGATGAAGAAACTCTTGCTTACTAAGACTTGGAGACAAGGGGGTTCAGGAAATAAAAGAAAAAAAAGTATATGCCAACAAACTGGGCAACCTGGAAGAAATGGCTAAATTCCTAGAAATATATAAATTATCAAAACCAAAACAGGAAGAAATAGAAAACCTGAACAGACTGCTAACCAGCAAAGAAATTGAGTCAGTAATAAAAAATCTCTCAACAAACAAAAGTCCAGGGCCAGATGGCTTCACAGGGGAATTCTACCAAACATTTAAAGAGTTAATACCTGTTCTCAAACTATTCAAAAAAAAAAAAAAAGGAAGGAAAACTTGAAAATTCATTCTATGAGGCCAGCTTTACCCTGATACAAAACCAGATAAAGACCTCACTAAAAAAAAAGAGAACTGCAGGCCAATATCCTCAATGAACAGGGATGCAAAAATTCTCAACAAAATACTAGCAAACCAAATCCAACAGTATATTAAAAGAATTATTCACCATGACCAAATGGGATTTATTCCTGGGTTGCAAGGGTGGTTCAATATTTTCACCAATCAATATGATGCACCACATTAATAAAAGAGAGGATTAGAATAGATGCAGAAAATGCACTTGACAAAGTACAGCATCTATTCTTGATAAAAACCCTCAAAGTAGGGATAGAGAGAACGTACCTCAACATCATAAAGGGCATATATGAAAAGCTTACAGCTAACATCATCTCAGTGGGGAAAAATTGAAAGATTTTCCTCTATGGTCAGGAACATGTGTACATATATACACCGCATCTTCTTTATCCATTAATAAATGGACACTTGTGCTGCTTTCATAATTTAGCTATTGTATATAATGCTGCAGTAAACACAGTGGTGCATAAAGCTTTTTGAATTACTGTTTTTGTATTCTTTGAGTAAATACCCGGTAGTGGAATTGATGGATCATATGGTAGTTCTATTTTTAATTTTTTGATGCTTCCACTGTCTTTTGATTGGAGCACTTAGTCCATTTACATTCGAAGTAACTATTGATAGCTGTGTACTTATTACCAGTTTGTTACTTGTTTTGTGGTTGTTTTTCTCTTTTCTTTCTCTTGCTGTCTTCTGTTTGTTAGCTTTGTTTATTGATATACTTGACTTTTTATTGTTTGCGTATCTGTTACTGGTTTTTGATTCATGGTTACCATTCTGTTTGTATATAATATCATCTACATATTTACAGTCTATATTAAGTTGATGGTCACTTATGTTTGAACTCATTCTTTACTCCCCTCACCTCTCCATCTTAGGTCTATGGTGTCATAATTTACATCCTTTTATTTTGTGAGCCCCTTGACTGATTTTTATAGATATACTTTTTTCCTTTTGTGCTTTCTGTTTTTCTTACTCCTGTTTATGGTCTTTCCTTTACACTCAAATAGCCCCCTTTAGCGTTTCTTATTGGGCTGCTTTAGTGGCCATCAACTCCTTTAGCTTTTGTTTGTATGGGAAAGGAAACTCTTTATCTCTCCTTCTATTCTGTATGATAGCTTGCTGAATAGAGTATTCTTGGTTGCAGGTTTTTTTCTTTTAGTACTTTCAATATATCATGCCACTCTCTTCTGGCCTGCAAAGTTTCTGCTGAAAAATCAGCTGAATACTTTCTGGGGTTTCCCTTGTACATAACTATTTTCTTTCCTCATGCTTTTAAAATTCCCTCTTTATCACTGCTTTTTGCCATTTCAATTACTATATGTCTTGATGTGAACTTCCTTGGGTTAATTTTGTTGGGGGCTCTCTGCCTCCTGGATCTGATTTCCTTCCCCAGATTTGGATTTTCAGCTATTATCTCTTCAGTTAATTTTTCTGCCCCCTTTTCCCTTTCTGGGATCCCAATAATGTGAATGTTATTAGGCTTGATTGTGTCAGAGTTCCTTTAATCTATTTTCATTTTTGTTTTTGCTCTCCTGTTCAGCTTGATTGCTTTCCATTACTCCATCTTCCAGGTTGCTGATCCATTCTTCTGCTTCCTCAAGTCTATTCATTCTGAGTTCTTCATCTCTGATTGGTTCTTTTTTATGTTTTCTATCTCTGTGTTAAGGGTCTCACTGAGGTCCTCCACTCTTTACTCAAGTCCAGTGAATATCTTTATGACCAGTACTTTAATTCTCTATCATGCATATTACTTATCTCTGTTTAGCTCTTTCTTTGATTTTGTCCTCTTCTTTCATTTGGGACATATTCCTATGTTTCTTCACTTTGTCTAACTCTGTGTCTATTTCTATGTGTTAGGAAAGTCCGTTATGTTTCCTGCTCTTGGAAGTAGTGGCCTTATGAAGAAAAGATAGTGTAGTGCCCTGCAGTGAAATGTCCCCTATTCTCCAGAATCTGGAACTTAGTATCTCCTATGTGTGTTACATGCACTCTGCTGCTGTGGCTGAGCTGCTTTGCCTTTAGTCCAATCATCTGCAATGGTTCTCTTTGCCTGTTGAGGGCAGGGTTGTTAGTGAGCCAGTCTGGGGCTGCTTTGGGCTTAAACTGAGTCAGACCAGGCATTTTCCAGAGCTGCAGCAGCACTGAACTGCACTCTCCCAGTGTTGTCCCTGGAGAAGCTTTCATCGGTGGGTGGGGTCTGTAGTCCGAAACAATGTCTGCCCCCATGCCCACTGCTGGGGCCGCAGTCCAACTGGTGTTTGTGGTTGTCTTCCCCTTTCCCTTGGGCAGGAGTGGAGTGGTGGTGGCCTTTGTCGGGGATGCTTGAACACTGCCAGGCTTGTGGCACTGCTTTGGATAGGATCTGGCCAAGGACATATTGGAGGGGGCAGGTCTTCAGGAGAATGTGGGGACAGGGTGCATGGTACCAGCAAGGTCAGCACTGGTCAGCTAAAGAGGGGACTTGCAGCCACCCAGAATTCCTGCTTAGGGCAGGGCAGGTCCACAGGAGAATGCGTGGCATTTTTCATAGTGCAGCTTCTATGCTATATCTGTAGGGCTGTTTGTTTTGCTGTCTCTTTAAGGGTAAGAACTCCATTTCCTATTGCCTTCCAAGCTTTTGCAGGGCCGCCTTCCAAGCGTTTGCAGGGCCACCTGCTAATTTTTAAAGTTCCAGTTGCTCAGCTCCACTGATAGTAAAAACTCATGAAATTCGGCTCCTCTGGTTTTCAAAGCCAAATTTTATGGAGATTTTTCTTCTGTGTGGGTCCCCCATGCCTGGGTGCCTGGATTGGGGTCTGGTTTTCTCCCCACTCTGCATCCATAGTGTGTCCTCTGCACCCCCCCGCCCAGACTGTTTCACAGGTTCATTTAGCTTCCGTGTCTCTGCCCTTCCTACCCTCTTTGATGTGGCCTCTTCTTTACATGTAGGCCTGGAGAGTCTGTTCTGCTCGTCTTTGGGTCATTTTGGGGGAGTATTTACACTGATTTGGGTGTTATCTAGGTATATCTGTGGGAAGAGGTGAGCTTAGAGTCCTCCTACTCCACTGTCAACCCCCTAGAACTTTTATTTGGTTATTTTTTGATAGTCTTTATTTCTTAGTTAAGATTTCTTATTTTTTCCTTCATGGTAAGGATATTTTCCTTTACATTTTAAGCATAGTTTATAATAGCTTTTTTAAAATAATAGCTTTTAAAAATCATTCTCTGATTCCCACATCTGGATCATCTTGGCATTGATCTCCATTGATCTGTTTTCTCTTGAGAATAGATCATGTTTTCCAGTTTTCATTTTCTCAAATATCTAAATTATATCCTGGGCATTGTGATTAATATACTGAGGAAACTGGATTTCATTATGTTCCTCCAGAGTATTTTTAAAAATATTTTTATTAGGCACTTAATTTAGTTGGGCTCAACTTTCCTGTGGGTGGCAGCTCAAATTTTAATTCACTTCTGTTAGTATTGGCTTGGCTCCTTTAAGTATCCTCTGTCCTTTATAGTTGAGGAGTCAGCCACATATTTGCAAAATGCTTATACACAGAATTTGGAGCTTCCCTTCCCTGGCCCTCTTCCAGGATATCCTACATACCTCATTTTCCAATAGCAGTTACGTATAGGCCTTGAACCCTTTTGTTGGAAAACTTAGGGTTTTCCGTGTATGTTTTAGCTGCCCTAAAATAGTGCAGACTGGACTTGCTTTCAGGGTTAAAGCCATAAAAAGTAGGAAACTGACCTTCTATTATTTCCTTCTTCCAACTGTTGACCCATCTCCAGAATCTGCCTGCTTTTGTTCATTCTCCAGTGCCTTTGGATAGTTTTAATATTTGGTCTAGAATTTATACTTGTTATCTGCTGGGGTTTTAATGCAAAATAGAACTACTTGGCCAGCACATTTAAAATGCTTCTATCATCATAAAATTCATATATGGTTACTTATGGTTACTTGTTTACATATATTTACACTATTAAGCAGTGCACCTCTAAAGCCATTTTCCAGCTACATCATGACAACTCATGAAATGTTGCACAGATAACTTATTCTAACAATTGATCAATCTCAAAAGTCTGAAACTTTTTTTTTTAATCCTGAGTGTTGGCATTATTACTGTAATAGCCTTTTTTCTGAGAATTGCAATATTCTTAAGTGAAAGATAAAAATTAGGGTTGGAACTAGTGGGCAAAAATACACATAAGTCACAGCCTATCTGGACCACATATTGTAGATTGCTTCATCTAGCATATATTCCTAACCCAATTTGCTCTTCTCTGCCTCTTCTATAGACTGGGAAACATAAACACTCTTGAAGTATTTCTTCCTGTGTTAGAGGTTGACATGAGACACAGTTTTGGGCACTGGGATGTAAATGGAAGTCTGCTCTCCTTTCCAGATATAGGGGGAATTAAGGTAAGAGAGAGTGAAAAGGGGGTAGAAGTAATGGATTTTAGGCCCTTGTGAGTTCTAAGAGTTATTAAAATGAGAACAAAGAGGGTATAAGCTGGTAAAACAAGAGTTGATTAGATAGAATGGAGTGTTTGAATCTGCGATTACAGAGGGGTTTCCATTTACATTATCTTATTTTATTTCTATTAACATATAGTATATCATTAGTTTCGGATGTAGAGTTCAGTTATTCATCAGTTGCATATTACACCCAATGCTCATTACATCACATTCCCTCCGTTTACTTTCTTGCTGGCAAGATTTTACCTTTGGAGCCAGGGGCTGAGGTGCTGTGGAAGACAAGACCGTTGGTGGCAGAGTAGTCAAGGAACTGAGAGGCCAGGGTTTTGGAAGTGGATATAATAATCTGCAAGTAGTCTGACAAGAGTAGTGACAGGGTAGCAAGACTGGTTCTGGAGATAAAAACCAAGGAACAAGGAAGAATGAACAGAGACTGGTAGGTGGCTGAACGAAGGAATAGTGGGTAGTTTGTACAAATTAATGGGTGGAGAGGGAGACAATCATTTGGAAGGGAAAATGAACAAAGATACATACATCCTATGTCCAAACCTGGTAACTAGGGTAAGGAGCATGAGAGAAAACAGGAGACCATTTGGAAGAGTTAGAGTCCTTGGTGGGAGGACAACTTTCTTCATTGAACTTTCATAATAGTTATTAACAATGCCTCATTTACAGGTAGAATTTTTTTCCCATTAAACTGTCCAAGCCTCAGGGCAACTGTATCAACTGCGGAGTTGGTAAACTTTCTTTGACCCTAAACGTCTATACTCGCTAGCTCTCTTTTCATTTATATATAAAAATATATATAAATTTTAACCCTGGCACATTTCAAATATAAAGAAAAATATAACCATTTACAAGCCATCCATTTACAAGCCATCCAACTTTTGTGAATCTACCCAATTTCCACCATGCATTATAACCTCCCCATTCCTATGACCTGTCCCCCAAAGGAATATAATACAGTCATTAAAGATTAATTTCATGAAAAAAAGTACTTATTGTATATTTCTAAGGCGGTAAATCAAAAACTTTAATAAACATGTCTAAACCATATAGCTAAATAAAATCAGCACAAATAAAAAATATATTAGGGTACTTTGGGAACTAGAGTTTCATCTGAATTTAATTCCCTTCCCAATTTTTATAAATTACAAGATGGGGAGAGGAGAACCTGAAAGGGAATATCAACATTTAAGAAAATAATCTAACTTTATTTCACATGAATAATATAACTGGTTGAATGGAGATAAAAGAAATAGGCAAACTAACTTTGTTTAAAAGTACTTTGTCTATGTATACTTGGTCTAAAGAGAAAAAGAACCCATAAACAAATCCTGAACACAATCAGGTTTGTTTTTTACAATGCTCTTGTGTAGCAACTCCAAACTACTTGCTATGTATTAGAGGACTGAACAAATCAGTAAACAGATTGATGATAGTTGGAGCCAATTTGACTGTTGGAAGTTAACATGGAATACGGAAAAACTAGAAATACTTACTTGAAGTTGAAGGTATCCACATTTTACACATACATACATAAACATGAAAGACTGGTATCTCAATAATGATAACACACAGCACCCAGATCTTAGTTTCTAAATACCAAACTGCTCAAAGGAATCAGGTCTCTGTAGAATCTGTGGCTGCAGCAGACCGTATACAAGATAAACCCAAGATTTTATTATATCAGAAAACAAGCATTCATATTGATGATAGAGAAAAGAGACCTAGGGAAGAAGGGAAAGCTCCTCTATAGATAGCATGCCAAATGCTAAATATAAGAGGAAGGATGGACCAAGAAAGCCATCACTTTGCAATCATAGTAATAACTGTTTCAGACAAAAATATCAACACTAAAACTAGCAGGTGAAAGATAATGAGGTAGTTACTACATAAAGATCTCCCACAAATTAGTTACTAATTTCAAGGGCAAAACAGCAGCTTTATAGTGGAGAACCTTGAAGTCATCAGTATATTCAAGGGATCAAAACTATCACTGATAAAACATGTTTCCTGTTGTAATGTGCTGAGACTATGTGTCACTCATGGAATATTCTTGCCACACTAATTTGGATTTAATCACAAGGAATCAAACTCATATTTAGGGATAATCTACAAAATACCCCATACTCTTTGAAGATACCAATTTCATGAAAGACAGAGAAAGGCCGTGGAACTGATCCAGATTCAAAGACTAAAGAAACACGACAACTTTATGCAGGGTGGTATGACCCATCTTAAGATTTGATCCTGGAATAGGAAAAAAAAAAATTGATATAAACATATGGGACAACTGTGGAATTTGAATAAGTTGTAGATTAGAAAATATTGTAAGCAAAGTCCGGTAGTCTTAAAATATGTTTGCAAATTCCTTGACACTTCTCTTATCAAGAGGTGGAGTCCATGCTCCCTCTCCTTGATCCTAGATAGGTTTTTGTGACGGCCTCCTCAGATTCTAACACTGTAACCTCCAACGGTAGATTAGACAAGGCCATAGTACTCCTGCTGGTTTCTCTTAGGATACTCTGAGCCTCCACATAGCATCCAGTCAGTATGAAGTGGCCATGCCAAAGGGTCCACATAAAGCTAGAAAGACATGCTTGAGGGACAAAAGCTGTTTGGGTTCTCTCAGCTCAGGTGCTAGACAACTGAATGATCTGGCTGGACTCTAATCACAGTAGATACACTAAGGCTATTTAGGAATTTTGTTGTTCTTGCATCATTCCTGAAAGTTGAGAATACATTGAAAATACAGGCTTTAAAACACTCTCAAAACATTACAAGTTTAAAAATGTATTATAATAACCCCTTTTAAAGTAATCAGATCACCTATAAGTGAAACCGTATGACAATTGTCTTTCTCAGCTTGACTTACTTCACTTAGCATAAACCCCTCCAGTTCCATCCATGTTGATGCAAATGGTGGATATTCAGCCTTTCTGATAGCTGAGTAATATTCCATTGTATCTATAGACCACATCTTCTTTATCCATTCGTCTCTTGAAGGGCATCTTGGCTTCTTCCACAGTTTGGCTATTGTGGACATTGCTGCTATGAACATTGGGACATAAGGACTAGCATGGAGGACATTAGGAGAAGGAAGGGAAAAATGAAGGGGGGTGGGAATCAGAGTGGGAGATGAACCATGAAAGACTATGTACTCCGGGGAAACTGAGGGTTTCAGAGGGAAGGGGGATGGGATGGGTTAGCCTGGTGATGGGCATTAAGGAGGGCACATATTGCAGTGAGCACTGGGTGTTATATGCAAACAGTGAATCATGGAACACTACATCAAAAACTAATGAAATACTGTATGGTGACTAATAATCAGATCATATTTATACATATATGAGAATATTCTACATATAGATCACAAACTTATAGGTATGAATATGATTTGGTTACCTTTAAAGGGGGCATTAGAGATTTACATGTATATCTATCTCCTACAAAACCTTATGTCTCTGGCCACTTTTCTATGCATATTCTGGGTATTTACCAATGTTAGTAACCATAAATTTACTTTTTCATTGTATTCTGCATAATATTCCACTGAATGGATAGGTCCTAAATTGTTTTGTCAGTCTAACTGATGAATGCAAATTGTGCCATTACCAATAATGAAACAATGAACATCCTTTCATGTGGATCTGTAAATAGGTTTCATGCCCTATGGTGAGATAAGATTATTAGATTTAGCTCTAAGCTTTAGATTTAATTTTTATTTTTTAAAGATTTTATTTATTCATTTGACAGCGAGAAAGGGAACATAAGCAGGGGGAGTGGGAGAGGGAGAAGCAGGCTTCCTGCAGAGCAGGGAGCCCGATGTGGGGCTTGATCCCAGGACCCTGGGATCATGACCTAAGCTGAAGGCAGACGCTTGCACCCCAAGCTTTAGATTTACATTAGATTTAGCATTAAGGAATATTTATTTAATTTTACTGTCTCATAGTTTTACTGTTTTGGTAAACAGTAATAATAGTCACTGTAGATAATTTTTCAAAAAGCTAAAACCTCCCTAAGCCTCTCTGCCAGAGTAAACCAGGTAGCAGGTCTGTGAACATCCCTCCACATATTACCTCCTTGTATGTAAGTGCATCTGTAGGTATACATATTATTACTTGGGCCACACATACTGGGAAGCCTCTAATGTAGCTTTCTCATGAATGATGGTTCTCTGTCCTTACAAACCAGGTCCTTTTTTTTTTTTTTTGGTGGCTGTGTATTAGAATATATTTATTCCATTATTTTGCTAATACTTATTTCCTTTAAAAAAAATCAGTATAAACATCCTTATATACATGCTCACTTTTGCTATAATCTCTTAAACAAAGCATCTAGTGCTAGGATTGCCAGATCAAAGGGTATTTTGATATATATTGACCAGTTTATGTCCACTCCTGACAAGAGGTATTGAACACAGAATGCCCTGTCAATGGTAATCCACCTAAATTGTTACATCCCCCAATAAGAACCCAACTGGTTTCTTGCTCTGCCCTCCTTTGTTGGGGGTGGGGGGGAAGAGATGGAGGTGGGGTGTGACAAAATTAATGTCCTTGAAATCTGCCAAAGCCCCTGCCTACACAGGTCTGGATGAAGGACTGTGCACAGGAAAGGCAATCTGACCTATGCGTGAAGAGAAATAATGAGAAGAAACCAATTACTAACAATTCAAGTTTACTAAAAAACTTCTTGTCATTAGTAACTACTTTTAACACTTTCAAAGAGTAACAGTGAAATCCTACCTTAATGAATTAGGGTCCAAAATTTCCAGGCATATAAATTATAGTATGTTATTAGTTAAAAACAGTATTTTCAGTCTATAAAATACAAACTAATGATACTAAATATTACACTGTACACAAGGGCTGACATACTATAAAGAACCAGGGCCGGATGGAGGATGGGGGCCATTCACAAATTGCATCCCAAATTTGCATTACTGCAGATGGCAGCATGACATGATTTTCTGTACTTGTCCTGAAATCTCATTAAGGCTACTTGCAGGATTCCTTTTGAGTATGTTGTTATGAAATCTGGGTAGGGGAGTACAATTTTCAAATACTTGTCCTAATGATAGATTTTCTCCTTGTTCAGTAATTGCTGGGCATCTATTAGGAGCCAAGCACACTTCTACACGGTAGAGATAAAGCAGTGAAAAACATCCTTCCCTACATGGAGGTTACATTGCCGTTGCCGTTAATTTTACTTGTCCCTTACGATACTTTCATTAAAGTTCTGCCCCTAATCTTCATTTATAAGGCCTCTTTCCTGGGTAGACTCAGATGAATTTTGAAATTCTTTTGCGTTGCATCCTGAAGGTTGGGACATTCAGAACTCAAACATTGACTGTATTTATAGGTTTTCTCTCTGTGAAATCTGATGTTTGTAAAGAATTTATCTCCCAACTGAGTCCTTAAAACAGCACTTTACAGAGCTTACTTGCATGTGAAGATTCCTTGAGGCTTCTGAGTTCTGAAGGAACTTTCCACAATTCCCAGCATCGATTTTCCAGTAGAGAGGAGGATGTGAACTTTAACTGAAGGCTACACCACACCTCACATGTCTACAGATTTCCTCCAGTGTGAACTCTCTGATGGTATACAAGATGTGATCTCTGGCTGAAGCCTTTACAACAGACATCACATATGTATGGCCTTTCCCCAGTGTGGACCCTCTGATGTGTGTGAAAATGCGAGGCCTGACTGAAGCCTTTACCACACTGCTGACATGTATAGGGTTTCTCTCCTGTGTGAACTCTCTGATGAGCACTGAGCCCAGCACTCCAACTAAATTCTTTCCCACATTCCTCACATTTAAATGGTTTCTCTCCAGTGTGAATTATCTGATGAACTTGAAGATTTGACCTCTGGCTGAAGGCCTTACCACATGTATCACATTTATATGGTTTCTCTCCGGTGTGGACTCTCTGATGGGCTTGAAGATGTGAGGCCTGGCTGAATCGCTTCTGACACGCTTCACACTTGAATGGCTTCTCCCCGGTGTGGACACTCTGATGAGCTTGAAGATTTGAGGCCTGACTGAAGCCCTTCCCACACTCTTCACATTTATAAGGTTTCTCTCCTGTGTGGACCCTCTGATGATTGTGAAGATTCAAGCTCCAATTGAAGCGCTTCCCACACACCTCACATTTGTATGGTTTTTCTCCAGTGTGGACCCTCTGGTGGGCTTGAAAATACGAACTCTGACTGAAGCCTTTACCACACACATTGCAGCGAAATGGTTTCTCTCCTGTGTGAACTCGCTGATGGCTCTGGAAACTTGAGGCTGAACTAAAACCCTTCCCACACTCTTCACACTTATACGGTTTCTCCCCAGTGTGGACTCGTTGGTGGCTGTGAAGGTTAAAGCTCAAACTGAAGCACTTCCCACACTCATCACACTTGTATGGTTTCTCTTCAGTGTGGACTCTCTGATGGGTATGAAGATTTGAGCTACAACTAAAGCGTTTACCACAATCTCCACATTTGTATGGTTTCTCTCCAGTGTGGATTCTCTCGTGGGCCTGAAGATGTGATCTCTGAGTGAAGCCCTTCCCGCACACCTCACATTTGTAAGGTTTCTCTCCAGTGTGAACTCTGCAATGAATATTCAGATCAGTGCTACGACTGAAGCCCTTCCCACAACTTTCACATCGGTAGGGTTTCTCTCCTGTGTGGATAGGCAAATGGGCATAAAGATGTGAGGTCTGGTTAAAGCTCTTACCACACTCAAGGCATGAATACGGCTTCTCCCCTGTGTGGACTCTCTGGTGAGTTTGCAGGTTTGAGCTCTGGCTGAAACCCTTCCCACACTCATGACACCAATAGCGTTTCTTTCCTGTGTAAACACTTTGCTGAATGGGAACAGCTGGGCTATAACTGGTGTCCTTCTCATGTGCACTGTAAGCGGGGGACTTCTTTCCCGAGTGTACCTGTTGATGAAGTTCAAGACTGGGGCCATCACTGAATGCTTTCTCACATTCACTACAGTGGTAGGTCTGCTGGATAAGAGGGGACACCTTACCACAGTCACTATTGTGAGCTTTGTCTCTTTTGTGCACTGTACCGTCATCATGGTGGTGTGAAATACAACTGAAAATGTTAACGTATGGAGCAAATATACATAACTGGCTTTTCATCTGAGTCTTACAACTTCTCTGATAATTCTGTGTTTCACTGAGATATATTTTACTCCAAGAATTATGAGCTCTCCCAGCCAGAAATTCTTGCTTTTCAATAATCTTGGAATGATCCTCTAGAAGATTCATGATACAGCTGTCCTCCACAGAAGCCTGAATACATATTCCTGCTCCCACTTGACAGGGGGACTCACACTGGTCGGAGAACTGAGAACTCTTTCCTTGAATATTTATCACAGAGTCGTGATTTTTGTTTAATTTGCTCACAACATGTCTCTTGATTTGCCAACATGAAAGCTCTCCCAATGAAAGGCACCTTATTCCTGCTTCATGAAGAGTCTCCACCTCATTTTGATTCCTGCCTCCTGAAAGAATAAGGATAAAGAATTAGGGACAGAAAGAGACATCAGCAAGGTGGTAAATGGAGAAGCTCCAAGCCCTTGTTCCCCAAAGAAAACATTAAAAAAAAAAAGGCTAGCTGAAAAAGATCTATAGCAAACAAGGGACCTTCCAGTAGAAAAAACACACTTAAAATGGGAGGAAATTTGGGATCAGCCCAGAGTGAGGGTTTAAGGTCTTCTCAGGTCTTTACGGAGTATGTCTTACCTTGGGGCTGTGTGGGTTTTTCCCCATTCTCCATATGCAGCTACTTTTAAAGGTAGTGGCAGTTTTACTTATGGTAAGGTGCAGTCTGAAGGATGCAGGAGCCCACCTTGCAATTCCCTACTTCAAACTGGGCAGAGCAGAGCAGACTTTATTTGCACTGGTCTAACCTGTTTGGGGGCTGCTGGAGGGACCAGTGTCTGTTCTGCCTGACTTGGAGACAGAACCTCGTGGGAGCTGCAGGGGGATTACAGACCTGCAGAAGGCTGGGGAGAATGATTATGTGTGAAGGAATGCAAGAGAACACCTATGTCCCCATAGAGCTAGGGTGACCATCTTTGGGAGGTTCAGACCCTTCTAAGCATCTTTGTATATGATAGAATTGAAAAAAACCACTCAGGCACAGGCAAGACACAGGCTCAGAACATTCCTGAGAAGACCTTAAGCCCTCACCACGGGGAGACCCCGGGGTTCACAACACACCCTGCACATTAGTGAAGGTCTTCCCTGGAAAAAAGAGCTGGTCTCAAAAGCATACAAAAAACCCCACCAAAAAAAACCAGGAAAAATATGGCCTATTTGGAGGAATAAAGTGGCAGCAACGAATAGTCTGTGACGGGTATCAGCAATATCAGACAAGGTCTTTAGAATTGTCTGAAATACACTCAAAGAGCTACACGAGAGAGCGACGTAAGCAGGAAGACAGAATGGGATGGTCCAGCCCTCAGTACCACATAGGAGCAACAGATAACCAACACCACACAGACAGCAATGACTTTGTGAGAACTCTGAAAACCAGTTAAGCTGCAGCAACTAATACAATGTTTAACCAAGTAAAAGATGTACTCAAAGCTCTACAGAATTTCCCAGAGTTTTTGCCTGCCCCACCCCTCCTGGCGAGTGTGCGACAAGGGTGGGAGGAGGCTGCCCAGTTCCTGGTTGCAAACAAGGAAGCCTAACTCCTACAAAGGAAAATATCTCCAAAAAACCAAACCTACCAGAAAAGACCCCAAATAGCCAAAGGAATACTGAAAAAAAAAAAAAAAACCCAAAGCTGGAGGCATCACAATTCAGACTTCAAGCTGAATTACAAAGCTGTAATCATGACATACAGACGACTCCAGAAGAGTGAATAAGAGTGACTACTTCCCAATGTATTTTATCAGGCCAGCGTTACCCTGACACCAAAATCAGACAAGAAAAGACAACTACAGATCCATACAAAGCTTTGCCAGCTAAATCCAATGATGTATAAAAAGGGCACTAAATCATGAAGGAGTGATTGTTTCGAGAATGCAAGGTTGGTTTAACATTCAAAAATCAGATGAAACACTTTCCTCTATAGATCAGGAACCGGGCATAATCACAACAAATATAATAATAATGAAAAAGTTTGAAATATTGTGAGAATTACCAAAAGGTGACACAGAGAAATGAAGCGAGCAAATGCTGTTGGAAAAACCGTGCTGAAAGACTTGATGCAGGGCTGCTATAAACCTTCAATGTATAAAAATAGAGCTACCCTATGACCCAGCAATTGCCCTACTGGGTATTTACCCCAAAGACACAGATGTAGTGAAAAGAAGGGGCATATGCACCCCAATGTTCTAGCAGAAATGTCCACAATAGCCAAACTGTAGAAGCAAGATGCCCTTCAACAGATGAATGGATAAAGAAGATGTGGTCCATATATACAATGGAATATTACTCAGCCATCAGAAAGGATGAATACCCAAAGTTTATATCAACATGGATGGGACTGGAGGAGATTATGCTAAGTGAAATAAGTCAAACAGAGAAAGTCAATTATCCCTGGTTTCACCTATTTGTGGAAAATAAGGAATATGCAGGACATTAGGAGAAGGGGGGAAATCAGAGGGGGAGATGAACCATGAGAGACTATGGACACCGGGAAACAAACTGAGGGTTTTGGGGGTGGGGTGGAGGGATTTGTTAGCCCGGTGATGGGTATTAAGGAGGGCATGTATTGCATGGAGCACTGGGTGTATATAAGCAAACAATGAATGATGGAACACTACATCAAAAACTAATGATGTACTGCATGGTGACTAACATAAAAAAAAACAAAAACAAAAAAACCCACAAATATCAGAAGTGCAAAAAACCCGGTATCTGTGAAGTTCTGTAGAGCAGGTACGCCTGTATTCAAATAGCCAACAGTTACAGGTACCTGCTTTCTGAAAGTTTGTGTTACTCCACTTCATTCTGACAAAAACCTCCATTTGTACTGGCATTTGCTAACCAAAAGAAATCCAAAGAGGATCTTTCACTTTTATGAAAATAGGTGAAAAGTGAACATTGAATTTAGTGTGTGTTTTGCAGTGAGCCCTTGTAGACACCGCGTGTACCCGGGGCGGCAGACGGTGAGGCTCTCAGGGACTCCATTCAGCCACTACGGCTCTGAACTGTGTCTGGGGGCATCTGTGCTTTATCTCAACTTATTCTGTGCATCCACTAGCAAGATGTGTCTTAGGTACCAAAAAAGCCTGAGGTTATTTTTGGGGTCTGGGAACAGCCAAAAATTTTCCATAGAAATTATTGGTAATTGTTTCTTTATGCCATTTTGTTTACCAAATATTTTTTTTATTCATGCATATTTTTATTGATATTGCATTGGCTGTACATATTAATCTGGGAAGGACTTTTTTTTTTTCTTTTAAAGATTTTATTTATTTGACAGAGAGAGAGTGAGAGCAGGAACACAAGCAGGGGGAGTGGGAGAGGGAGAAGCAGGCTTCCTGCCGAGCAGGGAGCCCGATGCGGGGCTCGATCCCAGGACTCTGGGATCATGACCTGAGCCGAAGGCAGACGCTTAACGACTGAGCCACCCAGGCGCCCAGGACTGACTTCTTTAAGCTATTGATTGACTCTTCCCATTCAGGACCACAATACTTCATAGCCTTCAGGAAAGTTTTATAATTGCCTTCATATAAATCTGGCATATTTCTAGTTAATCTAGAAAGAGTTGTATCTTTTTTGTCATTGTTGCTGTTATTTTTCCATAGGAACCCTCTACTTTCGGAGAGCAGGGGAAACCTGCACACGAAAGACGTTCAACATCACTAATCATCAGGTAAATGCGAATCAAAACCACAAGGAGATGCCACCTCATGCCTGTTAGAATGGCTAGCATCAGACAAGAGGTTATAAATGTTGGAGAGGATGTGGAAGAAAGGGAAGCTTGTGCACTGTTGGCGGGATTGGAAACTGGGGCAGCCAGTATGGAAAACAGTGGTGGTTCCTCAAAGGATTTTAAGATTTTATTTATCAGACAGACAGCATGCAGGCACACGCACAAGCAGGGGGAGCGGCCGGCAGAGGGAGAAGCAGACTCCCTGCTGAGCAGGGAGCCCGATGGACCCTGGGATCATGACCTGAGCCAAAGGCAGACGCTTAACTGACTGAGCCACCTAGGCGTCCCTCCTCAAAGCATTTAAGACAGAACTACCACATGCCCCAGCATTCCACTTCTGGGTATATATCTGAGGGAAACAAAATCAGTCTGTGGGAGAGAGATCTGCACCATGTTCACTGCAGCAGCATTTACAATAGCTAGCACACAGGAAACAAGTGTCCATCGATGGATGAATGCGTAAAGAAATTGTGTGTAAATGGGGGGGGATATTATGCAGCCATAAGGAAGAATGAAATCTTGCCATTATGACAACATAGATGGACCTCAAGGGCACTATGCTAAGTGAAATAAGTCCGACAAAGACAAATACTGTATAATCTCTCATAGGTAGGGGAAAAAAAACTCAAAAAAGATAAAATTTGTGGTTACCAAGTATGGGGGAAATGGATGAAAGGGATCAAAAGGTCCCTACTTCCAGTTATAAGATAAATAAGTACTGAGGATGTAATGTAATGATGAATATAGTTAACACTGCTATATAGTATATTTGAAAACTGCTAAGAACGTAAATCCTAAAAGTTCTCATCAAAGTTTTTAAAAAATGGTTATGTGAGGTAATGGATTTTTAACTAAATTTACTATGGTAAATCATTTTGTAATATATGTAAATCAAGTCATTATGATCTACACCTTAAAATTTTACAGTGCTTAGGTCAATTATATCTTAAAAAAGAAAAAGACACAAACTGAGGGTTTTAGAGGGGAGGGTGTTGGGGCGGATGGATTAGCCCCATGATTAAGGAGGGCATGTACTGCATGGAGCACTGGGTGTTATATGAAAACCATGAATCGTGGATCACCACATCAAAAACTAATGACATATTGTATGGTGACTAACCTAATAAAATTAAAAAAGACCTCAATATAGATACTATGGACACGAAAAGAATAAGACACCATGAATAACTATGCCCACATCTAGTAACCTAGATGAAATGGACCAATTCCTTGAAAGACACAATTTGCCCAACTCAGACAATCTGAATAGAGCTAAATCTTTCAAAAGAGAAAGCACCAGACCCAGATGGGTTCACGTGTCAATTCTACCAAACAGTTAAGAAAGAGATAATACTAATTCTCTACAAGAGCAGAGGGAATGTTTCCTAACTCATTCTATGAGGCCATCATTACCCTAACACCAAAACCAAAGACACGACAAAAAAAACTACAGACCAATATGTTTCATTAACACATGGACTCCGAGAAACAAACTGAAGTTTTAGAGGGGAGGGGGATGCGTTAGCCCAGTGATGGGTATTAAGGAGGGCACATACTGCATAGAGCACTGGGTGTTATATGAAAACAATGAATTATGGATCACTACATCAAAAATTAATGATGTATGGTGACTAACATAATAAAAAAAAGATGCAAAGATCGTCAAAAAATACTAGCAAATCAAATGCAACAATGTATAAAAAGAATTACACACTGTGACCAAGTGCACAAGGCACATAAGACTGGTTCAAAACATGAAAATTAATATAATCCATCACATGATACTATCAAAAGAGGAAAAGCATTTGATAAAATCCAATACTCATTTATAATAAAAACTCTCAGCAAACTAGGAATATAGAAGAAATTACTCAACTGGATAAAGGACACCTGTAAAACTAACAGCTAATATCTTTTTTAAATTTTATTTTATTATGTTACCATACAGTACATCATTAGTTTTTGATGTACTGATCCACGATTCATTGTTTTCATTTTACACCCAGTGCTCTATGCAGTATGTGCCCTCCTTAATACCCATCACGGGGCTAATCCATCCCCCCACCCCCTCTCCCCTCTAAAACCTTCAGTTTGGTTTCTCGGAGTCCATAGTCTCTCATGGTTCATCTCTCCCTCCCATTCCCCCCTCCCTTCATTTTTCCCTTCTTTCTCCTAACGTCCTCCATGCTATTCCTTATGTTCCACAAATAAGTGAAACCGTATGATAATTGACTTTCTCTGCTTGACTTATTTCACTTAGCATAATCTCCTCCAGTCCCATCCATGTTGATGTAAAAGTTGGGTATTCATCCTTTCTGATGGCTGAGTAATATTCCATTGTATATATGGACCACATCTTCTTTATCCATATCTTAATGGTGAGAAACCCAACACCTTCCTATTAAAATCAGGAAAAAGGATATCCTTTTTGAAAGTCCCTTCTGATTTGAAAAGTACCCCTTTTCAATACTGTACTGTAAGTCCCAGCAAATGCAAGAAAAGGAAGTAAAAAGGATACAGATTGCAAAGGAAGAAATAAAACTCACTGTTGGTAGATGATATGACTGTCTATGTAGAAACCCCCAAAGAATCAACCAAAAAAACTCTTGGAATAAACCATTACAGCAAAGATGTAGGACACAAGATATAGATAAGTATATTGCTCTCATATACATAAGCAATGGACAAGTGGAATTTGAAATTAAAATCACATTATCATTTACATTAGCACCCTCCAAAATGAAATATGTAGGTATGAATCTAACAAGATCTGTATGAGAAAAATTATAAAACTGATGAACAAAATCTAAGTAAATGGAAAAATATTCTATGTTCAGGGATAAAAACACTCAATACTGTCAAGATGTCAGTCCTTTGCAATCCCAATCAAAATCCCAGCAAGATATTTGGTGGATACTGACCAACAGATTTAAAAGTTTATATGGAGGGCGCCTGGGTGGCTCAGTCGTTAAGCATCTGCCTTCGGCTCAGGTCATGATCCCAGGGTCCTGGGATCGAGTCCCACATCGGGCTCCCTGCTCGGCAGGAAGCCTGCTTCTCACTCTCCCACTCCCCCTGCTTGTGTTCCTGCTCTCGCTATCTCTCTCTCTGTCAAATAAATAAAAATCTTAAAAAAAAAAAAGTTTATATGGAAACACAAAAGACCCAGAACAATATTGAAGAAGAACAAAGCTGGAGGACTGACATTAATCAACTTCTAAGTTTACTATCTAAAGCTGCAGTATTCAAGATGATGTAGTATTGGAAAAAGAACAGATGAACAGACCACTGGAATAGAATAAAGAGCTAAGAAATGGGCCCAAGCAAATATAATCAGATGCAAACGAAAACCATGAATCGTGGATCACCACATCAAAAACTAATGACGTATTGTATGGTGACTAACATAATAAAATTAAAAAAAAAAATCAATACAGATACTATGGACATGAAAAGAATAACAAACACTATGAATAACTCTATGCCCACATCTAATAACCTAGATGAAATGGACCAATTCCTTGAAAGAAACAATTTGCCAAACTCAGACAATCTGAATAGACCTAAAACCCAAGCAAATATAATCAACTGATCTTTGACAAAGAAGTAAAGGCAATACAATGAAGCAAAGATAGTCTTTTTGACAAATGGTGCTGGAACTGGACATTCACATGCAAAAAAAAAAAAAAATCTATAGAGCTTAAACTTTTCACAAAGATTAAATCATAGACCTTAATGTAAATACAAAACTGTCAAACTCCTAAGTTTCTGCTCTGTGAAAGCCATTGTTGAGAATAAGACAAGCCACAGGGAGAAAATATTTGTAAAAAATATATGTGATAAAGGAATGTTACCCAACATATACATAAAGAACTCTTCAAAGCCAACAATAAGAAAACAATCCATTTAAAATATGGGTAAAAAGACCTGAACAGACCCATCACCAAAGAAAATTATACAGACAGCAAACAGGCCCATGAAAAGGTGTTCGACATCGTCATATGTCTTTAGTGAACTGCAAATTAAAATACCACTACACCTGTTAGAATGGCCAAAATCCCAAACAATGACAACACCATTGCTGGTGAGGATGTGGGGCAACTGGAACTCTCAATTCACCGTTGCTGAAAATGCAAAATGATACAGCCACTTTGGAGGACAGTTTGGCAGTTTCTCTTAAAACTACAAAAGTAAATTGTGGACCTTGGTCTTTACCCAAATATGTTCATACAAAAATCCTCACACAGAAGTTTACAGCAGCTTTATTTGTAACTGTCAAAACTTGGAAGCAATCAATTGAATGGATGAATAAACTGGTACATCCAGACAATGGACTATTATCCAGTGCTCAAAAGAAAAGACCTACCGAGCCTTCAACTAACTGTAAATTACTAGGTGAAAGAGGTGAATCTGAAACAGCTAAAAGCTCTGAGTCTACCTGCATGGCATCCTGGGAAAGGCAAATCTGTGGAGACAAAAGGATCGCTGGTTGACCGTGGGGAGAGGGGAAGGGAAATTAACAGGTGGAGCACAGAGAATTGTAAGGCAACCTATTCTGTATGGTACTTTAAGGGTAGATACATACCATTATAAATCTGAACACCTAAAACGTACAACACGAAGAGTGACCTCCAGTGTAAACTACAGACACTGGGCGACAACGATATATCCGTGTAGGTTCATCAGTTATGACAAAGGTACCACTCTTGTATCAAATGTTGGTAGGGGAAAGCTGATGTGTGTGCATGATCTATGGGAACTCTCTTCTCACTTTTGCTGTGAACCTGAAAGTGGTGTGAAAATCTATTAAAAATATATATGTACACACACACATCAGTGAAAAAAATGAATGAAAATTAACATATATACCAACCACATGAGCCAACCATTCCATTCCTTATTCTTACCCAAGAAAAACGAAGGCCTATGGCAATACACCCATGGACAGAAGAACATTCAGGATCTTCATTTGCAAGAGCCCAAAGCTGGAAACAAACCTCCATCAACAGGTGAATGAATAAATTGTAGTATATCCACACTGGAATACTACTTGGAAATAAAAAGGAATGAACTGCTGATAGATGGAACAACATGGGTGGATCTCAACTTATACTGAGTAAAATAAGACAACTGAAAAAAAAATATTGTGATTCCATTTATAAAAAAATTTTTAAAAATTCCAAGTAATGTAGAGTGACAGGAAGTAGATCAGTAGTTGCCTGGGGATGGGTAGGGGACAGGAAGGGGAGAGAGGGAGAGATTACAAATGGGAATGAGAATTTTGTACAACTTTTAAAGATTCTTTTTTTTTTTTTTTTTTTGCTTTAGAGTGCTTCCCAAATTAACCCCCCTTCCAGATCAGACAGGAAAAAGCCAAAACTATTCAGGGCCAGGGAGTAGGAAACTTTGGCTTCCAGAATTTCTGCCCTGAGAGCCACAGGAGTAACATTAATCTAAGTTTCTCCCAAATCCCTGGCTGACAATTAATGGCACAGGGTAAAATTTGCGAGTTTGATTCTCTTTTGACTCAATGCATTACTTAACCCACACACAGTTTGAGGTGTCAGAGGTCAGAACTCAAGGCTGGAAATACCACTGGAAATTTAAGGGAGAAAAATCAAAGGTAAGGGAATCACTGAGGGTCAGTTCCTAACTAGGACTAAACTCTGCCCACATCTTTGGCAGATCTCTCAACTATGCTTATGTAGCAAAGACCCCAAGGGCATGGACTGAAAAAGCAGCAGCCAAAAGTCAATAGAGACATTAGAGCAAAACTAAACAATATTCAACCTCCCAAAATATTACAGGAAAGAGCAAACAGATGAGCAAAAATAGAAGACCAAAACAAAAGCAAATGTAAATGTAAACACACCCATATAAATACACTGTGTGTAAATGTACTATCCTAAAATCAGAAGGCAGGTGTTGGCAGATCACATAAAAACAAAGATCCAACTATATGCTGTCAACAAAAAACCTATTCTAAATACAAATAATTAAAAGAATAGAAAGACCTATACATTCTGCAAAGCCTAAGAAAGCTTAAGTGGCTAAATTAATATCAGACAAAAAGTGACTACAAAATAGAACACCATTAAGGACAAAGAGAGCTGTAACAAAAGGGTCAATATGGCAAAACGTAACCATTACAAATGCCTATGTATCTAACAAAGACTACAAAATAAAGCAAAAACAAACTGAGCAATGGACAAAACCACAGAGTTAGAGATTTCAACACACTTGTCTTAGTTGCTGAAAAAACAATTAGACCATTAAAAAAAAAAATCTGAAACAAAACAAGATCTGAACCCCTAAAGTCAACCACTTTAACCAAAATGAAATCACCTTACACCAGTTAGAAAGACAAAAAATTAACAAGTTATGTAATGACAGATGTTGGCAAGGATGTGGAGAGAGGGGAACCCTCTTACACTCTTGGTGGGAATGCAAGCTGGTGCAGCCACTCTGGAAAACAGTATGGAGGTTCCTCAACACGTTAAAAATAGAGCTACCCTACGACCCAGCAATTGCACTACTAGGTATTTACCCCAAAGACACAGATGTAGTGAAAAGAAGGGGCACCTGCACCCCAATGTTCATAGCAGCAACGTCCACAACAGCCAAACTGTGGAAGGAGCTGAGATGTCCTTCGACAGATGAAGGGATAAAGATGTGGTCCACAGATACAATGGAATATTACTCAGCCATCAGAAAGGATGAATACCCACCATTTGCATCAGCATGGATGGAACTGGAGGGTATTATGCTAAGTGAAGTCAAGCAGAGAAAGACAATTATCATATGGTTTCATTCATATGTGGAACATAAAGAATAGAGCAGAGGACCATAGGGAAGGGAGGGAAAACTGAATGGGAAGAAATCAGAGAGGGAGACAAACCATGAGAGACTCTGGACTCTGGGAAATGAACTGAGGGTTACAGAAGGGAGGGGGTGGGGGGGATGAGGTAAAACAGTGAAGGGCATTAAGGAGAGCATGACAAAGGAGGCACAATTATACAATGGGGAAAAGACAGTCTTGAATAACTGGTGCTGGGAAAACTGGACCACTTTCTTACCCTATATACAAAAATACACTCAAAATGGATGAAAGACCTAAGTGTGAGACCTGAAACCATAAAAATCCTAGAAGAGAGCACAGGCAGTAATCTCCTTGACATCGGTCTTAGCAACATTTTTCTAGATTATCTCCTCAGGCAAAGGAAACAGAAGCACAAATAAACTATGGGGGCTACAGCAAAATAAAAAGCTTTTGCACAGCAGAGGAAACCATCAATGAAATAAAAAGGCAACCTAGTGAATAGAAGATATATGCAAATGATACTCTGATAAGGGGTTAATATCCAAAATATACAAAGAACTTCTATAACTCAACACCAAAAACCCAAATAATCCAATTAAAAAATGGGCAGAAACTTGAATAGACATTTTTCCAAAGAAGACATATAGATGGGCAAGAGACCCATGAAAAGATGCTCAAAATCACTCATCAGGAAAATGCAAATCAAAACCACAATGAGATATCGCCTCACTCCTGTCAGACTGGCTAGAATCAAAAAGATGAGAAATAAGTAGTTTTGGTGAGGATGTGGAGAAAAAGGAACCCTTGTGTACTGTTGGTGGGAACGTAAATTTTTGCAGCAACCATGGAAAACAGTATGAAGGTTCCTCAAAAAATCAGAATTACCACATAAGCTAGTAATTCCACTACTGGATATTTACCAAAAGAAAATGAAACACTAATTCAAAAGGATATATGCACCCCTATATTTACTGCAGCATTATTTACAAGAGCCAAGACATTAAAGCAGCCCAAGTGTCCATCAACAGATGAATAAGGAAGATGTATACATACACACACATAATGGATTACTCATAAAAAAACGAGATCTTGCCATTTGCAACAACACGGATAGACCTAGAAGGTATTGTGCTGAGTGAAATATGTCAGAGAAAGACAAATACATTTGATTTCACTTATATGTGGAATCTAAAAATCAAAACATGTGAACAAAGCAGAAACAGGCCCATAAATAAGAGAGAACTGGTGCTTGCCAGAGGGGGTCGGGGGATGAGCAAAATAGGTGCGGGGAGGGTAGGAAGTACAGGATTCCAACTGTGGGATGAATGAGTTATAGGGATGAAAAGTACAGCATAGGGAACACAGTCAACGGTCAGGTAATAGTGCTGTATGGTGACACATAGTAACATAATGTATACAGTTGTCTATTCACTATGTTGTACACCTGAAACTAATGTAACCTTATGTCAACTATACTTCAATAAAAAAATTAGATTTAAAGCCAGTAAGATATCCAGAAATGGCCTTATATCAAAGTTAAATATACTCTAACCCACATGTCAAACAGGAAATTGCATGGGAAATTAGAAAATATTTAGACACATGAAAAAATGCTCAACATCACTAGCCATCAGGGAAATACAAATCAAAACCACAATGAGATACCACCTTATACCAGTTAGAATGGCAAAAATTAACAAAACAGGAAACAAATGTTAGCGAGGATGTGGAGAAAGGGGGAACCCTCTTACACTGTTGGTGGGAATACAAGCTGGTACAGCCACTCTGTAAAACAGTATGGAGGTTCCTCAAGATGTTAAAAATAGAGCTACCCTACGACCGAGCAATTGCACTAATAGGTATTTACACCAAAGATACTGATGTAGTGAAAAGAAGGGCCACATGCACCCCAATGTTCATAGCAGAAATGTCCACAATAGCCAAACTGTGGAAGAAGCCAAGATGCCCTTCAAGAGACGAATGGATAAAGAAGATGTGGTCCAGGGGTGCCTGGGTGGCTCAGTTGGTTAAGCAACTGCCTTCGGCTCAGGTCATGATTCTGGAGTCCTGGGATCGAGTCCCACATCGGACTCCCTGCTCAGCGGGGAGTCTGCTTCTCCCTCCGACCCTCCCTCTCTCATGCTCTGTCTTCCATTCTCTCTCTCAGATAAATAAATAAAATCTTAAAAAAAAAAAAAAAAAAAGATGTGGTCCATATACACAATGGAATATTACTCAGCCATCAGAAAGGATGAATACCCACCATTTGCATCGACATGGATGGAACTGGAGGGGATTATGTTAAGTGAAGTCAAGCAAAGACAATTATCATATGGTTTTACTCATATATGGAACATAAGCAATAGCACAGAGGACCATAGGGGAAGGGAGGGAAATCCGAAGGGGGAGAAATCAGGGGGAGATGAACCATAAGAGACTAGGGACCCCAGGAAACAATCTGAGGATTTCAGAGGGGAAGGGGAAGGGGGTGGGGGTAGGGGGTAACAGGGTGATGGGTATTGAGGAGGGCATGTGCTGTGATGAGCACTGGGTGTTATACGTAACTAATGAATCACTGAACACTACATCAAAAACATGATATACTAGGCAGTGGTTAACTGAACATAATAAAAAATAAATTTAAAAAAAGTCTCAATTTGGCTCTCAAAAAAATTTTGAAATGATGAAAAATATCACAATTTCTGATGTGCAGTTAAATAGCATTCAGATAATTTTATAGCTTTAAATGTTTATAGTAGGTTTTTGATTTTAGACTTGTTTTCTAAGTTTCCATCTCAAGAAGCCATGAAAAAAGGAAATTAAGGAAATCAGAGTAAAAATCAAATAAATGGAAACATTAGGAAAATTCAACTTCAGGCATGAAAGATAGACTTTTTTTTTTTTTTTTAAGATTTTTTTATTTATTTATTTGACAGAGACACAGCAAGAGAGGGAACACAAGCAGGGGGAGTGGGAGAGGGAGAAGCAGGCTTCCTGCGGAGCAGGGAGCCCGATGGGGGGCTCGATCCCAGGAGCCTGGGATCATGACCTGAGCCGAAGGCAGACGCTTAACAACTGAGCCACCCAGACGCCCCAAAGATAGACTTTTACTATAGATCTTAGAGGCATTAAAATAAGGAGATATATTCAACAACTTAGGTTTTTTAAGAAGGTACTAATACCCTGAAACAAATTATCAAATCTGTTGCAAGAAAAGCAAAAAATCTAAACAGTTCAGGAATTTAATTCATAAATTATCACACTCACACAAAAAGACCAGATGGAATTCACCAGTGAATTCCACTTAGCACTCAGGAAAAGAGTAATACCAGTCCTATACAAAGTCCTTTCAGGAAACAGAAGAGGAAGCTATACTTGAAAGTTATTGTTTAAGGGCAGTGTTACCTTGATATCAAAACCAGACAAAGACATCAAGTCCCAAGAATATGACAAAAGCCCTCCTCAACACAGGTGCAAAAATCCTTAACAAAGGTCAAGTCTTGTTTCTAGGAACGTAATAAAAAGAATACTAGTACATCATGAGAAAGTGGGGTTAATCCCCAATGTTAAAACAAAACAACAGGCCCCAAATGGAGTTGCTTATGCTAAGCCCCATGCCACCAAACCAAGACTTATCAATTTTGGCTCACCCAGAAACAAAATCTTAAACCAATCCCCATCTGCTCTAGTTAGTTACCTCTGCTATCTTTTTAAGGGAAACTAACCCTGCAATAACCAACCGGCTTTTTTTTTTTTTTTTTTTGCCTCATTTAACTTCCTGGTTCCTGTTCCCTTCTGCCTATAAAAGTCTCTTATTTTATATAGCTCCTCAGGGAGCTTTTCTATCTCCTATAATGAATGTTGCCTGATTCATGAATCACTGAATGAAGCCAATAAGATCTTGAATATGTAGTCAGCTGAATTTTGTTTACTAGAAGGAATGCAAGGTGGTTTTAACATGTGAAATCACCAATGCATTTTACCATATTCACAGCATAAAGAAGAAAATCTTATGATCATCTCAGTAAATGCAGACTAAGCATATTATAAAATACAAATATACATATACTGATCCCCATTCATGATAAAAATTCTGAAACTAAGAACAGACGGGAACTCAACCCAATAAGAAAACCTGTGGTTCACACCATTAACAGTGGTGAAAGACTGAATGCTGTCCACATGCATTCAGGTAAACAAACTAGCCATCAAAAGTGTTCATATTGGAAAAGAAGAAAGAATGTACATTTTTGTGTCACAATTTTCTACATAAAAAATCTTTAGGAATGTACAAAAAAGTACAAAAATGCCTCTAGAATATACCAATATGGGAAGACTGCAGCCTACAAGGTTGATGTCAAAAACTGATTATATTCCTAAGTTGTAAAAGCAAATAACTGAAAAATGAAATAATTCTATTTAGCATCAAAAAATTAAAGATTAATAAAACATATCCACTGAATACTATAAAATGTGATATTGTGATTTATAATATGTATTTTGGTCATCAGTTCCCGGCCCACATCCCCAAACCCTTGGAATTTCCTAAGACAAAAGAACAACGGGAGTATCTTTGTTATAATATTTGATGTCTCGTTCTCAGCTCCCGAAACCCTTCCGTAGCCATAAAGGTGACATGGGTCCTGTACTTCCTAATAAACCTCTTTCAACCATATCTGAGTTTAGGTTAATGAGGTGACTTTTGGAAATCCCCCTAAGGATGGCAGGCCGGTTGCCACGATGTGGGGCAATCAACCATGATTAGAGGTTTGGAACTTTCAGCCCCACCTCCTGACCTCTGGGAAAGGGAGAGGGGCAGAAGGCTGAACCAATCACTAATAGCCAATGACCTAATTGATCATGCCTAAGTAATGAAGCCTCTCTAAAAACCTGAAAGGAAGGGGTTCAGTGAGTTTTCAGGTCAGTGGACATGCAGGGAGAGTGGTGAGCTTAGAGAGAGCCTGGAAGCTCCGCACCCCTTCCCACATATTTTGCCCTGTGCATCTCTTCCATGTGGCTGTTCTGGGTTATATCCTTTTATAATAAACTGACAATCTAGTAAATAAACTATATTCTGAGCTCTGTGAGCCACTGAGCAAATTAACTGAACCCCAGGTGGGGGCTGCAGGAACCTCTAAAGCACAGTTAACAACCTGGACTTGTGACTGGCCGCTGAAAGGGGGTGAAGGGTGAGGGGTGAGAATCCTATAGGACCAAGCCCTTAACCTGTAGGATCTGATGCTATATCCAGACAGATGGTGTCAAAATTGAGTAGAAATGTGTGACACCCAGCTGGCATCCTAATTGCTTAGTATGGCAATAACCTCCACATATTAGAACTGGTGTCAGAATTACAGAATTGAGGGGCACCTGAGTGGCTCAGCTGGTTAAGGGTCTGACTCCTTGATTTCAGCTCAGGTCATCATCTCAGGGTCGTGGGATTGAGCCCTGCATCTGTGCTCCATGGAGAGTCTGCTTGAGGATTCTCTACCCTCCACCCCGCTCCTCCCCCCTGCTTGCATGGTCTCTCTCTAAAATAAATCTTTCTTTTTTAAAGATTTTATTTATTTATTTGACAGAGAGAAACACAGCAAGAGAGGGAACACAGCAGGGAGAGTAGAAGTGGGAGAGAGAGAAGCAGGCTTCCCGCCAAGCAGGGAACCCGATGTGGGGCTCGATCCCAGGACTCTGGGATCATGACCTGAGCCGAAGGCAGACGCTTAATGACTGAGCCACCCAGGCACCCCTAAAATAAATAAATCTTTAAAAAATTATAGAACTGAAATGTGTCACTACAAAAAAAATCAACTAAACACAAACAAATGTAATAATGAAATAGGGGCAAAAAAGGTTTAAGACACTGGTGTTATATGCAAATGATAAATTGTTGAACACTATCTGAGACTAATGATGTGCTTTATGTTGGCTAATTGAATTTAACTGGGTGCTAGGCATTAAGGAGGGAACGTGATGTGATGAGCACTCAGTATTATACACAACTGATGAATTACTGAAGGCTACATCTGAAACTAATGATATATTGGCTAACTGAATTTAAATTAAAAAAAAGAATTTAAAAAAAGACATACATGAAACAAATACAAAACAAGTAACAAAATGGCAAAAGTCCTTCCCTATCTTTCTCTCTCTCTCTGCCTCTCCCCTCCTTTCTCTCAAATAAATAAATCTTTTAAAAAAAGGTAAGTTCTGGAGATGTACAACATGATAACTATAGTTAACGATACTGTATTATATGTTTAAAAGTTTCTAAAGAGTAGATCTTAAAAGTTCTCAACACAAGGAAAAAAATTATATGAGGTAATGCATGTTAACTAAGCTTATTAATCATTTTGTAATATATACAAATATCAAATCATTACGTTGTACAACGTGGACAATGTTATATGTCAATTTTACCTCAATAATACTGGAAAAAAATTAAAAAGATCTCAAATCAACAATGAAACTTTACATCATAAAAAAAAGGAACTTTACATCATAAGGAACTAGAAAAAGAACAAACTGGGGTGCTGGGATAGCTCAAACAGCAGAGCGTCCAACTCTTGATTTCAGCTCCGGTCATGATCTCAAGGTCGTGGGACCGAGCCCCACATCAGGCTCTGCACTGAGCGTGGGGCCTGCTTGAGATTCTCTCTTCCTCTCCCTCTGCCCTCCGCCCCTGCTCATGCAAACTCTCTCTTTCTTAAAAAAAAAAAAAAGAAAAAGAACTAAACGTAAAGCTAGTAGAAGGAAATAACAAAAGGCAGAGATAAATAAAATACAGAATTGAAAATCAATGAGAAACAACAGCTGGTTCTTCAAAAGATCAACAAAATAGACAAAAATTTAGCTAGAGTGGCTAAGAAAAGAGAGAAGACTCAAATTACTAAAATTAGAAAGTGGGGATGTTACTACTGACTGTAGAGAAACAAAAAAAGATTATAAGACAGCACTATGAATAATTGTGTGCCAATAAATTGGATAACCTAGATAAAAGGGACAATTCCTAGAAACAAACCTAAGACTGAATCATGAAGAAACCGAAAACCTAAGTAGACCTATAACTACTGCAAAGACTGAATAAGTGATCAAAAACTTCCCAACAAAGAAAAGCAGGGACCAGATGGTTTCACTGGTGAATTCTACCAATCATTTGAAGAAGAATACCAATCCTTGGGGCGCCTGGGTGGCTCAGTTGGTTAAGCGTCTGCCTTTGGCTCTGGTTTTGATTGCAGGGTCCTGGAGTCGGACCCCATGTCAGGCTCCCTGCTCAGCGGGGAGCCTGCTTCTCCCTCTCCCTCTGTGATCTCTCTCATTCTGTCTCTCAAATAAATAAAAATCTTTTAAAAAATAAAAATGAAGAATATCAATCCTTGTTAAACTTTTCCAAAAAATGGTAGAGGAAGGAACACTTCCTACTTATTCTGTAAGGCCAGGACTGCCTGACACTAAAGCCAGACAGAGACACAGTAAGAAAGGAAACTAAAGACAAATATCCCTTATGAACACTGATCTAAAAATACTAGCAAACCAAATTCAGTAGTATCTTAAAAGGATACTACCACATGACCAAGTGGTATTTATTCCTGACATGCAAGGATGGTTTGGCACACAATAAATCAATGTGATATGCCACATTCACAGAATAAAGGAAAAAACGACATAATCATCTCAGTTGATGTAGAAAAAGCGTATGAAAAAACTCAAAATACTTTCATGATAAAAACACTCAACAAACTAGGAATAGAAGGAAACTGCCTAAACATAATAAAAGTCTTAAATGAAAAACACACAGTACACATCAGACTCAATGGTGAAAGAATGAAAGCTTTTCCTCTAATATTAGGAAACTCACTATAAAATAGAATTACCATACGAGGCGCGCCTGGGTGGCTGTCGGTTACGCATCTGCCTTTGGTAGACTTCCGCTCAAGGGGAGTCTGCTTCTCTCTCTCCCTCTGCCCCTCCCGCCCCCTTGTCCCCCTCCCCACCCCGTGCATGCGTGCGCTCTCTCTCTCAAATAAATAAAATTTTTATTATTTTTTTTTTTTAAAGATTTTATTTATTGACAGAGAGACACAGCCAGAGAGGGAACACAAGCAGGGGGAGTGGGAGAGGGAGAAGCAGGCTTCCCGCCGAGCAGGGAGCCCGATGTGGGGCTCCATCCCAGGAGCCTGGGATCATGACCTGAGCCGAAGGCAGACGCCCAACAGCTGAGCCACCCAGGCGCCCTGTATGGTAATTTTTAAAAAATTTTATTTATTTGAGGGCGACTGGGTGGCTCAGTCATTAAGCGTCTGCCTTCGGCTCAGGTCATGATCCCAGGGTCCTGGGATCGAGCCCCACATCGGGCTCCCTGCTCGGCGGGAAGCCTGCTTCTCCCTCTCCCACTCCCCCTGCTTGTGTTCCTGCTCTCACTATCTCTCTCTGTCAAATAAATAAATAAAAATCTTAAAAAAAAAAAAAAATTACTATACAATCCAGCATTTCTATTCTGGGTATGTATGCAAAAATTGGAAAGCAGGGACTTGAACAGATATTTGTACACTCATGTTCACAGCAGCATTATTCACAATAACCAAATGGTACAAACAACCCAAATGTCCATCAACGGATGAAGAAAATGTGGTATGTACATACAGTGAAATATTATTCAGTCATAAAAAAAGGAAATTCTGACATACAACACGATCACCCTCGAAGACATTATGCTAAGAGAAATAAACCAGACACCAATGGCAAATACTGCATGATTCCACTTATGTGAGGTACTTGGAAGAGTCAAATCCATAGACACAGAAAGGAGAACCGTGGCTACTAGGAACCGGGGTAAGGGAAGAACAGGGAGTCATTGTTTGATGTGTAGAGTTCAGTCTGGGATGATGGAAACATTCTGGAGATGGACAGTGTTGACAGTTGCACAACAACGTGAATGTACTTAATGCCGCTGGGCTGTACATTTAGAGATGGTTAAAATAAATTTTATGTTATGTATATTTTACCACAATTTAAAAATCATATATGTTAGTAAGCCTGGTGGTATAGCGCTTACACACAATTAAGGCAAGTCAAGGATATGGAGAGTGACGGGACATGGCATTTTAAGCGGTGGTCAGAGAAGGCCTTGGAAGAAAGGCCTTCGACATGAGTAAGAAAGCCAGAGCGACTGGATGTGTACGGGCTGGCAGAATTCCAGACAGAGAAGAGAATGGAAAAGGTCCTGATGTAGAGCATATTTGTGCTGAGGCAAAAGTGAGGCCGGCAGACAAAGCAGTGGGGTGGGGGGGGATGACTGAAGAAAAATGTAGAATGAATGTTTAAGCTGGGGGAATGAGCACATACCATAGGGCCTTCCAGGCCGCTTGAACACTTTGGTTTTTCTTTTTGTTTTTTTAAAGATTTTATTTATTTATTTGAGAGAGAGAGAACATGAGTAGGGTGAGGGGCAGAGGAAGAGGCAGACTCCCCACTGAGCAGGGAGCCTGATGCAGGGCTTGATCCTGAGACTCTGGGATCATGACCTTAGCTGAAAGCACTTAACCAACTGAGCCTCCCAGGCACCCATTTTTTGGTTTTTGTTTTGTTTTGTTTTGAGACAGAGAGCACAGGCAGGGGCAGAGGGAGAGAGAGAATCTCAAGCAGACTCTGAACTGAGCATGGAGCCCAACGCAGGGCTCGATCTCACAACCCTGAGATTATGACCTGAGCCCAAACTGAGTTGGATGCTTAAATGACTGAGCCACCCTGGTGCCACAAACACTTTCAGTTTTATTCTGAGTGAAGGGAGAAGGCTGTGGAGGGTTTGAAACAGATGAGTGACATGATATGATTTATGTTTTCAAAGGGTCTCTCTGGCTGCTGCATGAAGATTTTCCAGAACAGAGGCAGAACAATGGGACCGTCACCTACAAAAGACCCCGGTTGCACAGTTTTTACCTGAGTGCCTACCTCTTTCAGTGTGGATCTCCTTCATGCAAAGCTTTTCCTCTCTCTCCAACTGGGATATCATATCTGGTTTGGAGGATGAATGCCCTATGAAAAGATAAGATAAAAGTGAAAAACATTAAGGGGAAAGTACTAAAAAATTTTGGTTCTCATCCCATAATACAATAAGGCTCTGCCCCTCCCCAAAGCAGTGTTTGTCAAACACTTTTCCTATCACCACCCATAGTAAGAAATACACTTGGTATCATTAGAGATATATCACTACCACACAAAGTCTAGAAATAAATGATCAAATGAACTGTTTCTTATTTTTTTTTAAGAGGGGGTGGAGGGAGGTATAGAGGGAGAGAGAGAATCTCAAGCAGACTCCATGCTAAGTTCAGAGCCCCACTCAGGGCTCCATCTCACAACCTTGAGATCGTAAGCTGAGCCAAAGTCAAGAGTCAGATGCTTACCCAATTGAGCCCCCCAGGCACCCCTCAAATGAACGGTTTCTAACCAATGTCTGTTTTTGTCACATTCTTCCCAGTCTGACACCCCTCACTAGAAACAGCTTGCTGTTACTGCTACCATGTGCACCAACGTGCACCATTCTAAGGAGCTCTGATACTATTACTCGGTTCTGTAAGTGTTCTGTAAGACTGCTGATGCAATTTACTAAATCAGTTTCCTGACCCACCAATAGATCATGATCTACATGTTGAAAAAATATCTATGAAATATGGAGCCAGGCGAAGACAAGCTTAACTGTTCATTTATAGTTCATTTACATGCGACAACGTCTGCCTTGAACCAAAGACTAGAAACGTCTTGTCTCCGTGCTCCAAAGGGACTAGAAAACTCTGGCCTCTGAGGAGTCCTGAAGCCATGAACTAGTGGGCAGAGGCCAGGGATGCCACTAAACACCCTAATATCCACAGGACAGTCCTCAAAACAAAGAATCATCTGCCCCCAAATGTCAATAGTGCCTAGGTTAAGAAACCCTGCTTGAGGGGATGAGTTACAGAAAGATCCTGTGCTCACCCACAGAGACGAGGTTCCTGAAGTTTTCCAGCATCACGTCTCGGTACAGCTTCCTCTGGGTGGAATCCAGCAGCCCCAGCTCCTCCTCACTGAAGACCACGGCCACGTCCTTGAACGTCACCGTCTCCTACAACACCGAGCACACGCAACCTCAATCTCGCACCCGGTGGCCACGGGGAGCAGGGCAACGCTGAGGGGGTGGAGGAGCTATGTGGGAAGTGGTTCCAGATTCTGAGGGATCTGAGCAACTCTTCTTAATAGTTTCTCCTCCTCCCCTTCCACAATCATACCAAAAATGCGAGGGTCACGGGGCGAGGAGAAGGAAAGAGAAGAAAAAGAAAAATACCTGTGTACATGTGACGTGGTGCCCTTTATATAGTTAAGTCTCTGGAACTGCCATGGTCAAATCATGGCATATACACGTTTTAGAACTTGACTGATAGTGACAAATTTTACAAGAAATGTTTCAGGAATTCATCCCAACAGTATTTAATAGTGCCCGTCTCCTCCTCTCACTGGGCAGTACCACGATTTCGTCCACGTGTGCGCACCTAACAGGCCTTCAGCACCCCTCCCAGGCAGGCGCGCAGTTCATTCTCTATGATCTCAGGAGCATGACCTATCTGTCAACCGCAGCAGCATTCAGTGTTGAGGTTCAGAGCATATGTTCTGGAGACTACATGCCTCTAAGGCTCTGTCCATTACTGGCTTTGGGACCCTGGTCAAGTCACCTAACTTCTCAATACTTCAATGTCCTTATCTGTGTAATAGTACCACATCATAAGGTACTTGAAAGGACCAAACAGAATACATAGAGGACTTAGGACAGCATCTGACACACACTAAGTACTCAACAAACGTCAGCCATCGCGATTACTGCTACCATCCTTGTTCCTGGTTGCATAGTATTCCACAAAAGTGGTGATCTAGAACATATTTAATGATTCCAAGTAATTAAACAGTATGTTTTTTTTAATTATTAATGCTGCAGAAAACATTTTTATACAGATCTCAGCCAACTGTCTTGTTATTTCCCTAAGATAAGTTCCAAGAAGTGGCAATTGCACTGTTGAAAAATATGCACCTTTATTTTGCTAATATAATGACAATTTTCCCAATTAACTCTTCCTGTAAGAGATTAGAAGTATCCCTGATTCTCTATCTTCTGGCCAAAATTGGACAATATCTTATTTTTAAAATCTTGGGTAATTTGGTAAGTGATAAACTTTTTAAAAATTTTCCACCAACTTAATTTTAATTTTTTAAAAAGATTTTATTTATTTTAGAGAGTGTGTGTATGCGAGCAGGGGGAGGGGCAGAGGGAGAGGGAAAGAATCTCAAGCCAACTCTGTGCTGAGTGTGGAGCCTGACTCAGGGCTTGATCTCATGACCCTGAGATCATGACCTGAGCTGAAACCAAGAGTCAGACACTCAACCAACTGAGCCACCCAGGTGCCCTCCACTTATTTAAAAAGATTGTCTTTACTATACTCAAATAATAAAAAATCTTTTGATTTTTTAAAAATATATTACCTGTTCATTTCCTTTGTTTATAATCCTACTGGAATATCTTATATATCAGTAAATTTCCTACTGAGAATATTAAGCCTTTTTCCTAGTATGTATAAATTCCCACCTTCACCCCACCCCCGGCTCCTGTTTCCTATATGTCTCACAACCTTTTGTATGGCAATAAAAATTATCTCAACTCTAGCTAGAGTTCTGAGCATCTATATATTAAACAACTAGTTGATACATCTGACAAAGGAAAGAAAGCCACTAAGAAAAGGAATTAGCTGAGGATATTACTTTTGGAGGCCTCCGCCTACCAGACATGCACACATGCAGCCTGCCTCAGGTCCCCGAATAGAAGTCTCTTTTCTTCTGGGTCTTTCCATTTACTGTGATTAAACACCTGAACCTCCCTGCTTAGACAACAGGAACTTTAGTGTCTGGGCACCGAGTGGATTTCAGTAGGTATCTGAAGGTTCACAAATCTGTTTCTTCATGTTAAAATGCAGGTAAGACCATCTATATCCTCACACAGCTGTTCCACAGAGTAAATGCCTGGCAAATCCCTAGTACTAAGGATTTTTAAAACTAAGTATGTACTTTTTTAAAACATATTAACATCTCAATGAATAAAATAAACATCTAACTATAACACACACAGTTTAACTTAAAAAAGGGAATCTAGCTTTTTTTTATTATTTAAAATTATTTATTTTTTAAGTGAGCTCTACGACCAACGTGGGGCTTGAACTCAAGATCCCGAGATCAAGAGTCGCACGCTCTATGGACTGAGCCAGCCAGGCACACTCCAAATCTAGCTCTTCTTGTTTGAAAACAACTAAAATTATTTTCTCTGAGTTCAGTCTGAGGTGGACTCTGCTGCACCAAGCCGTACGTTAGACATTCTTATCACAAAATGGGAGGCACCACACGTGAGAAAACCATGGAGTCCCTGGAACTTTAAAGAGGAAAAAAAAAAAAAAAAAGGCTGAAATCTCAGAGTTTCTGTACAGGAAGAAAGGTTATATGTTAGCAAACTGTTGTTGCAAACATCTTTAAAATAGTAAAATCCGCATATAAATGGAGAATGGGGTAAAGCAGTAGGTAAATTATGGGAAATGATGTGACCATTTAAATTGTAGGTAATATAAAATTACATTTGAAAAACCCAAAATGGTACTTAAACTAGGATTATAAATCTAGACATGTCAACACAAATGAGAAAGAATGCGGGACAATTAAAACTGCTGATTTGTAAACACGTTTGTAATGTGGGAGTTATTTTTTTTTTTAAATACCTATTACTTTTCACACTATTATTTGGAAATAAACAAAAAGCAAGAGCCTGGTATACAACAATTAGGTGCCTTGGGTTCCTTTTTACCCTTCCCAGGCAAGGGAAAAATGCATCCAATCTTTATGAAATGAGATGTCATTTTAAGTAACAGAAAGGCAAACCCAACTTACCTGGAACTTGGTCATTTTTCTTCTTTTCCTTCTGGGGAGAGGCAGAGCTCTGGAAAGGCAAAACTGTGGAAGGGAAAGTCCTCATGAGAGAGCTGGTAGTCGGTGCGGCGCTTTGTGCCAACAGGAAGCTGCTTTCTCCAGGCAAAATTTAGAACAGGGGCTGGATTCCAGCATCCCCTAGGCCCCCTCAGTCAGCTGCCTTTGTTCATGAACAGTCCCTAACCTAAGTGCTTCTGGTAGCTTCCAGAGCATTCCTGAGCCTAGGTAGGAGAGGTAATGAGAGACATCCAGGCAATATAATTTAACTTAATGGGGCCAAAGTGCCTGGGTTCAAATTTTGCATTTCTACTTATTGTTTTCTACTTCCCAGCAGTGCAAACCCTGAGCGAGGTATTAATCTTCCTGTGCCTCAATCCAGTCACCTGTAAATGGGGATCATAATAATGCCGGTATTCCCTATTTCCTCCAGTGTCAGACAAGCAGATGCTATTGTGCTTCATAAAACCTCCCTTGCAGATGTGCTGTTCAGAAAAGGAATGTTTTAAGAAACCCAGAATTCAGAGCCATGAGTTACCGTTACCCTAGGAAAGTCTAATTCTGACTGGTTGTCCCACAGGTAATTTGTTCTGCGGCTAATGATAAGCTGCCATGATTTTCCCCCCAATTACACCATTTTAACAGGTGTAATTACTTGAGCATGTTATTAAGCTGGAAGGGCCTCAACAAAGTCTCTTCTCCCGTGTGCACGGAGGCAAATGATGACTAATAAAAACCGCAGACTAAGAAATCCTGTTGCATTTAAATTAACGACACGCAGCTGTTACACGTTGTGAACAGTTAAGGACTCGCTACGCCGCAGGCACTCTGCGAAGCCGTGATCACGATTGTTTCTCTGCGATAAACCACAGAGAACTTTCCTCAGGGTCCGGCTGAAGATAACTCTGCTTCCTAAACAAGTGTCTCGGAAGAGTCCAGGAATCCAGGACCCGCCCCGCAGCAGAGATCAGTGAAGGGCCAGCGGAGCTGCAACCGGGGCTCCGAGCCCACGCCGGGCTCCCAGGATCTTCCCAACAACAGGGGGCCCGAGGATGATGACAGAAGTCACGGTCCCATCCAATGCTGCACTAGGCACTGATTTTTAGCTTTCATATCTAATCTCATTTCATTCTCAGACCACCACTGGGAAGACACTAACGCTCTTTAGCCGAGAGGCAACCGACGCAAGGAGATGCTATGTCACTCGCCCAGGGTGTCACCGCGAGGCGCACGCAGAGCCAGCTGGCAGGTCCGGGACCCAGGCTGCGGGCGCGGAGAGCGCGGGAGACCTTCAAACTCCGCTCGCCACGCGCGCCCGCCCCGACGCGGAGGCTCCGCCGGGCAGCGGCACTCTGCCGCCGCTGCCTCTGTCCCCGCCCTCAGCCGCCGGCCGCGGCTCCCCTTCGCCAGCAGCGAGGGCCGGCTGGCTGCTGGCCCCACGCCGAGGCCGAGAAGCCTCGGAGGGACGGCAGGGACGCGGGTTAACTCACCTCACGGCCAGCAGTCTCGGCCCCGACCTCGCCTTCCCCGAGCGGAAGTGCCGCCGACCCTCCGACTGTACCCAGCTCCTGGACTACACTTCCCAGAATGCCCAAGGGGAAGCGCCTCGGGTTTCGCGCACCTGCTGGACTACATTTCCCAGAATGCAGCTCGCGGGACCGCAATGTCCACCAGCTGGCTCTCGTTTCGGACCGAGAGGGGGTTTCAGTTTGAGTCATTCCTCTGGCGCTGTAACTGTCAGATTTCTTTTTTGTTTTGTACGTTTCTTACAGCTCACGAGAAAGTAATTGCGAATTGAAAAAATTCGGTCGTGGGCGCCTGGGTGGCTCAGTCGGTTAAGCGACTGCCTTCGGCTCAGGTCATGATCCTGGAGTCCCGGGATCGAGTCCCGCATCGGGCTCCCTGCTCGGCAGGGAGTTTGCTTCTCCCTCTGACCCTCCCCCCTCTCATGTGCTCTCTCTCTCTCAAATAAATAAAATCTTAAAAAAAAAAAAGAAAAAAAATTCGGTCGTATAAAAGAGAAAAACAAAGCTTGCACTGTGAAGTTAACAAAATCTTTAGCGGGAGTAAGGGGTAGGCTAAAAATGGAAAACGTAGTGACAAGCTGAACCGCTGAACGCCGAACTTAAGATCTCAAACCTGCATCAAATGTCAGCTCCTCCGATATCACCAATACAACCGTCGATAATAAACGGAGTTTACAGACAGCCCCTTAACGGGGCCACGAAGTCAAGGTTGGAATTCACTGGGAATTGCAAGCTTGGTTTCAATGCGACGGACTTGATTAGGTTTGCGCAAGGATCATGGTACTACAGTCCAGGATTGGGGGGAACAGCAAGGGTTTTTAGGTGCCAGCTGTTGCTTTCTTTCGAAGAGATTGAAGAGCTGATAGAGGATTTAAGAGTTGATGTAACCTGTGATGAACAATCAAGCAATTTGCTTGGACAGCAATCTCCTGGAATAGTAAAGGCGTGCTAATGACAACTGAACAGTTATGTTAACATAGACGGTAAATTGTGGGAAGGGAGGGAGGTAGATAGGAAGTTTCATTCTTCTGTGTCCAAGCTGTCCACGCAGTGTGTCTTGTGCGGAGGGGAGGGAACAGAGGTAAGGGGAATCTGTTTGACTCCTCTGCGTCCTTTATTCCACAAGGCACCTAAGGGCACTTGACGCTGTTTTGTGGCATGAGCTACTCATTCCAATAAGCTGGGAATTTAGAAAAAGTTGATACAAACATTGATTATGCTCCAAAGAGAAGTATCTTGAATTTCATTTACAAAAATGAGTTGTGTTAAAAAAAACAAGTAAATTTAAAGATCTAATTGGCTTTATTTAACGATTCATGAATTGAGCAGCATTCCCTTCTAGTAAATGGAAGGGAGCTCCCATATAAGGAGGTTATTAGCAAAAAAAAAAAAAAAAAAAGAAAGAAGGAAAGGATTATTTCAGGCCAGGTTACCTTGTCTTAGGGGAAGGCAGGGAGTCTTATCAGGCAAATTACCTCACTAATGCTGACCAGGGAATTCTAGGCTGATGGGTTTAAAATTCCGTTCCTGGGAAATAAGTCTTAGTTTGCTGTCCTGGGGGCAAGTGACACCTTAGTCCTGTTCGTTTTGTTTTTCTTTCTTTCTTTCCTTTCTTCCTTTCTTTCTTCCCTTTCCTTCCTTTCCTTTCTTTTCTTTTTTCTTTCCTTCCTTTCTTTTTTCTTTGTCTTCCTTCCTTCCTTTCTCTTTCTTTTTCTCTCTCTCTCTTCCTCTTCCTCTTTCTCTCTCTCTCTATAGTTGTGGCAGATGAAAATAGCTCTATTGCAGGGAATTTCAGAAAATACAGTGATGTGTGTCTATATAAAATTTAAATTGTTTTGTAATTCACGTTCAGCTTCAGATTATTTCATTACATACTTTCACTGTTTGTCCAGACATAAATATTTTGTGATTGAATAACCCAAGTGAAACCAGGAAGCCACGATTTTTCTCCTCAGCCAGAAATGCATCTGTAGCTTTTTATTATGTAAGTTTTCAAGCATATACAAAAACAGAGATTATGAAATGTACCCCATATACTCATATCCCAAATTTAAGTTAATAACTGTTTTAACCATCTAATTCATCTGTCATTTTTTAATTTTACGGAATTTTCAAACAAATCCCTGGCATCATTTTTTTAAAAAAGATTTTATTTATTTATTAGAGAGAGAGAGAGAGAAAGCACAAGCAGGGGGAGCAGCAGGCAGAGGGAGAAGCAGGTTCCCCACTGAGCAAGAAGCCCAATGCAGGACTCTATCCCAGGACCCTGGGATCATGACCTGAGCGGAAGGCAGATGCTTAACCGACTGAGCCACCCAGGCAAACCCCTGGCATCATATTTTTAACCCCTAAATACTTTGCTAAATATTTGCTTAAAATATTTTATTTCAAACCCACAATATCATTCTCACACTCAATAAATAATTACCAATAAATCCTTCATATCTCCTAATACCTGTAGAACTGTAAGCAGAAAGAGTTAGGGTTCTCCAGAAAAAGAAAGGAGAGACATGGCTTTCATGGCAGAAGTTACTTTAGACCCCCAGCTATTTTCCGTTATCCATGCCCTCCTGGTTCTACTTGCCTTAGCACACCTTTTGGGAACTTCCTAGGAGGTGTCAGAATCACAAAGAAATGCAAAAACCTCAGTAGTTGTGGATTTTAAGGGAACAAAGGAAATGCAAAAACTGTCTCTAGCAGCCCAGGATATGGCCTAGCCACATCAGAGATAATAAATCAGCGGTAGAACTCCCAGTGCTGTTTGAAAAGTAAGCAAGAGGGGCGCCTGGGTGGCTCAGTTGGTTAAGCGACTGCCTTCGGCTCAGGTCATGATCCTGGAGTCCCTGGATCGAGTCCCTGGATCGAGTCCCTGGATCGAGTCCCTGGATCGAGTCCCTGGATCGAGTCCCTGGATCGAGTCCCTGAATCGAGTCCCGCATCGGGCTCCCCGCTCAGCGGGGAGTCTGCTTCTCCCTCTGACCCTCCCCCCTCTCATGTGCTCTCTCTCATTCTCTCTCTCTGAAATAAATAAATAAAATCTTTAAAAAAAAAAAAGTAAGCAAGACCCTGTGTTCCTTACCCAAGACAATGTGACCAAGACCTCATTCACTTTATACTGGGTCTCAGAGCAGGCCCATAGCCCCTAACCCTTGCCCGACAGTTACCTCTGCTTCATTATACTACTAAAGTCTTCACCCTAGGAGGACCTCAAGATTCATTTCCATAATACAGAATGCCTGTATAGGCATGTTTTCTAAATAGTATGCACAACCTTATGTCCACCTTTGCATACAATGACAACGCTCCCTTTGCTGAATATTCATTCTAACCCCTAAAAAGAAACATCTCATCCCTGCTAGGGGAGTCACAGCTTCGGAAGTTATTTCCTGTGATCGCCTTATTTGCTGCAAATAAAAGTTCCTTTGTGTGACAACTCCACCTGGTACAGTCTCTATCTGTAACTCCCCAAGGAGCAAGCTCACATTAGTTTGGTTACAGAAACAAACTAAAATGGAGATGGTTAATGCAAGTGCAAAAAAGGAAACTTATAACCCAACCTTCAAGGAATTTACATCTCTTCTCAGAAATCAGAAGACACCAGCCAATTCCCGAATGCCAAGTCTGTTCGTGGCCATCTCTGGACTTCCTTTCCTTGACTCAGCTACCCTGATCCAAATAAGAAAGAAGATGACTAGGCAACCAATCAACTAAAAAAAGCCAAATGACTTTTATATTTATCCCATAAGTATCCCTTAGCCTGTGAACAACTCAGAACTCATTGTTTCTGTAGCCTTGAGTTTCCTGGTTTGCAGGTCAAAAGCCTTGCAGTAAACACATCCTTCTGCTTTGTTTTATTCAGTAAGCAGAAATGGCTTTTTGACATACCCAATCCCTATTCAAATTTGTCAATTACCTCCAAAATCTCATAACTGCTTTGTTCAAGTCAATGTCCAAACAGAGCCCATTCATTCTATTTATCTGCTCAGGCACATTTATTCTTGAATACTATCCTTCTGTTCCTTTTTTCAAACCTTTGACCTGTTGAGGAATTGGGTCAGTTGTCATGATGTCCCACATCCTGGATCTCTCCAATTATGTTTTGTGTCATTAAATAATTTGTTCCTCTATCCTATGTGTTTCCTGTAAAGTTTATTATTTTAAGTTGTTTAGTAGTAGTAGTAGTAATCTCTACACCCAACTTGGGGCTCAAATTCATGACCCTGAGATCAAGAGTTGCATGCTTTTCTGACTGAACAAGCCAGGCACCCCTATTTTGTAAAGTTTTTATTTTGTTTTAAAAGATGTTATTTATTCAAGAGACAGAGAGAGAGCAAGAGCAGGGGGAGTAGCAGAGGGAGAAGCAAGACTCCCCACCGAGCAAGAAGCCCGATGCAGGGCTCAATCCCAGGACCCCAAAATCACGACCTGAGCTGAAGGCAGACGTTTAATCGACTGAACCACCCAGGCACCTCTTCAAGTTTTTAATTCCATTAGTTAACATACAGTGTTATATTAGTTTCAGGTGTACAATATAGTGATTCAATTCCTGTCAAGTTTAAATCTAAAGTCCTGATTAGATTTGGGTTCATCTCTTTTGACAAAAAAGCCATGGATGATACTGGAAATATCTGAACAAGACCAACTGAAGCCAATTCAAATCCTGGGCAGTGTTCCTCTGAGTAGGAAAATAAGTAACAGTAAGTATGTGAAAAATAATGGTTTTTTTGTTTTGTTTTGTTTTGTTTTTAAATTTTATTTTATTATGTTAATCACCATACATCATTAGTTTTTGATGTAGTGTTCCATGATTCATTGTTTGCGTATAACACCCAGTGTTCCATTCAATACGTGCCCTCTTTAATACCCATCACCAGGATAACCCATCCTCCCACCCCCCTCCCCTCTAGAACCCTCAGTTTGTTTCTCAGAGTCTGGATCTGAAAGGGTACGTGCACCCCGATGTTTATAGCAGCAATGTCCACAATAGAAAAATAATGGTTTTAAAGAAAAGAACCATTTTAAGGATTAACCATTTTAAGATCAAAGGATTCCTCTCAAAAGTAAAAATGTTTGGTAATATTTGTTTTGCAGTTTCTTATATTAAACAGGATCAATCTGATAATAGGAAAGACAAAAATGACTACCAAATTAAAAAATATAACAGAGGCTTCCATTTTGAGTAATGGCAAAATAGGTAATTACCATTAACTTACACACACACACACACACACGAAGTCTATTGGGAAGCATCAGTAAGCTGACAATGTGTACAGGATGAATAAGCCTGTAATTTAGGAGAATAGGGAAACCTAGAGAGAAAGCTGGTTACTTGGAGTTACTTTTCCCCTCAGGGGCATAGGCCAGTTCTGGAAACAGTAAGGTTGAGAAGCAAGACACTTATTTTTGACATGGGCATGGGTGTAGGGTTATAAAAGTTTGAGTCCAGGGCCTGCCAAAAGTAGGTAACTGATAAAACTCCTATATTTTGGGGCACCTGGGTGGCTCAGTCGTTAAGTGTCTGCCTTTGGCTCATCATCCCATTGTCCTGGGATCGAGCCCCATATTGGCTCCCTGCTCGGCGGGAAGCCTGCTTCTCCTTCTCCCACTCCCCCTGCTTGTGTTCCTGCTCTCGATATCTCTCTCTCTGTCAAATAAATAAATAAAATCTTTAATAAAAAAAAAACTGCTATATTTTGTGTTGGATACCAGGAACCACTGCACCTAGGGGAAAGAGTAAACAGCTCATAGATCTGCCCCGGCAGGAGTCTGAAGCCCAAATCCAAATTAGCTATATCCTTGAAACTATATAAAAAGAATCCTGAATTTGCTAATACCCTCAGCTACCTGAGAGTCAAGTGAATATCCTCTTTGGACAAAAGATAACACCTTAAGCCTGAAATTATTTTGACAAATTTTTTAATGTTAATATCAGATAAAATATATTTTAAGGCAAAAAGCATTGATAGACCACACAAAAGTTGCACATGGATGTTCATAGCCTATTACTCACAATATCCAAAAAGGTGGAAACGAGTGTCTATCAACTGATGGGTTGATAATGGGTAAATAAAATGTGGTCTATCCACACAATGGAATATAACTTGGCATAAAAAAGGAATGAAGTACTGATACATGGATGAACCTTGAAAACATTATGCTAAATAAAAGAAACCAGCCCAAAAGGCTACATATTAAATGATTCCATTTACATGAAATGTCCAGAAGAGACAAATTCAAAGAGACAGAAGGTAGGTCCGTAGTTGCCAGGGGCTGGGAGGAACACAGAATTGGAGTGACTGTGCATAGGTATCGAGTTTCATTTTGGAGTGATGGAAATGTTCTGGAGTGAGAAAAATGGTTGCATAGTCTATGAATATACTGAAAACCCACTGAATTGTATACTTTAGAAGGGTGAATTTTATAATACGTGAATTATATCAATACAGCCATTTAAAAAACATTGCTAGAGAGACCATAATGATAAAATGTTAAATTCACTAGGAACATAGAACAATTCTAAATTGTATGCACCTGTATAATAAATAGGTTGGCTGAACTCTGTCTCCAGGTCCTGGAAGACAGCCATTAAATCCTCAGAATCTGCTGAGTGATAGGAGTCTTTCTTATTCATGGGGGTCCCTCAGACTACACCTGCTAGTTTATGCTGGAAAGATGAGTTATGGGGGGCCCCTAGATAGTTTATGATGATGGGATGACTCAGGATGGGGGCTGATCACACCAGAAAAACTAACCACGTGACTCAAGGGTTGGTACTTTGAACCAGGTGATATCAATCTGTAGGGGGGAAGGAGGCTAGAGATATAAAAAGAACTTTACAATTCAATAAGAAGAGGCACAAGCCAATAGAAAAACAGTCAAGGGGTGCCTGGGTGGCTCAGTTGGTTAAGCGACTGCCTTCGGCTCAGGTCATGATCCTGGAGTCCCTGGCTCGAGTCCCACATCGGGCTCCCTGCTCGGCCGGGAGTCTGCTTCTCCCTCTGACCCTCCCCCCTCTCATGTGCTCTCTCTCATTCTCTCTCTCGCAAATAAGTAAATAAAATCTTTAAAAAAAAAAAAGAAAGAAAGAAAAACAGTCAAAGACACTTGAAAGGCATATTACAGGAACAGGATGTCCTGAATGGGCCCCCGTTCCTCTCTACTCCTAATTCCCAGTTACCTGTATTTTTTGAGACAGCCCACAGCTGCTCAGACCTGTAGGTGAATAACACTGTGGGCTTCCCTGTAGTCCAGGTGAGGGAGCCAGAGCTTTCTTCCTCTTTGTTGGAAAAAGCCTCAGTGGGTGTCTCAAGAGTGAGGAAGTGAGGATGTCAGTATCCAATCTGATGTCAAGGTTTGAGAAGTTTTACTGTGCTCAAGAGGTGCATACATCCCAGCTGTAATTGTGATTATGTAATAACTAAATTTAAATCGATTGTTTGAAAGGAAGCAAGGAAGAAATAAAGAAAAAAAGAGAAAGCAAAGATCCAGAATGAGAAAGCCTGGCAAGAATTATAAACTTGGGGCATTGAGATACTGTACTTTTTTCCATTCATTCATTCATTCAAATATTTCTTAAAAGATTTATTTATTTATCGAGGGGGGAGGGGCAGAGAGAGAGAATCCAAGCAGACTCCCGGCTGAGCATGGAGCCTGACACAGGGGTTGATCTCAAGACCCATGAGATAATGACCTGAGCCAAAACCACAAGTCGGATGCTTAACTAACTGAGCTGCCCAGGTGCCCCTACAAATATTTTTTTAAGTAGGCTCCATGCCCAATGGGGAGCCCAACACAGGGCTTCAACTCATGACCCTGAGATCAAGACCTGAGCTGAAATCAAGGGTCAGATGCTCAACCAACGGAGCCACCAAGGGGCCCCCATTCAACAAATATTTTTAAGTGCATTTGGAACTTCCTCAGCTAAAGTGACACCTCTCCTAAGCCACATCTCTTTCCTGGGGCGACCCACATCCACTGACTGACGTGGGGGTACAATGACCTAGCGCTTTGCTCCAACTTGGGACAACTCTGAAGGGCCACTGTATCTTCATGCTCCCCAAGGGGTCTGATGAATCTTTTATTAGACTGAACTGCAGGTCAGTGTCTCCCCCTGCCCAATCCTGCTTTCTTCCTGGCCCTTCCTCAGGTGGTGATCTCAAGAGTACTTGCATCAACAATCTGCATGTCCATTTCAGAGCCTCTGTCCAAAGAACCCAACTTGCAACAATGGCTCTCTGTGGGGCAAAAAGCCTGCTTTCCCTGAAAGGATGCCAATCTGGAATATCACCCAGTACACACTTCTGTTGATAGCATGTTTAGTTAAACTTTGAGAAATATTTCCTCCATTCATTCAAGCTTGAGAAACTGCATTTTCCATTCCTGTGATGTCATGGGCCATTTATCACTTTAATTTCCATTACTGTTAGTAGTGATGTTCATATTACTGATTTTAATCATAAAAATAACAATAAACTGGGGCGCCTGGGTGGCTCAGTTGGTTAAGCGACTGCCTTCGACTCAGGTCATGATCCCAGGGTCCTGGGATCAAGTCCCACATCGGGCTCCCGGCTCAGCGGGGAGCCTGCTTCTCCCTCTGACCCTCTCCTCTCTCATGCTGTTTCTCTCTCGCTCGCTCTCTAATAAATAAATAAATAAAATCTTTAAAAAAAAATAACAATAAACTATTTTCTTGTAAACATAACATTAGAGATAAAGCAAAATTCTCCTTTGACCACCATAGCTGCCTCGTACTCTCTCCCATTTCCGCTCCCTGAAGTAGAAGCCAAAATCAGTTTAGTATCTATCCTTTAAGACTACTTTCTATCCATTTAAATGTGTAGATTATGTTGTTATAAGATGAAAACAACATCATTCATTTTATATGCTGCATAATATTTTACAAATGTGCTCATATGGTTTATTTAATCTTCCTGCTGATAGAAGATACTGAAATTGTTTTCAGTTTTTCACTATTACAACAAAGCTGCAGAAAACATCGTGTTCATGCATGCTTGTGATCATTCAAGTATGAGCACCCTCCATGGAGGAGGCCTAGGAATGGAATTGTAAGGTCATGTGGTCTGCGCATTTAAGTATTTCATAGCTACTGCTGAGTAATCCTTCAAAGTGACTGCACTAATTTACACTTCCACTAGCAGTTTATGAGAGTAGCTGCTTCTCCATTCCTTTAATAGTTGATATCAAAATTAATTTTTATAACATTGGGGGGATGGATCTGGTTGTGATTTTGATTTCTCTAATTACCAAGAAGGCTGAATATCCTTTCATATCTTCACTGGCAATTAGGACTTTTATTTCAGTGACTTGCATGTTCATTTCCTGTGGCAATTTTTTTCTATTAATTTTACCTTTTGATTTTTTAAATTATGTGTGCTGTTGGTTTTCCTCTTCTGATTTCTAATCCTTTGTCTTTTTTTGACACACTGAAAATATTCCATCTGAGCTATCGCTAAAACCCTTGCCTCACACATCACTGATAGGGATGGTCAACCACTTTGATGTCTACAAGCAGGTGAGAACTTCTAGCCCTTACTGCAGCAACACATACAGGCATACATTGTTTTATTGCATATCACATTACGCTTCACAGATATTATATATATATATATATATATATATATTTTTTTTTTTTTTTACAAATTGAAGGCTTGTGGCAACCCTGTGTCAAGCAAATCTATTGGCACCATTTTTCCAAAAGCATTTGCTCACTTCATGTCTCTGTGTCACATTTTGGTAATTCTCAAAACATTTCAACGTTTTCATTATTATATTTCTTATGGTGATCTGTGATGGGTGATCTTAGATGTTACCATTGTAATGGTTTGGGGGCACCAGGAACCGTACCTATATAAGATGGCAAACTTAGTTGGGGTGCCTGGGTGGCTCAGTTGGTTGGGCGACTGCCTTCGGCTCGGGTCATGATCCTGGAGTCCCGGGGTCGAGTCCCGCATCGGGCTCCCTGCTCGGCGGGGGGTCTGCTTCTCCCTCTGACCCTCCTCCCTCTCATGCTCTCTGTCTCTCATTCTCTCTCTCGCAAATAAATAAAATCTTTAAAAAAAAAAAAAAGATGGCAAACTTTGTCAATAAATGTGTTCTAACTGCCCCACTCAGCAGCTGGTTCCCTGTCTCCTTTCCTCTCGCAGGGCCCCTTCTTCCCTGACAAAATAACACTGAAAATAGATGAATCAGTAACCCTACAATGGCCTCTAAAGATTCAAGTAAAAGGCAGAGTCAATTGACATGTCATGGCTAATTGCTGTCTTATTTTAAGAAATTCCCACAGCTGCTCCATCACCCCGATCAGTCAGCAGCCATCAAGATAGAGAGGTAAGACCCTCCCCCAGCAAAAAGATTATGACTTGCTAAAAGCTCAGATGATGGTTAACATTTTTCAGCATTAAAAATATTTTTAGGGGCACCTGAGTGGCTCAGTTGGTTGGGTGTCAGACTCTTGATTTCGACTCAGGTCATGATCTCAGGGGGTTGTGGGATCGAGCCCCGCATTGGGCTCCATGCTTGAGATTCTCTCTCTCCCTTTCCCTCTGTCCCCACCCCACTTGTGCTCTCTCTTTCAAAAATAAAAAAAAATTTTTAAATTAAGGTATGTACTTTTTTATACACAAGGCTATTGCACATTTAATAGAATACAGTATGGTATAAACATAACTTTTACATGCACTGGGAAACCCAAGAATTCATTTGAGTTGCTTTATTGTGATATTCACTTTATTGTGTTGGTCTGGAACAAAACCTGTGATATTGCTGAGGTATGGCTTTATATGGTTTGGACACAGGTGTGTGGATTCTGATGTGTCTTGAGACTTGTGCTGTATGGCAAGCCCTTAGAATCCTGTGTTGGATTGGCTGTTGTTGACCTGGCACCATCACTAATCCCTTCTAAGGACTACTCTACATTGAAGAAAATAAGTCAGTATCTCTCCATTTCCCAGATACTCCTCCCCAACATGGTTCTAAGTTACAAACAAAAATTAAGGAAGCCCTTGTGTATATTCAGAAGGTGGAAGAAGAGAGGAATTATTCTCTGAAGGTGGTTGGAGGAAGAAGTAAAGTATAAAACAATTTCCAGATCACCCACTTTCCTGCTACAAATTCAGATTATTGATGGAGTCATTCCAGAAAGTCTTATGATTGACAGAAGTCTCAGGGGAAGCTCTTGAAAACCACCATTTTGATGCTGATCTTTATTTTCCTTAGTCCTGCCCACAGTTGTGTAAGCATCTAATTCCCTGTCTTTTGTGAAGTTTTTCAGAAGTACTTCTGGAATAGCCATGTGAGGAGCTCCATAGGACCTCGCCCCAGAAAAACCACCAAAACGGTGAAAATTTAAAAACAACAATCACTTGGTCTCTGTAAATTGTCCCAAAGGCATACAGGAAATGGAGAATCACTTATTCAAGAAAATCCACTAAATCTCATTAGGACCAATAAGTCCATGCCATGTCAGCCATGAATCATTTCCTCTAACGGAATCCCCCAGCTCAGTGTGACATAAGCTCTACTCTAGGCAAGTAGGGCCAAGAAGAAAAGACCCTATCCCTCCATTTCCCAGTATAGGGCTATGGTTTCTACCCAGGAGGGACAAGCTAACATCATTTGTCTTCCCCTCCAGCTTTATATTGCAGAAACTCTATTCCAGGCAAGCATGGCCAAGAGGTCCGGGACTCCTTTCCACACTCAGTCCCCACTTGGAGCGAGGACCAGAAAAATGGACCCTAATTGATCCTGTCCCAGTTTGCTCATGGGACAGAAGTCTTACCCCACGAAAGGCTAGCTAATAAACCAAGAGCTACTATCTCTGTACAGTACTCTGCTTATAGAGAGGAGGGTCACTGTCCTAGCCCCTGTGGGCCCCAGAGGAGTGTCATTCTGCCCAGGAGGAGAGGTAGACCATAAGAACAGAGAGCTCTGTAGCTCTCCCTAAAGGGACTGACTTTGTTTGAAAGAGCGTGGGTGAGTGCAAGCCTAAGGTCATTGTTCAAAACAAGGGAGATTTTGGAGAAGAGGAATTAAGAGGAGGTTGGTACCTCCATGGTAGCAGCAACCAAACCAGAATACCTCTGAGAGGCTTGACAGAGAGAACCAGAGAGAGAGATGGCTAAGAAGAGCCCTCCTCAGGTTGGGGTAAGCCTCAAAGCCCTACAAAAGGGCCCATGGATTTACTGGTGAATTCCACCAAATATTTAAACAAAAATTAACACCAATTCTTTGCAAACTCTCCCAGAACATAGAAGGCAAGGGAAACTTCTCAACTCATTCTATAAGACCTATATTACTCTAACACCAAAATCAAACAAAGACATCATAAAGAATACTAAAGACTAATATTCCTTGTGAATGTAGATATAAAAGTCTTGAATGAAATCCTGGCTAACTTAATCCAGCAGTACACAAAAGGGATTATACAGCATGACCAGTGGGGTTTATCTCAGGAATGCAAGGTTGGTTTGATATCTGAGTTATCATTAATGCAATGTACCATACAGATAGAATAAAGGACAAAACCCACATTATTAAGTCCATAAAATAGGAAGAGAAGAAACTTCCACAATTTGATAAAAGACATCTGTGAAAAACCCACATTCAGCCAACACTGAATGTTTTCAGGAATAATGCAAGAATATCTGCTCTTGTTACTTCAGCACTGTACTGGAGTTTCTAGCCAGGGCCAGTAGGCAAGAAGAAGAAAAAAAGGCATTCAGATTGAAAAGGAAGAGGTAAAACTATATTTGCATATGATAATCTTGTATGTTGAAAATCCTATGAAGTTGACTTAAAATTATTAGAATAAGTAAGCTCAGCAAGACTATAGAAGATGAACATAAAAAATTAATTTCTATTCACTAGCAATGGACAATCCAAAACTGAAATTAAGAAAGGATTAATATTTACTTAATAATTTCAGATACCACATTTCACATAGATTTACTACTTTGGTAAAGTGACATTCACTGCAAAATCTAAAAGACAGAAGAAACCCACATAAAATCCTCCTTATCAGAATAATTATGTGAGGTATCCTGCACGTTATTTGATGCATGTATACGGACACAAACACATATTTTTTATATTAATCTGTGAAAACTAAAACCTGTTTTCTGTAGGGGCGCCTGGGTGGCTCAGTTGGTTAAGCATCTGCCTTTGACTCAGGTCATGATCCCAGGGTCCTGGGATCGAGCCCCACATCGGGCTCCCTGCTCGGCGGAGAGCCTGCTTCTCCCTCTCCCTCTGTCTGCCACTCTGCCTACTTGTGCTTTCTATCTCTGTTAAATAAATGAAAATCTTAAAAAAAAAAAAAAAAAAACCTGTAAATTACATTATGTTTTGTCATTTTTTTTAAAGATTTTATTTTTAAGTAATCTAAGCACCCAACATGGGGCTCGAACTCACAACCCCGAGATCAAGAGTCACGTGCTCCACTGACTGAGCCAGCCAGGTGCCCCATGTTTTGTCATGTTTATGCTATCATTTTAACAACTCCATGTTGTTACAGGAATAGATCAAATCTTTTCAGAATCCTATTGATGAACACTTGTTATATCCATTTGTAAAAACTCAATGACATCATTGATATGATACTTATCTTTTCTATGTTTTAAATTTCCTATTCTAGGATTTGTAGATCTAAGAGATACACATTAAACAGTTTAAAATATACTGGCCAATTCCTTTCCAACCTCTGTGCATGTTTTTACTGGCACACATAGAGAAAAGTGCGTAAAGATGTCAACCCTGCCCCAATAATGAATACATTTGAAAATTAAATGACCAGGGGCGCCTGGGTGGCTCAGTCGTTAAGCGTCTGCCTTCGGCTCAGGTCATGATCCCAGGGTCCTGGGATCGAGCCCCGCATCGGGCTCCCTGCTCCGTAGGAAGTCTGCTGCTCCCTCTGCTTGTGTTCCCTCTCTCGCTGTGTCTCTCTCTCTCTGTCAAATAAATAAATAAAATCTTAAAAAAAAAAAAAAAGAAAAGAAAATTAAATGACCAGGAGGGCCTGGATGGTTAAGTGTCCAACTCTTGATCTCAGCTCAGATCTTGATCTCAGGGTCGTGAATTCAAACCCCATGTTGGGCTCCGTGCTGGGCATGGAGCCTACTTTTAAAAGAAAAATTAAATGACCAAATGCTAACAATTAAAAAAAAAATCTTTTCCTTTGGGGGTTGGGAGGGAGAATACTGAATAGGGAACTTGAGAAAACTACTATCCTTTAAATTCAACATAACCCTACCTGAAAAGTTGATGGAAGAAATGCTACCACACTCTGAATACAATCATATCAAAGCCTCAATGAAAATATGCAGAATAGGGGCACCTGGGTGGCTCAGTCATTAAGCATCTGCCTTCAGCTCAGGTCATGATCCCAGGGTCCTGGGATAGAGCCCCGCATTGGGCTCCCGGCTCAGCGGGAAGCCTGTTTCTCCCTCTCTCATTCTCTCAGCTTGCGTTCCTGCTCTTGTTATCTCTCTGTCAGATAAATAAATAAAATCTTAAAAAAAAAAGAAAGAAAGAAAATATACAGAATAAAAAAAGCAATTACCAATTAAGAGTTTACTATGACAATTTTTGTTATTAGTAACTACTTTTAAAATTTTTCATTATGTACTTTTGACACTTTCTAAATGTTATATTAAAATTCTACTTTAACACTGTAGTGGGGACAAAAGATCCAAGTGTTATGTAGTGTCCTTTTACTGAAAAGCTAACAAAAATAATTTTCAGTTAGGCTGTACTGTCATAAAAATCACAAAGGATGGTTAAACTCACATTGTCTATAAGCAGTGGAACACTAGACAGAGTCCCAAATGATAAGAGCCCAACTTGAGAACTGTTTTATAAATTAGCCAAAGATGGCCTCTGTATCTTGGCCCTATGTTGTTTAGTTCTTCAGAGCAGGCTGGGACCATTAGCTTAGAAGCCTGATGGTGCCACACTCAAATCCAATTAAACACATTCAATTGTTTAAATTATAGCCCAAATAAGCACATTTTTAATCATTTAGGGCATGCTTCTTTTGTATATTCTGCAAAACTGCATCCAGTATCTGACAGCCATAGATAAAGCAAATCCTACAGCTGTAACAGACCCTAAACTGCTGCCACCTTTTGCAGTCTTTGCCCCAGAGACTCCTTATTGCACCATCACTTGGACCTATAAATTCCCTTTCCAATTTCTGTTTCCCCTTTCGAGTTCCCTTGCCTCTTCCTCTTCTGGGTGGGGGCCACACCCTGCTGTCTCTGGAAGCTCTTGTGTTGTGAGAAACTTCCCCCTCACACGAATATCTGTCAAAGCACCACGCAAATAAAACGCATTCTGTGCTACTGCCAATTCGTGGTCATGTCTTTTCCTTTGATCACCTCCCAAATACTTGAGCTACAAGAACAGAGGCCTTGGAGAGGATGGGAGCTGATCACAATAGTGTCAGGCCAAATTAGTATCACGGACTGCGGTATCATTGGCCTTCATTTTGACTATTTACCTGAATTAATTTTATTAAGACCTTTTGCAGGATTCTTCTGAATAAATTTTATATGAAATTTTTGAGATTAACTCAATATAATTTTCTCCCTTTTACCTATTTAACAAACAAGTTCTGGGCACAGCTACAAAGTGCTAAGCAGTGGTAAGACTGTGTAGCTTCAGGAAGGGGGGAGTAGGAGGATCTTAAGCTCTCCTTGTCCCACAGATACGTCTAGATAACACCCACATCTGTGTAAATAACCCAGAAAATGACTCTTAGACTGGCAGAACAGACTCTCTACAGTTAAATGTAGAGAAGAGGACACATCAAGAAGGGTAGGAAGGGTGAAGATGTGGATAGGAACCAAACTGACCTGCAGGGCTGTACACGAGAGAGGATGCCTCAAGTAGAGAGAAGGGAGAGAAGCAGACCACATCAGGCACCCTAGGCATGGGGTAAGACAAATGGGAAGACAAATCCCAGTAACATTTGGCTTTGAAAACCAGAGTGGCTTAACCTCGTGAGTTCTTACAATCAGTGGGCTTTAATACCTAGAACTTTAAAAATAAGTGGGGCTTGGCTCTGGGAGAACTGGAGGGTGACAGGTAGCAGAGCCTCCCCCCGCCCGCCCCCCGACTTAAAAAGAGCATAACAAACAGCCCCACTGAGATACAGCATAGAAGCAGAAGTTTGAAAAATGCCTGGGGTATATGGGAAGGAGATTTATTTATTAATCTCAGAACATGTGCTAGAGGGGCAGGGATTTTTAGGAGACTTCTGCAAGATCAAAAGAACTGGCAGGCACAATTTCCCTCCACTCCCCCAGTCTAGATACATAGACACCTGCAGGAACCAGTGCAGTGTGAACACTCTCCACCTAGCTTGCTAACAGTGTGCTCCACCACCACGTCTCCTGCAGATGACCCCCTCTAGCCCACCCTCAGCAGTATCCCAAAGTGGCTACAGGTCCCCCAAAGCAGACCTGTGCAAACCTGGCTAACATCATGTGCCCTGCACTCTCCTGCACACACCCTCAGTAGGAGTCCATCCAAAGTGGTGACACAAACATGGCAGTCTGCAAGTAGCCACAACAGAGGCCGGTACCACTCCAAAGTAACTCCTTTTCCAGGGATAAGGAAAGATAAGCACACACATCCGTCCAACTGTGGCCCTAGCAATGGGCTGGGGGGCAAATATTTGGTCTGACTGCAGGCCCTGCCAACCAATGAAAGCTTCTCAGGAGACAACACAGGGAGAGTGCCTTGCAGTTCAGTACTGCTGCATCTCTGGCAAATGCCTGATCTGACCCAACTCAAGCCCAAGGTGGCCTCAGACTTCTCACTAACAACACAAAGGCCAAATAGCCTGCCCATAGCCAGGAAACAGAGGCACTGCACATGACTGGACTGAAGGCAAATGTAGCTCAGCCACAACAGTCGGGTGCACACAACACAGAGGAGACACACTTGAAGTGCCAGGTTCTGGTGGATACGGGGGTATCGCACTGCAGGGCACTACAGGGCCTCTTCTTCATATGGTCACTACTTTCAAGATCGAGAGACATAGCTGACTTTCCTAACCCATAGAAACAGGCACAGAGAGTTAGACAAAATGAGGAGACAGAGGAATATGTCCCAAATGAATTAGGCCACAAAACAAGTCTCAGCAAATTCAAAAAGACTGACGTCATACCTTACATCTTTTCCAACCACAACACTGTGAGACTAGAAATCAACCACAAGAAAAAATTTGGAAAGAACACAAATACATGGTGGTTAAATAACATGCTACTAAACAATGAATGGGTCAACCAAGAAATCAAAGAGGAAATCATTAAGGAGGGCACATGATGTGATGAGCACTGGGTGTTATATGCAACTGATGAATTACTGAACACTACATCTGAAACTAATGATGTTCTATATGTTGGCTAATTGAGTATAAAAGAGACCCAAACCCCAGGCACCACTCTCACATCTTGAGAGTATACTCTCACTTTAATAAACTTTCCTATTTGTATTGCTCAAAAAAAAAAAAAAAGAGGAAATAAAAAAATACATGGAGACAAATGAAAATGAAAACACAATAGTCCCAAATTTTGGAGATGCAGGAAAAGCTGTTCCAAGACAGAAGTTTAGCAATACAGGCTGAACTCCAGGCGCAAGAAAAATCTCAAATAAACAACCTAACCTTATACCTAAAGGAACTAGAAAAAGAACAAACCAAACCTCAAATCAGTAGCAGGAAGGAAATAAAGATTAGACCATGTATCATATGATCTCACTGATATGAGGAAGTCTTAATCTCAGGAAACAAACTGAGGATTGCTGGAGTGGTGGGGGGTGGGAGGGATGGAGTGGTTGGATGATTGACATTGGGGAGGGTATGTGCTATGGTGAGCACTGTGAATTGTGTAAGACGGATGAATCACAGACCTGCACCTCTGAAACAAATAATACATTATATGTTAAAAAAAAAAAAGAAAAAAAGAGAAAAAAGAAGATGGTAGGAAGGGAAAAATGAAGGGTGGGAAGTTGGAGGGGGAGACGAACCATGAGAGACTATGGACTCTGAGAAACAAACTGAGAGTTCTAGAGGGGAGGGGGAGGGGGAATGGGTTAGCCTGGTGATGGGTATTAAAGAGGACATGTATTGAATGGAGCACTGGGTGTTATACGCAAACAATGAATCATGGAACACTACATCAAAAACTAATGATGTAATTTATGGTGATTAACATAATAAAATAAAATTTAAAAAAAGAAAGATATGGCCACAGTGATCACACCTTTAAATAATAAATATTTACTTCAAAGAAAATAAAAAGATTAGAGCAGAAGTGAATGAAATAGAAACAAACAGTAGAACAGATCAATGAAACCAGGAGCTGGTTCTTTGAAAAGATCAACAGAATTGATAATCCTTTAGCCAGACTCATGAGAGAGAGAGAGAGAGAGAGAGAGAGAGAGGACTCAAACAAAATCAGAAATGAAAGAGGAGAAATAACAACTGATGCCACAGAAATACAAACAATTATAAGAGAATATTATGAAAAATTATATGCCAACAAATTGGACAACCTAGAAGAAATGGATAAATTCCCTGAAAAATATAACCTCCCAAAACTGAATCAAGAAGAAATAGAACATTTGAACAGACCAACTACCAGCAATGAAATAGAATCAGTAATCAAAAAAGTCCCACCAAACAAAAGTACAGGACCAGGCAGCTTCACAGGTGAATTCTACCAAACATTGAGAGAAGAGTTAGTACCTATTCTTCTCAAACTATTCCAAAAAATAGAAGAGAAAGGGAAGCTTCCAAATTCATTCTATGAGGCCAGCATTACCCTGATACCAAAACCAGATAAAGACACCACAAAAAAACCCTACAGACCAGTATCTCCGATGAACATAGATGCAAAAAATCCTCAAAAAATATTAGCAAACTGAATCAAACAATACATTAAAAAATCATTCACCACAAGCAAGTGGGATTTATTCCTGAGATGTGAGGGTGGTTCAGTATTCACAAATCAACATCCCATCAACAAGAGAAAGGATAAAAACCAAATGATCATTTCAGTAGATGTAGAAAAAGCATTTGACAAAGTACAACATCCATTCATGACTAAAAGTCTTAAAGTAGGTTTAGAGGGAACATACCTCAACATAATAAAGGCCATGACAAACCCACAGTTAAGATTATACTCAATGGTGAAAAATAGAGAGCTTTTCCCCTAAGGTCAGGAACAAGACAAGGACATCCACTCTCACCACTTTTAATCAACACAGTACTGGAAGCCTTCGCCACAGCAATCAGACAAGAAAAAGAAATGACAAGCATCCAGATCAGCAAGGAAAAAGTAAAACTTTCACTATTTGCAGATGACTTGGCACTATATATAGAAAATCCTGAAGCCTCCACCAAAAAACTACTAGAACTGATAAATGAACTCAGTGAGGTCATAGGATCCAAAATCAATATAAAGAAATCTGTTGCATTTCTATACACTAATAATGAAGTGGCAGAAAGAGAAATTAAGAAAACAATCCTATTTTACAAGGTATTTTTAAAAATACCTAGGAAGAAATTTAACCAAGGAACTGAAAGAAGACCTGTACTCTGAAAACTATAAAACACTGATTAAAGAAATTGAAGATGACACACAAACAAATGGAAAGATATTCCATGCTCATGGACTGGGAGAATGAATATTGTTAAAATGTCCATAGTACCCAAAGCAGCCTACAGATTATTGCAATCCCTATCAAAATACCAACAGCATTTTTCACAGAACTAGAACAAATAATCCTAAAATTTGTATGGAACCACAAAAGACCCCAAACAGCCAAAGCAATACTGAAAAAGAACAAAACTGGAAGCATCACAATCCCATATTAAAAGATATACTACAAAGCTATAGTAATCAAAACAGTACAATACTGACACAAAAATAAACATAGATCAATGGAACAAAATAGCCCAGAAATAAACACATGAAAAGATGCTCAACATCACTTATCATCAGGGAATGTAAATCAAAACCACAATGAGGTATCACCTCACACCTGTCGGAATGGCTAAAATCAAAAACACAAGAAACAAAAAATGTTGGCAAAGATGTGGAGAAAAAGGAACTCTCCTGCACTGTTGGTGGGAATGTAAACTCAAGCAGCCACCATGGAAAACAGGATGGAGGGTCCTCAAGAAATTAAAAATAGAATTACCATATGACCCAGTAATTCCAGCACAGGTTATTTCCCAAAGAGTACAAAAACACTAATTCAAAAACATATGTGCACCCCTATGTTTACTGCAGCATTATTTACAATAGCCAAGTTATGGAAGCAGCCCAATTGTCCATCCACAGATGAATGGATAAAGAAGATGTGAGAGATATATATATTCTCATATATATATATATAAATATATATATATGTACATATATATATGGAAGATGTGAGATTTATATATATAGTCTCCATATATATGTATATATATATATGGAATATTACTCACCCACAAAAAAAAAGAAAGAAATCTTGCCATTTGCAACAACATGGGTGGAGCTAGAAAGAATGATGTTATGTGAAATAAGTCATTCAGAGAAAGCCAAATAGACAAATACCATATGATTTCACTCATATGTGGAATTTAAGAAACGAAACACAGAAAAAAGAGACAAACAAAAAAAGCAGACTCTTGGGGCACCTGGGTGGCTCAGTTGGTTAAGCAGCTGCCTTTGGCTCAGGTCATGATCCCAGGGTTCTGGGATCGAGCCCCACATTGGGCTCCTTGCTCAGAAGAGAGCCTGCTTCTCCCTCTTCCTTTGCCTGTTTGCCGCTCCCCCCTGCTCGTGCTCTCTCTATCGCTCTCTCTGTTTCAAATAAATAAATAAAATCTTTAAAAAAAATAAGCAGACTCTTTAACCTTAGAGAAAAACTCATGGTGACCAGAGGGGAGGTGGGTGGAGGATGGGTGAAATAGGTGAAGTGGATTACAAGAACACTTACCATGATGAGCACTGAGTAATGTATAGAATTGGTGAATCACTATACTGTATACCTGAAACTTATATAAAACTGTACATTGATTGTACTGGAATTAAAGCAATAAAATAAATATTTAAAAAATAAAATATAAGCTTTTTGGGCAAAAAAAGACTGTAGCTTCAGCAGTGAATAATGTCTCTGCTCTCATAGAGCTTATATCTTAGTGCACAACATGTACACCTAATCATATTTTCTAGATTTATAAACACTTGTAAGTCAGCAACCATGAACTCTTTTTTTAAAAAGATTTTACTTATTTATTTATTTGAGAGAGAGAGCACTAGAGAGAGAGAACAAGCATGAGTGAGGGTCAGAGGGAGAGGGAGAAGCAGGCTCCCTGCTGAGCAGAGAGCTTGATGTGGGGTTCAGTCTCAAGATGCTGGGATCATGATCTGAGCTGAAGGTAGACGTTTAACTGACTGAGCCACCCAGGCACCCCAAGTTTCACTTAAGAATTACTTGATGAAATAGTAAACTTATAAATTTTATTGCATCTCAATCCTTGAGTATATGTTCTTGTAATATTCTGTGGTAAAATTTATGTTTACTTACTTATCAGATGAGCATAAAGCACTGCTGCATACAATGATTGTTCATAGGAAAAGCAGTTGTGCCATTCTTTGAGCTAAGAGGTGAATTAGGCATCTTTTCCCATTGGACACCCCTCTCTTGAAAGAACTAACAAACTACAGTTGCTCACACCTAGGTATTTGGCAGAACTTTTGGAAATGAACAAAACAAGACTGTCACTTGAGAAAAAATTACTGACAGCATTTGTTGTCAATGACAAAATTTATGAAGTAAAGCAAATATCAGAACTTTGAAAAAATTGCACCACTGAGAACTTGACAAGTTCCCATTACTTAAAGACTTAAGGTCTTTAGAAACAAAACTTTTCTGATAATATGAGTGGTGATATTGATGATTGTAATTTTTAAAAATATTGTAAAATCAAATGTGTCAGTATCTGAAAGATATGCAAAACTCAGCCATTTAATATTTTCTAAATGAGCAATGCATAATGTCCCAAAAGCACGAATGTATAAAAGACTCAAAGTACAAGGGGTGCCTCGGTGGCTCAGTCGTTGAGCATCTGCCTTCCGCTCAGGTCGTGATCCCAGGGTCCTGGGATAAGCTCTGCATCGGGCTCCCTGTTTGGCGGGGGGGGGGGCCTGCTTCTCCCTCTCCCACTCCCCCTGCTGTGTTCCCTCTCCCACTGTGTCTCTGTCAAATAAATAAATAAATAAAATCTTAAAAAAAAAAAAGACACAAAGTACAAGACAGACTAAAGGATTTTAATGTAACAGAGTACAAAAAGTACACTGATATGGTTTCAGATTCTACATTGCAATAATCTTTAAGAAACTATCATCTGTCAGTCTCTACACTGGGCACGGAGGCTACTTAAAAAAAAAAAGAAGAAACTATCACTCGTGGAACTTTGGTGTAGTATCAAAGAAGATACTGTAGTGTATTAAAGTATTTTCCGGGGTGCCTGGATGGCTCAGCTGGTTAAGTGGCTGGCTCTTGATTTTGGCTTAGGTCATGATCTTAGGGTCATGACACTGAGCCCCTGGTCAGGCTCCACGCTCAGTGGGGAGTCTCCTTGAGATTCTCATCCTCTGCTCCTCCCCCTACTCTCTCCCTAAAATAAATAAAGTTTGAAAAAGATAAAGTAATTATTTTCCAACTGTAACTGTGGGAGGCTGGATTGTCATTATTTCAACCAAAACAATATTATCACAATAGATAGAACACAGAAGATAAGACAATCCAGCTGTTTTTCTTAAAGGCAGAAAAATTAAAGAGATTTACAAAAATTTAAAACATTACCACCTTTCTCATTAAGTTTGTTTTTGGAAATACTGTTTCCTCATAAATGCTGTTACTTATGGTCTCATGTTATAGGTTTGGTTTTTTTAAAAAATAAATTAATAAACTAAAAGCTTAAGTACTAATTCCTAAATAGCAAAATACATTTCATAGCACCACTCTAAATGTAATTTGTTATTGTTGACCTTAAAAATAAAACAGCTAATTGAACATAATAAATAAATTTACAAAATAATAAGTTATTTTACTAGGAAAAATGGGTTTATTTGGGAATAGCAGACAAGTGCAATTTGGGACATGGAAGCTATGGTAAAACCATAGTCAAGAGCAACAAACAAAGGAGAGGCACGTTATTTCATAGAGAAGGAGGAAATTGGGAGGGGTTTTGAATGAAAGTCCATTGGAGAAAGGCAACAGTTCAGAGTGATGAGGTTTCTCATTGGCTAAGGTGTTGGGGCAATTTCTTGTAGGAGATGCAATGTACCTTTTTTCCTTTTGGGGTCTTAATTGATTCTTTCCTGTTGAAGATTCTTCTGTAAGGGTCTGTAATTGACAATTCTTTCTGTGATTGACCTCAATTGGTATAGGAGGTGAGAGTTCCCCTTTCTGGTCTCCCCACTCCATTTTAAAGATTTTATTTATTTATTTGAGAGAGAGAGCACATGAGAGGGGGGAGGGTCAGAGGGAGAAGCAGACTCCTTGCCGAGCAGGGAGCCCGATGCGGGACTCGATCCTGGGACTCCAGGATCATGACCTGAGCCGAAGGCAGTCGCTTAACCAACTGAGCCACCCAGGCGCCCCTCCCCACTCCATTTTAAATGATGTTTCCCTTTATTATTTTTCACAGTATAAAGAAAGCCCTAAGACTGGAACTTAAAAATTAAGGCTTACTTACTGGCATTACTCATGACCAAGTACACATTCCACATGTTCTCCAACTTACGTGAATATCTTTGTAGGAGAAGAATGCTAAGTCCTACTCACATGGGGCCCTGATGCCAGGAGCCAAGGGGTCACTGCCTCCACTTCCACGCAGTCCTTCTTGAGAAATCAGGGCTGGGGAAGGAAAGGAGGCTGTGAAATATCACTATCCCCAGAACAAACCACACTGGTCATTCCAACACTATTAGCAAGGCACTATTCTCAACTTATTTTACAGATGAGCAAACAAAGGCACAGAGAGATTAAGTAACTCTTCCCAATGTTGTACTGTTATATGGCTGGTAGATGGGCGAGGCGGTGGGGAGTGGAATGCGGAGATAATTGCAACCCTAGCTGCACCACCCCAGGGAGGCAAGAACCTTCCCAAACGCGAGAAGGCTCCGTCTAAGTGAACTACAACTGTTCTCCCCATACCTCAAGCATCAGCTCTCCCTACCCCCCACCCCCCACCCCCCGGCCCCCGCCAACTGACTACTGAGTTGTTGCTGACTCAACAGCAGGTTTACAAAGTGAAGCAGGATACCCGACTGACAACCACCGGGAGGGAAAACACGGCCACAACTTCGCCCACCTGAGCCGGAAGTGCCCGCCCCCACCAGCGGCTCTAGATCAACATTTCCCAGAATTTCCCAGGACCGGCTTCTCGGGAACGGAAGTGCCTGGGACTACATGGAGTTCCGGGACTACATTTCCCAGAATGCCTAGGAGGACACCATCCACAGCCCCGCCCTTGCGGAATAGAAGTGCCTCCCACTACCCCGAGCTTCCGAACTCCACTTTCCAGAGTGTCGGGAGAGAGCAAGTCCACGGGTCCCGCTTCCCAGGGGCACAAGTGCTTGGGGCCCCTGGGAGCGTCTGGACTCTGCTTCTTGCAACGCCCAAGGGCAGCAATGACTACAGTTCAGACACTCTGGCAGAGATGTGGATTACCACACCGAGTATTTGGGATTAAATTTCCCAGAATCCTGGAGGGGAAACTATTCCATAGACCTGTCTTTCTGGAGCCGAAACGTCTCCAAAAACCCAGAGCTCTGGTGGACTGAGCGCCACAGACACGCTTGCCTGGCGCAGAAGTGCTTCCTGCCAGGTGGCCCTTTGGTATTTTAAATACAGGTATCCCTTGTTTCCTAAAGTTCGCTTTGCCCCACTTTGCTTTTATAAAAGACTTACATTAGTACTGGCTTTGCTACCCAGAAGAAATCCAAAGAGTATTTTCACTTTTACGAAAAAAGCCATTACCATACTAATGTAAGTCTTTCATAAAAACTAAGTAGTTCCAATGTTCAGAAAGTGGGGGATACTCTTCTGTCATGCCATTTGGCTTAGGAAAGGTTTCGAAGGAACGCTGTACTTTTAGGTTGTGGGAACCTGTAATCAGGTTCATTTTGGATGAATTCTGCGCCTCCGGTCAAGCCCAGTCTTTCCTTTTTCTTGCTTTTTTTTTTTTTTAAAGATTTTATTTATTTATTTGAGAGAGAGAGAATGAGAGACAGAGAGCATGAGAGGGAGGAGGGTCAGAGGGAGAAGCAGACTCCCCGCCGAGCAGGGAGCCCGATGCGGGACTCGATCCCGGGACTCCAGGATCATGACCTGAGCCGAAGGCAGTCGCTTAACCAACTGAGCCCCCCAGGTGCCCCCTTTTTCTTGCTTTTTAAAAAAATTATACATGTAACTATACTAATCAGCAATGGTCAAGAAAATATCTTGGATAGGAGAGAAAAGTAAAGTTTGAAATACACAAAGTGAAGACCATCATAAAATGGAAGCCATGTGTAGGTTAAAAATGGAGATCTTGAAGGAGGATTGGCCTGAACTGCACTGGACAACAAATTTAAGGAACACAATGTCAATCTTACTTGGACTGGACTTTCTTTTTTCCATGTGTAGCTGGATGCATCTGGAACTCTAACACTGTTAGCTGGCATGAGTTGTGGATTCCAAGGTACCAAGAAATGACAAAAATGCAAACGTTAATCAGGTCATGTAGAAGCAGCAAAAACTTCTCGAATTTCCTTGGTTTTAATTGCTCACTCTAAAGAAATGTGGTCTCTTTAGATGAATGAAAGCTTCACTGGCAGAGGATTGGAGAAAGCATTGCAGTATCTAAAGGAGTAAATCCTGTATAAAACCTTGAAAATGGGGGCGCCTGGGTGGCTCAGTTGTTAAGCATCTGCCTTCAGCTCAGGTCATGATCCCAGGATCCTGGGATCGAGCCCCGAATCGGGTCTCTGCTCGGCGGGAAGCTTGCTTTTCCCTCTCCCACTCCCCCTGCTTGTGTTCCCTCTCTCGCTGTCTCTATCAAATAAATAAAATCTTTAAAAAAACAAAAAACAAAAAACCTTGAAAATGTTTCTTCTTTGTGTTCATCTTTAGGTATCACATCACCTACTTCTTTTTTTAAGATTTTATTTATTTTTGTGAGAGAGAGAAAGAGAGAGGGCATGAAGCCGGGGGAGGGGAAGAGGGAGAAGCGGACTCCCTGCTGAGCAGAGAGTCCAATGTGGGACTCGATCCCAATACCCTGGGATCATGACCCGAGCTGAAGGCAAACACTTAAGTGACTTAGCCACCCAGGCGCCCTAACATCACCTACTTCTAACCTATCCTTAATAACAAATAAAATAAATCAATAACATACCTTATTATTCCACAAACCAATTGAAATCAGAGTGGTCATGATTTATTCTGTGAGATATGGACTGAAGTCCAGAAAAATTTTAGAACAACCACCATTAAGAGAAAACACACACACACACACACAACCCAGAAAGACTGTCTTCTCTGCTTTTCTCTCTCTCTCTTTTTTTAAGATTTTATATATTTATTTGACAGAGAGAGTTAGCGAGAGCAGGAACACAAGCAAGGGAAGTGGGAGAAGGAGAAGCAGGCTTCCCGCCGAGCAGGGAGCCCGATTCGGGGCTCGATCCCAGGACTGCGGGATCACGACCTGAGCCGAAGGCAGACGGCTTTTAACGACTGAGCCACCCAGGCGCCCCTTGTCTGCTTTTCTCTTGCATAAAAATGCAATATTCTTCTATTATGAAAGCTTTAAAAAAACACATTGCGGAAAAAGTAATTAAATGTCCATAAATTCATCTTCCATATTCAACAATTATTGACACGTTGCCGCACTTCCTATATCTCACTTTGTTTTCTTTTTGTTACCAAACTAAATTAAATACAAATCCATGACATTTTATCAATTTTTGTCATATATTTCTCAAAAATATAAGGACACTTCCTTACACAACCATAACACACTGAATGAAAATTAACCGTACTTCCTTAACATTAATTTCAAATAATCCTTATTTGAAGTTCCAAATTCTCTCTTAAGTCCTTACACTTGGTTTGCTTGAATCCATATCAAAACCTGTCCATTCATTGCATGATCATTGTGTATGTCTGATGAGTCTGTTGTAATCTAGAACTGACCTCTGTCCCTCCTTTTTGTAATCCTCTTGACCTGCTGAAGAAGCATATCAGTTGTCATGTAGGATTCCCATATACTGGATTTGTCTGACAGTTTCCTGACGCATCTGTCATTTAACTTTCCCTTCAATTGTTGTTTTATGTAGAGGTCTCCAAAGCAGTACACACTGAGAGTCACAGTGAAAGGGAAGTAGACCTTCAGCCCAATTCCAAGTCATCTCTATCCACAAGAGTGTTTTCAGCTGATCCTGGATTTCTGATGGCCTCACAGCTAACTGGCAGCAGCAAATAAAATTTTCTGTGGAAGAAAGACATTATCATCCTTGGTTACAAATTATGACTACGTTTAAAACTACAACATAAATAATGGGCAAAATAAACTTTAAGGCAAAGGCACTATGCTGGAATTACTAATGGATTCATCATAATGAAAAAGAGATTCAATCTTCCAAGAACATAACACAAATGTGTATTTTTATACATGTAATAAGTGCCCTCAAATATTTTTTAAATAATTGGCATAACTACAAGGTGAAATATTCTCCAATTACCTAATGGAATAAATACAGGCATAAAAACAGTAAAAACACTAAGTATATGAAAGATCTGGCACTATCAGGAAATCTGATCTAATACTTTTATGCAGAGTAGTATCTTCGGCTTGCATCTAGTTGGGCATATATAGGATGTTTACAAAATTTGACCATATGCTGGACCATAAAGCAATAGCAGAAAATTTCAAAACACTTTAATGATGTAAGTATATTCTTTGGCCAAAATTCAGTAAAGCTAAAAATCAGTAATAAAATCCTTACTAGACAATTAGAGTGTGTCTGAAGATTAAGAAAATCAGTCTTAACCGTGGATTCTTCATCCATGAGAGCTCAGTGGATGGACTCAGTGAAATCTGGAATATATTTTAAACTGAGTGGTAATAAAAATAACACATATAAACATTTATGGAATGCAACCAAAGCCATACTTTGAAGGAAATATAAATAATTAAATATGTATATTGGAAAAGAATAAATGCTGAAAACCAGTAAGACACATATCCATCTCAAAAAATTTAAAAAAAGATAGCAGTGGACTTCTAGTTCTGAACAAGATGGACTAATCACATTCTTCTCTATTCCTCCTGCTATTTACAAGTAAAACTCCTACACAAAAAAATAGGGCAACTAATTAAATTCTGAAAAGTGGAAAGAAGATGGCAGGTAAACTAAGACATCAGAACTTGAGGCATAATCTGAAGGTGAGCTCCCTGATGTGTGTGTGTGTGCCTTACAGGACAGAGCCCTTTTAACTAAATCCCTTCTCTTATAATGCCACAAAAAAAAAAAAAGCCAAACTTCTCCCCCACCTCATTCAGCCTGGCTCTCTGGGAGGCTGTGGGCAGAGCCTTGTTGTCCATTCCTGCCCTGCACTAATGAGGGGCTACCTCTCTCTCCAGACCAGGAGCTACTATCCCTGTCCCTTGCACGGAGTGAATGTCAGCAAAGAGGCAGGACCACACCCCACCCCAACTAGAGAATGGGAGACAGATTTCAGAGAGGAGGAAGCTGAAAAAAAGGAACTCAACATATCTCAGCAAAAATGAATAAATAAGCAAATAAAGCAAATATGGCAAAATCTTTATTGTTGTGGAATCAGATGGGAACAGAGAAGTCCATTTTACTACTCTTGTTGAGTATTTGAAAAATTTACAGCAAAACTCAAAAGCAATCATAGCCCAATCAGTTCAGATTCTGCTATTTTTGTGAAATAAAGCAGTGAGCGTGTGAGTCTGTTTTTGGTTTTTGGTTTTTTCATTTCTGCAATTAGGATGTGTCCACTTTATCAGAATAGGAACACTACTTTTAGGAGAAATAATGGAAATCCCAAATTACCTGGAACGTAGGTAACATATCCTATTTTTTGAAAAAAAAGCAGTGTAATAACAAAGCATAGCTGAGGAAGAAGGAAAAACCCATGACATCACTGTTGCCTGCTCTACCTGGATTAGATAGGTGGGGTCTACAGGGCCCCAGGATTAAAACATTTAACTAGCTGTGACTATTGGGTCTCTCTCACCTGCATGATTTCTTCACACATCATGTTGTTTTCCTTTTTCTCAATTTTCTGAATGCAATGACATCACCTAGGTCCTAAATAACTTGAATAGGAGGCCAGAGAACTGCTTCCTTGGGGATATCTCAGGGAAAACTCCTGTTACCAAGGAGTGGGAACTTCTCCTGTTCTCATTTTCTAGAACTCTACTATTGTTATGGTAGTCCTTTAGCCTAAGAAGAAACTTTAACTTAGTTGAAATCTTAAATCTTGGTTTTCAAAAGTCTCTCTCCACCAAAAATGTGATTTGTTTTGCCCATTTGTTCTGGAAACACTGACTACATACATACTGCATTTAAGGCAGATTGTCTAGCCTGGAGAAGCTTGAGTTACTGAGCTATTAACTTCCTAGAAATGTGAGTTATGGAGACAAGAGTGTAAACTGTACTTAATGTACAATTAAGTGCACAAATTTCTCTTTTTTTTGACAGTTTCCTGACAAATCTGTCATTTAACTTTCCCCTCAATTGTTGTTTTATGTAGAGGCCTCCAAAGCGATACACACTGAGAGTCACAGTGAAAGGGATGTAGACCTTCAGCCCAGAGATTGCTGTCTGCTCCCCAAACCCACTTATTCCTTTGGGGCTAGACCACATCTCCCAGGTGCCCTTATAGTTAGATGTGGCCACATGACTGGGTTCAGGCTAGTGGAATGTGAAGGGAAGTCTTGGACACCATTTGTAAGCCTGGTCCAGGGAAACCCCAATGCTTGATCCTCTTTGTTCTTCCCACATTTGCCAACAGAATGAAAAGGGCACTGAGAAGGCTAGAGCCACAAGGATGACAGGGCCTGGGTCTCTGACTCATCACAGGGGAGCTCCCCATTAACCAGTTGCTCTCCACTGGACAATGAGCCAGAAATAAAATCCTACTGTGTTAAGCCCCTGAGATGTGGGGTTGATTTACAGAAGTTGGCCTATCCTCACTAATACAGGTAGACAATAAAGGAGGTAGCTTTTGTTTGTTTTTTATATTTATTTTTATTTTTGGAAGATATCCAGAAGTAGAAACAGGCTAGATCATGAGTGTGGCAGAGGCCATGCTAAGAAAGCAAGGACTTTCAGTGATTCTGAAGTTTTTGGGGGTGTTTGGAGTCAAGAGATCCCTTTCTAGCAGCTGATGAAAGTTATAGACCCACTTCCTCCCCAAATAAACATGCTCAGACAATTTTACAGATAATTTTGGAAGATTCTCTGACTCTCTGAAGCCCATGCATGGAGACTTAGATGGTCCATGGAATCCAGGTTGCTTTGGGTGATGAAGAACCACCTTTTAAAAAAATGATGTATAATTGACATATTATATTAGCTTCATGTGTACAACATGATGATTCAGTATTTGTATATATTGCAAAATTATCAATAAGTTAGTTCAGTTTAGTTAGTTTTAGTTATTGTATTTTTTGGTTCTAGGGTTTCTATAGGAGTCCAAATTCTCGGTGAAACTTTCCATCTTTTCATCTGCCTTCTTGAATGTTTTAATCAATATTATTTTTAAGTTTATCAGATAACTCTAGTATTTAGATCACCCAAATTGTTTTTGTTCATCTGGTCCTGATTCCTGGCAAACCTGATGATTTTTTGAATGTCAGATATTTTGTATGAACAATTATGAAGGTTCTAGGTGATTTTATCATGTTTCATAAATAATTAATTTTCTGGGGGAAGGTGGGAAAAGCAGATCACCTTTATTTGATGGGAAATGGATATCCATTGTTCATGAGGATGTGGGGAATGTGGATGCTCTTGTGCACTTTTTGGAAAGAAGGTGTTCAGGAAACATCAAATTTAAAATATATATCTTTGGGCCCAATAATCTTTCTTTTAAAAATTTCTCCCACAAAAATGGAAAGAAAATAATTAATATTGGCCTAGTAACTCACCACGTCTCCCTGAACTATCTTAGGAATGGTGACATCAATCAGACCACCATGTAAAAATGCTAATAGTATTTACTAGCATGAAGATAATCAATAAATTTAAATTCTAATTTAAAAGTAAGGTTTTAACTGGGTATACCTGGTCTATCCAAATTGCCAATTGCAAATAAACTCAGAATTTATGTATATATGGAATATGGTTTGTTGAAGAAATAAAGTGCATAATGGAATCTCTTTATCCTTACATGAATGAATAGTCAGATATAAAAATCTAAGAGTTCCCAAACCAGCTTCCTGTGAACTGACATGCATCACACACATTGTTGATGTTCAGCTGTTACTATGAAGCCAAATGCTACCTAGTGCCTAATTACAAGCTGTGCTTCATCATTTCAGGCTGCTCAAAAAAGGAATGCTACATCTGGACCTGATTTGGGCAAATATTGACACACATTTTTAGTGTTCATCTGTTATTCCCCAAAATGCTTTCCAGTGCAAGAACCAGGACTTGTGAGGAAAGTGTGTGTTTAATGGTTTTGAGGCCCTCCTAAAGGAAAGCTGCATTTGGATGTGATATTTGTGAATATGCTTTGATTCATTAATAATATCATGGTGTAAGAATTATGATTCATGTGAGTCTGCTATGACACTTGATTACTTTGTGTGACTGCAGGAGTTAACAGGAGAATTTAAAGAATATAAATTTTGTGCTTCTCAATTTTCCATTGACTTTTTGGAAGAGTGAAAAACATTCATCAGTAAGAAATAAGTAAGAATTGATACATAAGCATAGTAGAATACAGTGTAGCTAATAAAAGGATGTAGTGGATTAATTTGTTGATAGGGTAAATGCTTGTAACATATTGATGAATTTTTTATAAGTTAGAAAGTAGTATGCATGCTATAATTGTAGTTTTGAAAAATATACAGAAGCATTTGCCTATGTAACATGAGGCATAGATCAAAGTATTCACAGTATGTATCTGAGTGGTGAGTTCGTGAGTTTGAATTTTCAAATATTTTCACTTACACGTTGAGTTTTTCTATACAATTTTATTTGCAATGCCCAGGCATTCATTTCAAGGCAGTTTATTGAGGTGTGATTTACATATGATATTTATTCTTTTTAGTATACAGTTCTATGAGTTTTGACTAACATGTGTCACTGAAATCAAGACATGAGACGCTTCCATCAGTCCCAAAAGTTCCCTCATGCCCTTATACTCACCCCCTTCCCCATCCCCAGACAAGCCATGATGTGTTACTAGTTTCTGCTATTTTGCCTTTTCCAGAATGTCATATAAATGGAATCACACAATATGTAGCCTTTGAGTCTGGCTTCTTTCCCTTAACATAATCTGAGATTCACTCATGCTGTTGTACCAACAGTTTGTTCTTTTAACTGCCCAGTAGTATTGCATTGTATGTATATAACAGTTTGCTTTTCCACTCTCCAGTTAAGGGATATTTGGGTTGTTTTGAGGTTTTGCAGCTATAATAATGTTGCCATACACTTTTGCCCATTTGCTTGAACCTGTTTTCATGGTATTGCTGTATTGTATGCAATGTATATGTTCTTTATAAGAAACTGCCCCACTGCATTTCAAAGTGGCTGTAGTATTTTGCATTTCTACAGCTATGTCTGAGAGCTCCACTTGCTCTGTATCCTTTTCTGCACCTGATATTGTCCAGTTTTCTCATTTGGGTCATTCTAATAGGTGTGTAGTTCTATCTCATTATGGTTTTAACTTGAATTTCCCTAATGACTAGTGATGTTGATCATAGTAGAATATGTTTATTTGACATCCATATATGTTCTTTGGTGAAGTGCTTGTTCAAAACTTTTGCCCTTTTTTAAAAAATGAGCTGTTTGCTTTCTTAGTATTGAATTTTGAGAATTCTTTATATATTCTGAATACAAGTCCATTTTATCATGTTTTGAAAAAATTTTTCCCAATCTGTAGATTCTCTATTTTCAAAACAGTGTCTTTTGAAAAGCAGAGGTTTTAGATTTTGACGAAGTACAGCTTACCAATTTTCTTCTATGGATCATACCAGGAACTCCTTGACTAACTCAATGTGGTAAAGAAAACTACCCTACATTTTCTAGACTTTTTTTTTTTTAAAGATTTATTTATTTATTTGAGAGAGAGAGAATGAGAGACAGAGAGCACGAGAGGGAGGAGGGTCAGAGGGAGAAGCAGACTCCCCGCCGAGCAGGGAGCCCGATGCGGGACTCGATCCCGGAACTCCAGGATCATGACCTGAGCCGAAGGCAGTTGCCTAACCAACTGAGCCACCCAGGCGCCCCCATTTTCTAGACTTTTTATTGTTTAGGATTTACATTTAGGTCTAAGACCCATTTTGAGTTAATTTTTCATATGTTATGATGTATAGGTTGAGATTCATTCTTTTGCACAGGGATGTTTAATTATTCCTGCATACTTTGTTGAAAGACTATTTCCCCCATTGAATTGCTTTGGCACATTTGCCAAAAATCAATTGACCACATATATGTGGGTCTATTTCTGGACTCTATTATGTTCTACTGTTTTTTTTTTTAATTATATTTTTTTAAGATTTTATTTATTTGCGAGAGAGAGAATGAGAGACAGAGAGCATGAGAGGGAGGAGGGTCAGAGGGAGAAGCAGACTCCCTGCTGAGCAGGGAGCGTGATGTGGGACTCGATCCCGGGACTCCAGGATCATGACCTGAGTCGAAGGCAGTCGTTTAACCAACTGAGCCACCCAGGTGCCCTATGTTCTACTGTTTTATGTGTCTATCCTTTCCCCAATACCCCACTGTCTTGATTATAGAGCATTATAGTAAGTCTTGAGATCAGATAGTGTGAGTCTTCCAATAGTGTTTTTTTTATTTTTTATGCCATTCTTATTTCTTTGCTTCTTGCAGATTTTAGAAATAGCTTGTCAATTTCTGCAAAAATTCCCGTGGGGATATTGAGTGGGACTGTGTTGCATTTATAGATCAATTTAGGATAAATGGCTTAACAAAATTGAGTCTTCCATTCCATGAGAAGCTCTTATCTATTTGTTTGAGTGGTCTTTTAAATTTTTCATCAGTATTTTGTAATATGCAGCATAGCGATCACACACACTCATATCCCCCACCGCCCCACACATATACTATATTTGGTGCTATTGTCAATGGTACTGCTTTTTTCTTTCTTGATTTCAATTTCCAATTGTTCAGAACAAGTAGTGATTTCTGTATATTAGTCTTGTATCCAGTGACTTTGCTAAACCAGTTTGTAAGTTCTACTAGCTTTTTTGTTAATTCCTTGAACTTTTCTGCATAATCTTGGCATCTGCAATTAGAGTTTTATTTCTTCCTTTCCTTATCTTTTTTTTTCTCATCTTAGTGTGCTGGCTACTACCTCCCATTATGATGTTGACATGGAGTGGTGAGAGTAGAAATCCTTGCCTTGCTTCCAAACTTCAGGTGAAAGTATCCAATCTTTTTTCCTTCTAGCAGTTTGTATTTTATTTATTTTTTACATTAACTAACTGGAATTAAAATAAAAACTTTAAAAAAGCATTCAATCTTTCACCATTAAAAATGATGTTATCAATATTTTTGCCAATGTTCTTTATCAGCTTGAGGAAGTTTCCCTTTAATTCCTAGGTTTGGGTTTTTTTTTTAAAGTCATGAATTGATGTTCAATTTTGTCGAATGCTTCTTCTCCTTCTAACTGAATTAGACAGTTTGACTTCTGTATATTGAAACAATGCATTTTCAGAATCTATACCACTTGTGATGAATTATCCTTTTTAGAAATTGCTAAATATGATATTTTGTTGGGAATTTCCATATCTATGTTCATGAAGGATATTAGTCAATAGTTTCTGTTCTTATAATGTTACTGTTGGATTTTGTTATCAGGGTAATGCTAGCTTCATAAAATGACTTAGGTTTCATATCTAATTTTTTTGAAGATTCTGGTTAGAATGAAAATCATTTTTTCCTGAAATATTTGGCTAGAATTTGCCAATGAAGCCATTTGCCACTAGGTTTTCTTTGCTGGATTTTTTTTAATTTAAATTCAATTTAATTAACATATACCGTATTATTAGTTTCAGAGGTAGAATTTAGTGATTCATCAGTTGCATACAACACCCAGTGCTAGATGGTTTTATTCTATACATTCAATTTGTTTAGCAGATATAGGACTATCCAGGCTGTCCACTTCTTGTGTATGCTTTGGTAATTTGTGTCTTTCAAGGAATTCACACATTTTGTTGAAATTGTTAATTTTATAGGCATAAACGTGTTCCTAATGTTCTCATGAAGTTGTTCCTAGTATTTACAGGGACCTGGACACCTGCAAGCCATGTAATGGGTTCACATTCTGGAACTGCTGCTCCTGGTGGTTGGCAACAGGTATCACTTGCTTGATACAGTTTAATTCCATTTGAACTAGAGAACATACTTTGCATGGTTTTACTTTTAAATTTGGTAATGGTTTGCTTTATGGCCCAGAATATGATTTATCTTGGCAAACGTTCCAAATGCCCTTGAAAGTAATGTATATTCAACCACTGTTGGACGAAGTGTACTCTAAATGGCAAATAAGTCAAGCTGGGTGGTAATGTTGTTCCTCTCCTATATCCGTACTGATTTTCTGTCATCTTGTTTTGTCAATTACTAAGGGAACTATTTAGTTTTCCAAATATACTTAAGGTTTTCTCAGTTTTTGCTTCATGAATCTTGAAACTCTGTTGTTAGGTGCATACACATTTAGAATTGTATGTTACCGAGGAGAGGAAAGATGGTGGAGGAGTAGGGGACCCTATTTCAACTGGTCCCCGGAATTGAGCTGGATATCTACCAGACCACTCTGAGCACCCACGAAATCAGCCTGAAATGTAAGAAGATCTGGATCTCTTAAAACAGAATATCACACGTGGTTGGTTTCGAGGTACGAATTGGGGAGCCGTGATTCCGCGGCCAGATACTGGAGGATAAACAGCAGCGGGAGGGAGCCTGTCCGTGGGGATCCTACACTGCCAGTGAGCGACAGCCTCGTGCGCTGGGGGCGGGGCACAGACTCGCAGACCAGTAGCTGCGGGAAAAGGACTTTAGGGCAGCCCCCGGGGCGGAAACCCGGAGCAGTGGGGTCATGCGCGGGCATGCTAACTGGGAGCAGCTGGCGGTTTTAGAAGCACAAAGGGCAGAGACGTGCCCCGACCTGGAGGCAGGACTGGGAGCGCTGCGGAGGGGCACACAACACAGGCCGCTGCAGTTTATAGCAGCACGGACAGAAACAGAGACAGTGTGGCCTGGAGAGCTCACCAAAGAACAGACTGTGATCTCTCTGCTCTGAGGCAGAGGGTTGGAAACGGTCTCTTCTGCTCTGATTCATGGAAGAGACGTGGAAAGCTGCCAGGGAAAGCCGCCAGAGGACAAAAGCCCCCAAAACTGATTCCCACTGAGCCCATCCCCCACCACAGGGGGGCAGGGCAACTCTGCCCAAACAGGGTTGCCTGAGTAACAGCGTGGCAGGCCCCTCCCCCAGAAGACAGGTTGGGAAAACAAGAGGCCAGAAACCCTAAGGTCCCTAGAAAACAGGTGCATCTTGCTTGGGTTCTGGTCAATAATTTGGACTCTATACATTCCCTCAACCACCCATCAACAGAATGACTAGGAGGAGGAACCCCCAAAATAGAAAAGACTCAGAGATTATGGCTTATGCTGCAGATTTACAAATGGATGCAGATATAACCAAGATGTTGGAGATGGAATTCAGGCTAGCAATTGTGAAGACAATGGCTAGAATGGAGAAATCAATTAATGGCAACATAGAGTCTCTAAGGGCACAAATGAAAGCTGAATTGGCAGAACTTAAAAATGCTATCAATGAAATCCAATCCAATCTAGATAATCTAACAACTAGGGTAAGTGAGGCAGAAGAGCAAATAAGTGACCTGGAAGACAATATAATAGATAAAAAGGGAAAAGAGGAGGCCAGGGAAAAACAACTCAGAATCCATGAAAACGGAATCAGAGAAATAAGTGACACCATGAAGCAGTCCAATGTCAGAATAATTGGAATCCTGGAGGGAGTGGAGAGAGAGAGAGGACTAGAAGATGTATTTGAGCAAATCGTAGCTGAGAACTTCCCTAATCTGGGAAATGAAACAAACATCCGCGTCCTAGAGGCAGAGAGGACCCCTCCCAAGATCAAGGAAAACAGGCCAACACCCCTGCATGTAATAGTAAAACTTGAAAAACTTAGAACCAAGGAAACCATCTTAAGGGCAGTTAGGGGGAAGAGATCCTTACATACAGAGGGAGGAACATCAGAATAACGTCAGACCTATCCACAGAGACCTGGCAAGCCAGAAAGGCCTGGCATTCAGGGTACTAAATGAGAAGAACATGCAGCCAAGAATACTTTATCTGGCAAGGCTGTCATTTAGAAGGGATGGAGAGATGCAGAGCTTCCAAGACTGGCAGAAACTGAAAGAATATGTGACCACTAAGCCGGCCCTGCAAGAAATACTAAGGGGGGGTTCTATAAAAGGAGAAAGACCCCAAGAGTGATATACAACAGAAATTTACAGGGACAATCTATAAAAACAACGTCTTCACAGGCAACATGATGACAATTAATTCATATCTTTCAATAATCACTCTCAACGTGAATGGCCTAAATGCTCCCATAAAACGGCACAGGGTTGCAGACTGGATAAAAAGACAGGACCCATCCATATGCTGTCTACAAGAGACTCATTTTGAACCTAAAGATACATCCAGACTGAAAGTGAAGGGATGGAGATCCATCTTCCATGCCAGCGGACCTCAAAAGAAAGCTGGGGTAGCAATTCTTATATCAGACAAATTAGATTTTAAACTAAAGTCTGTAATAAGAGACACAGAAGGACACTATATGATTCTTAAAGGGTCTATCCAACAAGAAGATCTAAAAATTGTAAATATCTATGCCCCCAACATGGGAGCAGCCATCTACATAAGCCAACTGTTAACCAAAATAAAGAGTCATATTGATAACAATACGTTAATTGTAGGAGACCTCAGTACTCCACTCTCAGCAATGGACAGATCATCTAAGCAGAAAATCAACAAGGAAACAAGAGCTTTGAATGATACACCGGACCAGATGGACCTCATAGATATATACAGAACATTCCACCCTAAAACAACAGAATATTCATTCTTCTCGAGTGCACATGGAATTTTCTCCAGAATAGACCACATACTGGGTCACAAATCAGGTCTCAAAAGATACCAAAAGACTGAGATTATTCCCTGCATATTCTCAGACCACAATGCTTTAAAACTGGAACTCAATCACAAGAAAAAATTTGGCAGAAATTAAAACACTTGGAAGCTAAAGACCACTCTGCTCAAGAATGTTTGGGTCAACCAGGAAATCAAAGAAGAACTTAAACAATTCATGGAAATCAATGAGAATGAAAACACATGAGTCCAAAACCTATGGGATACTGCAAAGGCGGTCCTAAGGGGGAAATACATAGCCATCCAAGCCTCACTCAAAAAAATAGAAAAATCCCAAATTCACCAACTAACTCTACACCTTAAAGAACTAGAGAAAAAGCAACAAACGATGCCTAAGCCACGCATTAGAAGAGAAATAATTAAAATTACAGCAGAAATCAATGAATTAGAAACCAGAAACACAGTAGATCAGATCAACAAAACTAGAAGTTGGTTCTTTGAAAGAATTAATAAGATCGATAAACCACTGGCCAGACTTACCCAAAGGAAAAGAGAAAGGACCCAAATTAATAAAATTATGAATGAAAGGGGAGAGATCACGACTAACACCAAGGAAATAGAAACAATTATTAGAAATTATTATCAACGGGGCGCCTGGGTGGCTCAGTCGTTAAGCGTCTGCCTTCAGCTCAGGTCATGATCTCGGGGTCCTGGGATTGAGCCCCACATCGGGCTCCCTGCTCCGTGGGAAGCCTGCTTCTCCCTCTCCCACTCCCCCTGCTTGTGTTCCCTCTCTCGCTGTGTCTCTCTCTGTCAAATAAATAAATAAAATCTTAAAAAAAAAAAAGAAATTATTATCAACAACTATATGCCAATAAACTGAGCAATCTGGATGAAATGGAGGCCTTCCTGGAAACCTATAAGCTGCCAAGACTGAAACAGGAAGAAATTGACAACCTGAATAGGCCAATAACCAGTAAAGAGATTGAAGCAGTGATCAAAAACCTCCCAAAAAAACAAGAGTCCAGGGCCTGATGGATTCCCTGGGGAATTCTACCAAACATTCAAAGAAGAAATAATACCTATTCTACTGAAGCTGTTTCAAAAAATAGAAACAGAAGGAAAACTTCCAAACTCATTCTATGAGGCCAGCATTACCTTAATCCCCAAACCAGGCAAAGACCCCATCAAAAAGGAGAATTTCAGACCAATATCTCTGATGAATATGGATTCTAAAATCCTCAACAAAATCCTAGCTAATAGGATCCAACAATACATTAAAAGGATCATCCACCACAACCAAGTGGGATTTATCCCGGGGATGCAAGGGTGGTTCAACATTCGCAAATCAATCAATGTGATAGAACACATTAATAAGAGGAGGGAGAACCATATGGTCCTCTCAATTGATGCAGAAAAAGCATTTGACAAAATACAACATCCTTTCCTGATTAAAACTCTTCAGAGTATAGGGATAGAGGGAACATTCCTCAAGTTCATAAAATCCATCTATGAAAAACTCACAGCGAATATCATCCTCAGTGGGGAAAAGCTGAAAGCCTTTCCCTCAAAATCAGGAACACGTCAAGGATGCCCACTCTTGCCACTATTGTTCAACATAGTACTAGAAGTCCTGGAAACAGCAATTAGACAACAAAAAGAAATAAAATGTATTCAAATTGGCAAAGAAGAAGTCAAACTCTCTCTTTTAGCAGACAACATGATACTTTATGTGGAAAACCCAAAAGACTCCACCCCCAAATTACTAGAACTCATCCAGCAATTCAGTAATCTGGCAGGATACAAAATCAATGCACAGAAATCAGTTGCTTTCTTATACACTAACAATGCAACTGTAGAAAGAGAAATTAGAGAAACGATTCCATTTACAATAGCACCAAAAACCATAAGATACCTCGGAATAAACCTAACCAAAGAGGTAAAGGATCTATACTCTAGGAACTACAGAACACTCATGAAAGAAATTGAAGAAGACACAAAAAGATGGAAAAATATTCCATGCTCATGGATCAGAATAAATATTGTTAAAATGTCTATGCTACTCAGAGCAATCTATACCTTCAGTGCCAACCTGATCAAAATTCCAATGACATTTTTCAAAGTGCTGGAACAAACAACCCTAAAATTTGGATGGAATCAGAAAAGACCCTGAATCGCCAAGGAAATGTTGAAAAAGAAAAACAAAGCTGGGGGCATCATGTTGCCCAATTTCAAGCTATATTACAAAGCTGTGATCACCGAGACAGCATGGTACTGGCACAAAAACCGACATATAGACCAATGGAACAAAATAGAGAACCCAGATATGGACCCTCAACTCTATGGTCAAATAATCTTTGACAAAGCAGGAAAAAACATGCAATGGAAAAAAGACAGTCTCTTCAATAAATGGTGCTGGGAAAATTGGACAGCCACATGCAGAAGAATGAAACTCAACCATTCTCTAACACCATACACAAAGATAAACTCAAAATGGAGGAAAGACCTCAATGTGAGACAGGAATCCATCAAAATCCTAGAGAAGAACATAGGCAGTAACCTCTTTGACATTGCCCACAGCAACTTCTTTCAAGTCACATCTCCAAAAGCTAGTGAAACAAAAGCAAAAATGAACTTTTGGGACTTCATCAAGATAAAAATCTTCTGCACAGCAAAGGAAACAGTCAACAAAACAAAGAGGCAACCCACAGAATGGGAGAAGATATTTGCAAATGACACTACAGATAAAGGGCTGGTATCCAAGATCTATAAAGAACTTCTCAAACTCAACACCCAAAAAACAAATAATCAAGTCAAAAAGTGGGCAGAAGATATGAAAAGACACTTCTCTGAAGAAGACATACAAATGGCTAACAGACACATGAAAAAATGTTCATCATCATTAGCCATCAGGGAAATTCAAATCAAAACCACGCTGAGATACCACTTTACACCAGTCAGAATGGCAAAAATGGACAAGGAAAGAAACAACAAATGTTGGAGAGGTTGTGGAGAAAGGGGAACCCTCTTACACTGTTGGTGGAATGCAAGTTGGTACAGCCACTTTGGAAAACAGTGTGGAGGTTCCTCAAAAAATTAAAAATAGAGCTACCCTATGACCCAGCAATTGCACTCCTGGGTATTGACCCCAAAGACACAGATGTAGTGAAAAGAAGGGCCATATGCACCCCAATGTTCATAGCAGCAATGTCCGCAATAGCCAAACTGTGGCAAGAGCCGAGATGCCCTTCAACAGATGAATGGATAAAGAAGATGTGGTCCATATATACAATGGAATATTACTCAGCCATCAGAAAGGACGAATACCCAACTTTTACATCAACATGGATGGGACTGGAGGAGATTATGCTAAGCAAAATAAATCAAGCAGAGAAAGTCAAGGTTTTGCTTTTTTGTGGAACATAAGGAATAGCATGGAGGACATTAGGAGAAGGAAGGGAAAAATGAAAGGAGGGAAATCAGAGGGAGAGATGAACAATGAGAGACTATGGACTCTGAGAAACAAACAGGGTTTTAGAGGGGAGGGGGGTGGGGGGAAGGGTTAGCCCGGTGATGGGTATTAAGGAGGGCACGTACTGCATGGAGCACTGGGTGTTATACGAAAACAATGGATTGTGGATCACTACATCAAAAACTAATGATGTATTGTATGGTGACTAACATAATAAAATAAAAAAAAAATAGAATTGTATATTACCTGCTGTACCCTTGGTAATATTCCTTGTATGAATTCTTTGTTGATAGGAATATAGATAGTCCCAGCTTTCTTTTGATTAGTTTTAGCACAGCATACCTTTTTTTCATCCTTAGTCTTTTAACCTACTTACCACTTTCTTACAGAAAACATAGAGCGTATGTTAGGTTTTGCTTTTTTATCCAATCTGACAATGTTTTAAATGGTGTGTTTAGAACATCTACATTTAATTATTGATATCACAGGATTTGAACCTGCCATCTTGCTAATGTTTACTATTTCGACCATGTGTTATTTGTTCAATTTTCTTGCTTTTGGATTGAGTTTTTTTTTTAATAATTCCATTTTGTCTCTACTACAGGCTTATTAGTTATATATCAGTTTAAATTTTTTTAATGGTTGCTCTGGGGCTTATAAAATGCACCTATAATTTTTCACAGTCTACCTTCTAATATTATGCCAATTCATGTAGTGCAGAACAGTATACTTCCAATTTCTCTCTACTCTGTTTTATGGTATTGTTACATTTTACTTCTTATATATGCTATAAACTCACAAAACTTTGCTCACATTTTTGCTTTAATGAATATTTTCAAGTGATTAAAAATAAGAAAAACTATTTTATATTTGGCTCAATTTTAAGCATTTTCAAAGTTCGTTCATTCATTCTCTTTCCATTTTTTTCTCTCCCTCCCTTCCTTTCCTTCCTTCCTTCCTTCCTTCCTTCCTTCCTTCCTTCCTTCCTTCCTTCCTTCCTTCCTTCCTCCCTCCCTCCCTCCCTCCTTCCTTCCTTTCCTTTCTTCCTTCCTTTCTTGCCTTCTTTCTTTTTCTTTCTTCCCTCTTTTGATCCAAATTTGCTTCTGGTATAGTATTCTCTGTAGAAATTCCTTTAATATTTCTTATAGTACTGTTCTGCTGGTAGTAAATTCTATTAGCTTTTATTCATCTGAAAATCTTTATTTGGCATACTTTTTTGAAAAACATTTTCATTGGGTTGGAATTTTTGATTAACGGCATTTTATTTCAGAATGTTAAAGATATCACTCCATTGACTCCTGGCTTGAATGGTTTTTGATGAGAAGTCTGCTCTTTTTCTCATCTCTGTTCCTTGTATTATGTGTCCTTTTTCTCTGCCATCAATATTTCCTTTGCCTTGTTCATTTTCAGCTATTTGGCAATAACAGATCAAGTTTTTGTTTGTTTTTAAATCCTGTTTGGGTACTCTGAGGTTCTTGGATCTGGTAGAGGTCTTTTATTATTTTTGGAAAATTCTCAGCTATTATCTCTGCAAACATTTTCCTCTCATTCTTCCTTTCCTCTCTTCCTAGATTCCCAAGTACATATATTAGACCATAAAAAAAGTTTTCCCACAGTTCTCTGATACTGTATTCTGTGTTCTTCACACTTTTTGTTTTAGTTTGGATGATTTCAATTGACCTATATTCAAGTTCTGACGCTTTTCTCAGCTCTGTTGAGCCTACTCATGCGTCCTTCAAAAGCATCCTTTGTGATAAATTTTCTTTTCTAGCATTTCCTATTTGATTCTTTGTTAATTTCCACTGAAATTCCCCCATCTGTTCATGTATATTGTCTGCCATTCTCACAAAAACACTCAACACATCAATCAGTTATGTAAAATTCTGATATTTCCAAAATATGCTCATCTCAATGTGTGACTTATTAGTCTGCTGTTGTTTGGCAGAGGATTGTTCTTTTCATCTTGTAATTTTTTGATTGCATGCCAAATAACAATTATGAAACAGTGGAGACTGAAGTAAATACTATTTTTGTCTGCAACAGGGCACTGCTATTCTGCTAGGATGTTAGGGTGAACCAATCTGGTCAGGAATTATGTTGGAATTAAATTCTGTTGTTGCAAAAGTTATCTTCAGTACACTTCAAATTTTTCTAATGTTACCTTGTGCTTAGGGTAGGGGCTGGAGTGCTGGAGGATTTTTCTCCATGTTCCTCCTTCACCCTCTGCTTTTGGCCATCCCTGTGCACCTGAGTGCCACAGGATTCTCTGTCGATGTTCTTACCATTTTCCTAATGTAGCAGGCTATTACTTAACGCTAGGAGCAAGCTAGCCTATTTATGGGAAAGAGGGATATTCTTTATTGTCTTGGTTTAGTCTCAGTTTTGAGTGGAGATTGGAGGGGACAGAGATCATATGCATTTGGGGGAGCTAGGACTACATAACCCTAAAAATGAGACAGAAACTCTCTTCCCTCAGCTGTGAGCAAAAGAGGTGATACCACCATCTCGTGACCAATCTAAAGAGAAGAGTTCACACAAAACGACAGAAGTGAAAGAATTCAAGAAAAGCAATACAAAGTCTCCTTGGCTAACTCAGACCCAAGTCTTACCCTACCTGTATCTTTTCATTTATATGAACTGAGAAATATGTTTGGTTTAAGCAACTCTAAGTTACATTTCTTGTTACTTACAACTAAAAGCACCCTAAATGGGGGCGCCTGGGTGGCTCAGTCATTAAGGGTCTGCCTTCGGCTCAGGTCATGATCCCAGGGTCCTGGGATCGAGCCCCGCATAGATATAGATATAGATAGTATTTCCATACATGTGTATGTATGTAAAATGTGCATACTCACCTGGAAGTACTATACATACTATATATAGTATACATACACTATATATACATGTACATACATAGTAGGACTCTTCTCTAACAAACTTGTGTATTTTTCAATCCCACCAACAGGATGCATCGTTTTTGGAAGATAGAGACTAGCAAGTAAAAGACAAGCCTATCTTAATAACCAATACATTTGATAAGATGTTTAGAAAAATTTAAGATTTTTCCTTTATTTGTGTGAGTGGGAGAAGGATAGGATGGAGAACTTGATAAAATTAAAGCCCTCCAAAAGCATCACAGATTCTGCCTAATGAGGTTTGAATTGGACAAAGGCTATAACTTTTAGAAATTAGTCAGATCCAAAGACCTTTGACGTCAATATGGAGACTAAAGAACCAAAGTATTGTAATTTTGACATTTATTAAGAAAGTATTTTTTCATTAGTAACCATTTCTGACACTTGGCAAATATTACAGTAAAACTCTGCCTTAACACACAGGGTAGGAGTAAAAAGTCAATTATGTAAAATGCAGTGTAACCAAAAACATGGTTTATCAGTTTGTACTGTCATTTAAAGTGCACATATGTACACACACACACACACACACACAGCGCTAAACTTAAACTGATGGTATACTGTATAGAAAGAGATCAAATGGTAAGAATTCAGCTCATCCTCTTTAAGACAAGACAAATGGGAAGCAAATGGGAACCAATCCCCACAGGGTTACAGCCAAATTCATATAATTTCAGACTGCAATATTGCTTGACATCCTACATTTCAAGGAATATTTTCCCACTTGAAGTGCTTATATTAAGGTTACTTGCAGGATTCCTCCTCCAAATACATTTTTAAATGTTTTTTTTTGGGGGGGGGGAATGAGCTTAATAAATTTTTTAAATATGATACTTTTATACATTTTTAGCCATTAGGCAAAAAGTATTGAGCACCTACACTGAGTTATGCAATGTCATGGTTTGGTAAACTCAGCAATGAATGAAGCCCCTTCCCTCACTAAGCTTACATTAGACTGGTCATGGATTTAGGCACACTCATATTGTACTTTCGTTACTCTTATCTTTTATAAGCCCTAGTACAATGATAGTTAAAGTCATGTGCAATGCCTGTTAAAGTGGTGACAAAATCCCTTATGGAAACTCTCTTGTTAGATGTCTCTGCTGTGTGGTCTGACTATTGTGAATGTTGAGGTTGCGTAGAAACATTACATTTTCATTAAAGAAATTTTTTCTACTATAATAACTCTAGTGAATGGAAAATTTCAGTTCCTAATTGAGGACTTCAAAACAAATAGAACTGTTTTATAGAACTTCATTTCTGTATGGATTCTCTGATGAAGGATAATCCTTACCATACTCTTCACTTTGATAGAATTTATCACCACTATGGACTCTCTGATGAATAAGTAGACCTGAGCTCCAACGGAAACCCTTACCACATGCATCACATTTGTATGGTTTCTCTCCTGTGTGGACTCTCTGATGAGCCTGAAGGTTTGATCTCTGACTGAAACCCTTTCCACACACCTCACATTTGTATGGTTTTTCCCCAGTGTGGACTCTGTGATGAGCTTGAAGACTTGAAAATCCACTGAAACCCTTACCACACTGTTCACATTTATAGGGCCTCCCTTCCGTGTGGACCCTCTGATGTGCTTGAAGGCGTGAACTCTCACTGAAGCCCTTTGTGCATACCTCACATTTGTATGGTTTCCCTCCAGTGTGGACCCTCCGATGTGCTTCAAGGCGTGAACTCTGACTAAAGCCCTTCCCACACATCTCGCATTTGTATGGTTTCACTCTAGTGTGGACTCTCTGATGACCCTGAAGATATGCTCTCTGACTGAAGCCCTTCCCACATACCTCACATATATATGGTCTCTCTCCAGTGTGGACACTCTGATGGCTTTGAAGGTATGATCTCTGACTGAAGCTCTTACCACACTCATCACATTGGTATGGCTTTTCTCCTGTGTGGACTCTCTGATGGGCCAGAAGAGTTGAGGCCTTACTGAAGCCCTTACCACATTCTCCACATTTGTAGGGTTTCTCTCCTGTGTGAACTCTCTGATGAATTTGGAGATTAAAGCTCCAGCTGAAGCCCTTCCCACACTCCTCACATTTGAATGGTTTTTCGCCAGTGTGGACCCTTTGATGGCCTTGAAGGTGTGAACTCCGACTGAAGCCCTTCCCACACTCCTCACATTTGTATGGTTTCTCTCCAGTGTGAACTCTCTGATGTCCTTGAAGGTATGAATTGCGACTGAAGCCCTTCCCACACTCTTCACATTTGTATGGTTTTTCTCCAGTGTGGACTCTCTGGTGGGCTTGAAGGTATGAACTCCGACTGAATCCCTTGTCACACTCCTCACATTTATAAGGTTTCTCTCCTGTGTGGACTCTCTGATGAGCATTAAGTACTGACATATGACTGAAGCCTTTACCACATGCATTGCATTTGTATGGCTTCTCTCCAGGGTGGACTCTCTGACGATCTTTAAGTTTTGAACTCCAGTTGAAGCCATTCCCACAGTCCTTGTAAGCTTTCTCTCCAATATGAATTTTCTGATGACCTTGAAGATATGAATTTTGGCTGAAGCTGTTACCACATGCATAATGTTTATATGGTTGTTCCCTAGTGTGGACTATCTGAAGGTCCTGAAAATGTGAGGCCAGATTGAAGTCATTACCACATTCCTCAGAATTATAAGGAATCTCTTCCATGTGAACTCTACGCTGGATGTTAAGACTTGAGCTACAAATAAAACCCTTCTCATATTCCACATCTGTATATAGTTTCTCTTCAGTGTGGATTTTCTGGTGGACTTGAAGACAAGAACTCTGATTAAAGACATTCCCATTCTCCTCATATTCATAGGGTTTCTCCACAGTACAGACCCTAAAAATACTATTAAGGTCTAAGCTATGACTGAAGTCTTTCTCATAAATATTGCATCTATAGGACGTCTCCCCTGTGTGAGTAAGTTCACAAGTGTTAAGAGAGGAGCACTGACTGAAGTTCTCACCATATCCACATCTACATGGCTTCTCCTCTTTACATTCTCTCTGATGGGACTGCAGATGTGAACTCTCAAAAACACAACCATCTCCTCTATGAACACTTTGATGAATATGAAGAGCTGAACTATAACTACAGCCCTTTCTACATGGACTGTAGGAATGGGTCTTCCCTTCTAAGTGTAACTGCTGATAAACTTCTGATCTGGAGTCATCACTGAAGGCTCTTCTGTACTCATTACAGGGGTAGGGCTTTTGCCCTGTTTGAATTAAGTCTTGATTAAGCAATGAAACCTTCATGATGTTCCCTCCACAGTCATGGCAGCTGTAGTTTTTTTCTGTTCTGTGTATTCCCACATTATCATTATGATGTGATATCCAACTGGTGCTGTCACACTTACAGAAATTATTTTTCATCAAAATTTGCTGACATCTACACTGATAATTATGTGACTCCGTCAGATACATTTTCCTCCAAGAATGCTGGGCTCTCCAAGATGGAAATTCTTGACTTTTTAGGCAATTGGAAACATCCTCTATATGAGTCAATATACAGTTCTCATCTTCAGAAATATGAATTGGCACTCCTGCCCAAAGCTGGCAGGGGAAATCACCTTGTTTTTGAAATTGAGAAATATTCCCTTGAAAATTTTTCATGGAATCTTGACACCTGGTTAACCCGCCTGCACCTTGTTGCCAGGTCTGCCGGGAAGAAAGCTCTTTGGGAGAAATGTAGCCTAATCCCACTTCTTGATTACTCTCCATAATGTGTTGACTCTTGGTTCCTATAATGATAAAGAGAATTTAGACATGTGCACAAGTGAATGTTTTTGTTCAGAGATTTCAAGATTTTGCACTTAGGTCATGAAATGAAACTTCAATGAACTACAGGAAAATTCATGTTACTACTTCTAAGAATACTTAGAAAGTGGCTCTTCTTTGGTTATATCAGGAATATAAGGAGGATCCACATAATTCAGGCTATCTGTATGCCTCAAAATCAGGGCTTTGCAACACAACCTGGAAATATCAAACATGGTGGCCCTGTTCAAAAGGCCCAGTAAAACCATATAAGTATTATCATGGGTTTATCATGGGTTGCCTGGAGATCCCAAGGACAAAATAGAAGGGGGTATTCTTAAACTGGAAAGAATATGATTCAAGCGGACAAATACTTTTTGTCCTGATAATAACTTTTGCTTTTTTCCCTGGCATGTGGGTATGGCAATATTTTAATTTGTGTTAGGAGATAGTGTTAAATGCAGTTCAGAGAAGGGTCAACACAGAGGCATTATATGGTCTCTCTCTAATAAGCTATTTATCTTCATGAGAATAATAAACTCTTCTAAGTCACTGTATGCCATATCAGTTTCTTTAAAAAAAAAATGTCTGATAATAGTTTCTTTAAAAAAAAAGATATTTCACAATTAGCAAAGGCCATTGTATAGATCAGAATGTGAAACACTGTGACAGAATTCAACTCCAAAGACAGAAAAAAAAAAAAATGGAGGGAGGGAGGAGGTGGAGAGAGGAACAGCCAAGTTCCCTGGCACCTTTAGGTGTCTTTTAAGGCAAATCATCAAAAACCAAAACTCAATGAACACTGACTTTTGCTTGTGTCATTTTACTGGAAAAATAATGTTTAGGGAATTAGAAGCACCAGGAGAGTTGAAGACAGGCACATTTGGGTGGAAATGGTCTGTCACTTAGTTATTATCGCTCAGCTTATAAGCAGACAGCAAATCTTCATATCCTGGTAAGAAGTATCCTCCCTGCAGACACTGGATTCAGCAGGGTTGATGTAATAACATGTACTTTTCTTTTCTTTTTTTTCTTTAAAGATTTTACTTATTTGACAGAGAAATAAAGGGTGGGGGGAGCACACGCAGGGGGAGAAGCAGGCAGAGGGAGAAGGAGGCTCCCCACTGAGCAGGAAGCCTGATGCGGGACTCGATCCCGGGACCCAGGACTCATGACTGAGCCACCCAGATGCCCCAACACGTACTTTTCTTTTCTTTTCTTTTCTTTTTTAAGATTTTATTTATTTATTTGAGAGAGAGAGAATGAGAGACAGAGAGCACAAGAGGGAAGAGGATCAGAGGGAGAAGCAGACTCCCCGCCGAGCAGGGAGCCCGATGCGGGACTCGATCCCGGGACTCCGGGACCATGACCCGAGCCGAAGGCAGTCGCTCAACCAACTGAGCCACCCAGGCGCCCAACACGTACTTTTCTAACACTTGGTAGCACATTAATTCTCTACAGCATCCAGAAAAGAAAGCAGTAAAACAGGATTCTTTTCATACATGAATACTATCCTCAAACATAATCATTCTTCCTTTTCTATTTGTGTTTGTCTGTCTGTCCACACTGGAATGTATTGTCTACAAGGATGAGCACTTTGTTTCCAGCAAATAGGAGTTACTCAATAAGCACATAATGAATAGATCACAGGGTGAGTCATTCTCACTCTCAGAACTAAAAGGGCATGTATATGTGTTGTTCATGGGAAAGAAACTGGTGACGGCAATTTTGCCACAAAGTTGAAAAGCTGTATAAAAGGCAGGGCTACACTAAAGGGATCACCTGCTGATGAGAAAAGCAAAGGTCACAGGAATCTTAATTTTTAAAATAAAATAAAAATAAATTTAAAATAAAATTAAAATAAATTTTAAATAAATTTAAAATAAAATTAAAATAAAATAGTGTATTTTTTTCTTGCATAAAATCTTACAGGTAATCCCCCATTATCCCCAACTTAAAAAAAAAAAAAGAAAAAAGAAAATGCCACACTGATGACTGGGTGGCATTAGGTTCTGGGGCACTGCAATGACTGCAGGGTAACACTGTATGTCACATCCATTCGTACTCCTCTTGGTACTTTTAAAAAAAATGCTAATGGGGCGCCTGGGTGGCTCAGTTGGTTAAGCGACTGCCTTCGGCTCAGGTCATGATCCTGGAGTCCCGGGATCGAGTCCCGCATCGGGCTCCCTGCTCAGCAGGGAGTCTGCTTCTCCCTCTGACCCTCCCCCCTCTCATGTGCTCGCTCTCTCTCATTCTCTCTCTCAAATAAATAAAAAAAATCTTAAAAAAAATAAATAAATAAAAATAAAAAAAATGCTAGTGGGGTGCGTGGATGGCTCAGTCAGTTAAGTGTCCAACTCTTGATTTCAGCTCAGGTATTGATCTCAGGCTGTGAGATCAAGCCCCACATCAGACTCTGTGCTGGGCGTGGAGCCTGCTTAAGATTCTCTCTCTCTCTCCCCCAACCAAAAAAATAAAAAAACACACACACTTAGTGGTGGCTTTTAAAGCCAAGCTTCCAGTTATTACATTAATATTTTATCACCTAAAGATGAAGTGAAGGAACATACTACAGGAGGCAGATAAAATAAATAGCTTATGCATGAGAAGTGTGGCATCCAGCTAGAGTTCATCATAATGCTTACAGTTTTGTTTGGTATCATCAGAAACACTCAGTATACATCCATAAAGATACAGTTTAATATGTTCTATCTTTTGGGGCTGACATGGTGGCTTGAGGACATGACGGCGGCTTGCTAGTCAAAACCCAGTTTTTTACAAAGCTGTTTCACTAGAAATTTGTACATCATTTATGACATGACCCCTCTCAAATATTTAAGAGATTAAAGTTTCCTTTTGACCAGTAGCTTTACAATGTTAAAGCAATACAGGAAGGGGGAAAAAGGTCATTTCACTTAGTTTCAGGCTCTATGGAAAAAATCACATACTTAACAACAGTAACCTGAACTTCCTTTAGCCAGTGGTGCATATCAAAACACTTTGTCATTTCCCTTCCTTCTCTCAACATTTAAGTTCAATCTTAGTATCAAAGGCAGGGTGCTGATGAGAAACTGTGTTAAGTCAAATTCAAAAATGAACTTATTTGATGGAGAAAATATGCACTGCAAAAGAGCACTAAAAGACTTCAAGAGGGAAAGCTGAGAATTTATTTCATCTTAGTGATCCTGCTTTAGAGTTGGAGAAAGTCAATCATTCCAGCATCCTCTATGAATGAATTTAACAACAAAAACGTTATAGGTGTTGTAAGTACCAAAGAATTCCTTTAAATTTAATAGTTAGCTAGTTAGTAATAGCTAATAATGAATTAAGAGAAAAAAAACCCTCAATTTATATTTTCTTTTTCTCTCCTCTTTTAATAGAGACTAGTCAAGAATATCAATTCAGGGGGCACCTGGGTGGCTCAGTTGTTAAGTGTCTGCCTTCGGCTCAGGTCATGATCCCAGGGTTCTGGGATCGAGCCCCGCATCGGGCTCCCTGCTCAGCGGGAAGCCTGCTTCTCCCTCTCCCTCTGCTTGCTGCTCCCCCTGCTTGTGCTCTCTCACTGTCTGTGTCAAATAAATAAAATCTTTAAAATTAATTAATTAAAAGAATATCAATTCAGGTGACCCAGGCTGAGAAAGACCCTACATTCTTACTGACCCCCCCCTTTTTTTTAGTGTAGTGTTCAATGATTGATTAGTTGTGTATAACACCCAGAGCTCATCACATCACATGCCCTCCTTAATGCCCATCAGCCAGTTACCCCATCCCCCCACCCACCTCCCTTTCTACAACCCTTAGTTTGTTTCCTGGAGTGTTACTGACCTTTTATTTTTTTTATTTTTATTTTTATTTTTTTTAAATTTATTTATTTGAGAGAGAGAGTGAGAGAGAGAGAGAGCACAAGAGGGGGGAGCGGGAGAGGGAGAAGCAGACTCCCCGCCAAGCAGGGAGCCCGATGTGGGACTCGATCCAGGGACTCCAGGATCATGACCTGAGCCGAAGGCAGTCGCTTAACCAACTGAGCCACCCAGGCGCCCTGACCTTTTAGATAGTAAGAGAAAAGAAGGCACTTTGAGGGCAGTAGTGGATACAGATAAATACTTACACAGCTGGTTACTCTCCTCACCACTTCTGAGACTTAGCTCTGTGAGAGTATATTTAACCTTTGGAGGATTTCTTGTGTTTCCACTGCTTTTCCTCACAATTGAATGACTCTATCTTTCTGTTTTGGAAGGTTATTAGTTATTGATTCAATTTCCTTAACAGATTGTCAATTTCTTCTTGTGTAAATTTTGGCAAATTAGGCTTTTCATGGAATTGGTCCATTTCATCTAGGCTTAGAGTTTGTCCACAGTATTCCTTTACTATCCTTTTAATGACCATAGGACCTGGGTGATGTCCACTCTTCCATGTCTGATATTAGTAATTTGTATCCTCTCTGTTTTCTTCTTAGTTGGCCTGGCTAAACGCTTACCGATTTTAATTTTTCAAAGAACCAGCTTTTGTTTTCATTTTTTTTCTCTATTGGTTTCCTGTTTTCAATTTGATTTCTGCTCTAATTCTTATTATTTCTTTGCTTCTGCTGACTTTGGATTTAATTTGCTCTTCTTTTTCTAGTTTTCTAAGGTAGGAGCTTAGATGGTTGATTTTAGATCTTTCTTCTCTTCTAATATATCCCTTCAGTGCTTTAAATTTCCCTCCTAGATCCAATTTCTATTTAAAGGCTCCTTCCGGCTCTGATCGTCTGAATTGATGCTATTCTTATGGGGCTCCCTTAAATATGAGTACTTCATGCCTCTTCCCTGTCATGTAGGTCATTAGCCATCAGGGAAATTCAAATCAAAACCACACTGAGATACCACCTTACACCAGTCAGAATGGCAAAAATGGACAGGGAAAGAAGCAACAAATGTTGGAGAGGTTGTGGAGAAGGGGAACCCTCTTACACTGTTGGTGGAAATGCAAGTTGGTACAGCCACTTTGGAAAACAGTGTGGAGGTTCCTTAAAAAGTTAAAAATAGAGCTACCCTATGACCCAGCAGTTGCACTCCTGGGTATTTACCCCAAAGACACATACGTAGTGAAAAAAAGGGCCATTTGCACCCCAATGTTCATAGCAGCAATGTCCACAATAGCCAAACTGTGGCAAGAGCCGAGATGCCCTTCAACAGATGAATGGGTAAAGAAGATGTGGTCCATATATACAATGGAATATTACTCAGCCATCAGAAAGGATGAATACCCAACTTTTACATCAACATGGATGGGACTGGAGGAGATTATGCTAAGTGAAATAAGTCAAGCAGAGAAAGTCAGTTATCATATTGTTTCACTTATTTGTGGAACATAAGGAATAGCATGGAGGACATTAAGAGAAGGAAGGGAAAAATGAAGGCGGGGAAATCGGAGGGAGAGATGAACCATGAGAGACTATGGACTCTGAGAAACAAACAGGGTTTTAGAGGGGAGGGGAGAGGGGGGATTGGTTAGCCCAGTATTAAGGGGTACCATGATGGGTATTAAGGAGAGCACGTACTGCATGGAGCACTGGGTGTTATACGAAAACAATGGATCATGGATCACCACATCAAAAACTAATGATGTATTGTATGGTGACTAACATAACATAATAATATTAAAATAAAATAAATTTCCCTCCTAGCACTGCTTTCTCTGCATCCCTCAAATTTTGATAAGTTGTGCTTTAATTTTCATTTAGTTCAAAATATCTTTAAATTTCTCTCGAGGGGCGCCTGGGTGGCTCAGTTGGTTAAGCGACTGCTTTCAGCTCAGGTCATGATCCTGGAGTCCCTGGATCGAGTCCCGCATCGGGCTCCCTGCTCGGCAGGGTGTCTGCTTCTCCCTCTGACCCTCCCCCCTCTCATGTGCTTGCTCTCTCTCATTCTCTCTCTCTCAAATAAATAAAATCTTAAAAAAAAAAAATTTCTCTCGAGATTCTACTTTAATCCATGTGTTATTTAGATGTGTGTTGTTGAATCTCCATATATTTTAAGATTTTCCAGTTATTTAGTTTATTGATTTCTAGTAAAATTCAATTGTGGTCTGAGAGCAGACATTGTATGATTTCTATTCTTTAAAATTTTGTAAGGTATGTCTTACGGCCCAGAGTGTGGTCTAACTTGGTGAATATCCCAAGTGAGCTTGAGAAAAATTCTACCTAATTATTCATGTTAAAAATGGCTCCAACAACCCCACTCCATGACACAAGACTATAATTTTAGAATCACAGTTTTAATTCAGTCCGCAGGGGGAAACATATAATGTATGAAAACAAGAACAGGTTATATAGAATGGGAGCAGAGGGGCAAAATGCAGAAAACAAAGACGATCCTTTATATTAAATTGACTGGCCTATCACAGCCTGAGATCTGATATCAGAACCACTACTAACGATCAAAAAAGTTGTAAGAAAAAATAGACTAAACATATATGTAATTTAAAAAACAGATTTGTATATTTTATTAGCAACATGTCATTTTCTCCACATCTTCCTTATGTCTGAAGTTAGTTAAGGCAAACATGGTAAGTTTTCTACTAAAAAGTAAATTTTGGCAGGGAATTGTAATTCCAAATACACATCTGTTTGGCACCTGTAAGACATCACTAAATATTTATGAAAGATTGTGTTAAAACTTAGGGTTTAGGGGCATCTGGGTGGCTCAGTCAGTTAAGCATCTGACTTTGGCTCAGATCATGATCTCAGGGTGCTAGGATCGATCCCCACATTGGGCTTTGCGCTCAGGGGGGAGTCTGCTTCTCCCTCTCTTCTCTGCCCCTCACCCTGCTTGTGTGCTCTCTCTCTCAATAAATAAAATCTTTAAAAAAAAACTTGAGGTTTAGTTAAGGTTAACATATAAATTTAAATTACGGTTGCAGCAATTATTAACACAGTGATGTTTGATATCCTAGTAAGCCATAAGGGAATTAAAATTACTGAAGGAAAAAGCTGAGAACAGCTGAGACCCACTGATAGGAATGGGAAGTTTCTTTGTTCGGTGCCAGATAATAATAAACTAAAGAAAGCAGAATTAAAGATGAGGAATTCTTAGGGACTGTCTCTAAGAAAAACAACTTCTCAGCTGTTCTTTTTCACTGTGGGGAGTGACAATCAGGTTGGGACAGAGAAGGAGATCAGAGTGCAAGAAAATATCTATGAGAGATTATTTAAAGATAATGCTAAAGAAATCTGGCCCACAGTAATCTCATGATATTTTATTTTTATGTTTAAATTTTATTTATTTATTTATTTATTTATTTATTTATTTATTTATTTATTTATTTGACAGAGAGAGAGACAGTGAGAGAGGGAACACAAGCAGGGGGAGTGGGAGAGGGAGAAGCAGGCTTCCCGCCGAGGAGGGAGCCCTATTCAGGGCTCAATCCCAGGACCCTGGGATCATGACCTGAGCCAAAGGCAGACGCTTAACCAACTGAGCCACCCAGGCGCCCCTTTTTTTTAAGTTTTTTTATTTTTATTTTTGATTATGTTATGTTAGTCACCATACAGTACTTCATTAGTTTTTATGTAGCGTTCCATGATTAGTTGTTTGCATATAACACCCAGTGCTCCATCCAATATGTGCCCTCTTTAATACCCATCACCAGGCTAACCCATCCCCCCACTCCCCTCCCCTCTGAAACCCTCAGTTTGTTTCCCGGAGTCCATAGTCTCTCATGGTTCGTCACCCCCTCTGATTCTACTTTAACAATTGTTTATTTAATGGTTAATGGAGGGAGTAAAGATGAGGAAATACATACTCATCTTTGAATACATTTTGAATACATACTCATTTTATAAGTCTTGTTTTTCTCACGCTGAATCCTCCTTGCCTGACAAGAAAAAGGGAATCTAGGGAATCTGTGTGTATGCCAACTTGGATAAGATGGATGGTCTGTAACTTAGAAAATCTTGCAAGAAAATGAATAGTTTAGAAACTGTTATTTATTGACATCTTTCTCTTTCCTATTGTAAATGGAGAGATTTCTTCTATGAGGGACCTGCCAAGAGAGTGGTTTTAAGAATACTAATTTTAGGGCGCCTGGATGGCTCAGATGGTTAAGCGTCTGCCTTCGACTCAGGTCATGATCCCAGGGTCCTGGGATCGAGTCCCACATCAGGCTCCCAGCTCAGTGGGGAGCCTGCTTCTCCCTCTGACCCTCCCCCCTCTCATGCTGTTTCTCTCTCGCTCGCTCTCTAAAAAATAAATAAAATCTTAAAAAAAAAAAAGAATACTAATTTTAAAAATGTTTCTTTACCCAAGTCAATTAAATCAGTTGCTATAGGCTGCAAGAAAGCCAATAGGGGATAATTATGTCTCTTTGGGTTATTATTCCAAAGTTAAACTTTGTATGGGACGGGTTTTCTCTTTGAATCTCTGAATCACCAGGTAATTTATTCCACAGAAATAAAATCACTAGTACGTAAGGACATTTAGATTGGGGTTTTATTGCTGTACTTTCTGTATTAGTAAAAAAGGGGGGATAAACTAATGCCCATCAATTAAAAAATGGCTAAATGATGCATGTTATAGCCACATATTATAATATTATATAGCCATGATTTTAAAAAAAAAGTTATAATCTCTGACTAGGTTGGATTTCCCCAAGGTATCATGGAAGAGAAAAATCAGTTTATTAAAACTAGTTAATTAAATTAAATTAAAAATTAGTATATTAAAAATACAAAGAATGTGTTGTATCTAAAGAATGTATTGTATCACGTGTGACCTTGAATCTTAACTAAGATGGCAGCAAAACATTATAGAAATGAAATAGTTTGCTTTGAAAATTTTTACTGACTCTTACCTACCCAGGAGCACCCTTACCTACACAGTTGTCAGAGTCTTGTGGACTCCAAAATATTACTAAAATGTTTGGACTCACGTAAATGTCTAACTTGAATATTCTACTTCAAAAAGAAAATTATAGGCCACTGGGTCTTATGTGCAACTAATGAATCATTGAAAACACTACACCAAAAATGAATGATGGCTAACTGAATTTAAAGTAAAAAAAATAATAAATAAGAAAAAATAAGAAAATTACAGGCCAATATCCCTGATGAACATAGATGCAAAAATCCTTAACAAAATATTATCAAACTGAATTCAACAATACATTAAAAGGATCATACACCATAATCAGGTGGGATTTATTCCAGGAATGCAAGGAAGGTTTGACATTCTCAAATCAGTCAGTATGATACACCACATTAACAAAATAAAGGATAAAAATTATATGATCATCTTAATAGATGCAGAACAAGCATCTGATAAAATTCAACATCCATTCATTATAAAAATTCTCAACAAAGTGAGTATAAAGGGAATGTACCTCAACATAATAAAGGCCATATATGAAAAGCCCATAGATAATATGATATGGTGAAACAAAACTCAGGAACAAGGCAAGGATGTCCACTCTCACCCATTTTATACAGATTTAGAGAAATTAGGCAAGAAAAAGAAATAAAAGGCATCCAAATTAGAAAGGAAGAAGTAAAACTGTCACTATTTGTAGATGACATATTATATATAGAAGCCTAAAGACTACACACACACACACACACACAAACTGTTAGAATAAATGAATTCAGTAAAGTTGCAGAATAAAATATCAATACATAAAAATCTGGGCATTTCTTTAAACTAATAACAAACTATCAGAAAGAGAAATTAAGAAAACAATCCCATTTACAATTGCATCACAAAGAATAAAACATCTACGAATAAATTTAACCAAGGAAGTGAAAGACCTATATGTTGGGAAAATTACAAGGCACAAAATTAATGAAAACAAGAATTAATGAAAGAAATTGAAGAAGACACAAATAAATGGAAATATATTCATGCTCATGGATTGGAAGAATTAATATTGTTAAAATGTCCATACTACCCAAAGCAATCTACAAATCCAATGCAATCCCTATCAAAATTCCAATGGCATTTTCTGCAGAAATAGAACAAACAACCCTAAAATTTGTATGACAAAAGACCCCAAATAGCCAAAGCAATCTTGAGAAAGAACAAAGCTAGAGGCATCATACTCCCTTATTTCAAATAATATTACAACACAACAATAATTAAAATAGTGATGAGCACTGGGTGTTATACACAACTGATAAATTATTGAACACTACATCTGAAACTAATGATGTACTATATGTTGGCTAATTGAATTTAAATAAATAAATAATAAATAGTATGGTATTGGCATAAAAAAGGCACATAGATCAATGGAACAGAATAGAGCCCAGAAATAAACCCATGTTTATATGGTCAATTAATTTACAACAAAGGAGCAAGAATATACAATGGGGAAAAGAAGTCTCCTCAACAAATGGTCTTGGGAAAACTGGACAGCCACATGCAAAAGAATGAAACTGGACCACTTTCTTACACCATACACAAAAATTAACTCAAAATGGATTAAAGACTTGAACGTAAGACTAAAACCATAAAACTCCTAGAAGAAAAGACAGGCAGTAAGCTCCTTGACATCAGTCTTGGTGATTTTTTTTTTATCTGACACCAAAAAGAAAAGCAACAAAAGCAAAAATAAAAGGTGGGACTGCATCAAACTAAAAAGTTTCTGCACAGCAAAGTAAACCATCACCAAAATAAAAAGGCAACCTACTGAATGGAAGAAAATAACTGTAAATCATATAGCTGATAAAGGGCTAATATACAAAAATAGGAATAACTCCTACAACTCAATAGCAAAAAAAGCCCCAAACGATCCAAATAGAAAATGGGCAGAAGATCTGAATAGATATTTTTCAAAGAAGACATACAGATGGCCAACAGACCAAGAAAAGATATTCAACGTCACTTATAATCAGGGAAATGCAAATCAAAACCATAATGAGATATCACCTCACACCTGTTACAATGGCCAGTATCAAAAAGACTAAAGAGAAAAAGTGTTGGCCAGGATGCAGAGTAAAGGGAACCCTCATGCACTGTCGATGGGAATGGAAATTTGTGCAACCACTACAGAAAACAGTACGGAAGTTTCTCAAAAAATTAAAAAGAGAACGACCATATGATCTAGTAATGCCACTTCTGGGTACTTATCTGAAGAAAATGAAAATGCTAATTCAAAAAGATATACACACCCCCATGTTCACTGCACCATTATTTACAATAGCCAAGATATGGACACAACCACCTAAGTGTCAATCAATAGATGAATGGATAAAGAAATATATATATATATATATATATATACACACACACACACACACACACACAGGTATAGGTATATATACATCTATACCTATCTACCTATAGGTATATATAGATATGTACATACCTAGATATACATATTACTATATATATATATAGCAATATTACTCGGCCACAAGAATGTAATCTTGCCATTTGCAACAACATGGATGGACCTTGAGGGCGTTATGCTAAGTGAAACAAGTCACACAGAGAAAGACAAACACTGTATGATCTCTCTCATATGTAGATTAAAATACAACAAGATACCAAGCTTAAAGATACAGAGAACAGATTGGTGGTTTTGAGAGGAGGGGGTTGGGTGTGGGAGAAATAGGTGAACTGATGGTTTTGGTGTTGTTGGGTTTTTTTTTAAGCTTAAAGAAGTTGAATAAGAATTTTAAGAAAACTGTTAGCTAGGTCAAGAGACTCTTCAGGTGTTAGAGGATAAGAGGATGAAAAGAGAGGGCAGAATGGGAAGAAAAAGAGCCAGGCATCTGAATAAGGAAGTTAATGTAAGAGTGTCTCAGTTGAAATTGCTTTTCAACTTCCATGTGAAGGACCAGTTATGATGTTGGCACTGATCACTTTGATACTGACTTTAGTTGACTGGCTATTCTTCATCTTTTAAGGATAATGGCTACCTATCTATGCTCAAGGACACCTACACAATTAGAATTAGTACAGGCCTTCATCAGAAAACAAACAGCATTCTAGAGTATCTTTCGATTGTGCAGATTTATTCGATGCCTACCAGCTGTCCCACGGAGGACTGAAGACAGTGAGGACCATGCATCTATTAACCAATTCATTCATTCAAGGCAAAGAGAAAAGCAAGTCAAGGAACCTAAAGCAGAAGCATAATTATGTCGGGTCTGAAGGGCAGCAATGGGGCAGTGCAGAACAGAAAGAATGGGTGGAAATAAACAATTACAGATAAATATGGAAAGCCAGAGGTGGTTGAGGGGATAGACACCGTAGGGCCTGACATGTTCTGACTCGTCTGAGGAGAGGCTCCCTAGCTGCTGTGTTACTTACCGCAGGATGGTTCTTACCTAAATATCCATCTCTCTGGGTTTCTGTCTCCATCATCAGAAGCTTTTCCTCTCTCTCCAGCTGGAATATAAGCTCTGGCTTGAAGGGCTGATTCCCTGCAGAAAGGCAAGGAGAGCAGAAGTTCTAAGTTTTGATGAAGTCCAATTGATCTTTTTTTTTTTTTTTTTCTTTTCTGAATCATGCTTTTGGTGTCTAAGAACTGTTTGCCTAACTCAAGGTCAAGAAGATTTCCTCCTGTGTTTCTTTCTAGAAGTTTCATACTTTTACATTTTCCATTAGGTCTATTATCCACTTTGAATCAATTTCTTAGTGAGATGCGAGTCATGGGTATAGATGCATACAGAAGTCTAAATATTTCATCACCCTCTGTTGAAAAGACTATACTTTCTCCAGTCAATTGCTATGGTACCTGTAATACATCTAAAATAGTTTCAGAATGGCTCCTTCCATCTCATTACAATAAGCAAATCCACTAGAAATTGTTCAGGATTGCAGTTTGTTTTCCCATCCTCCTCCCACTGTACCTAACACTAAGGGGATATAGTTATGTGCTGTGTTCCTTAGCTATTTCCGTAAGTTCTTTCTTTCTTTTCTCTCTTCAGTGTGGTTATCGTATTAGTTTCAAATATAATTAATTTCATTTTTCTTTTAGTTTCAGATTATCATCCCTTTGCATTCTTACTTTTTTCTTTCAAGATTTTATTTAAATTCTAGTTAGTTAACATATAGTGTAGTATTAGTTTCAGGGATAGAATTTAGTGATTCATCAGTTGCATATAACACTCAGTGCTCATTACAACAAGTGTCCTCCTTAATGCCCATCACCCAGTTACCCCTCTTACTTTTTTCTTCTTATTTAATTTGTATGTGTTGAAATAATGGATTTTCAAAAGTCCAAACCAGACAGAAAGGCACATTCAAAGGAGTGTGACACATAACTTCCACATTCTTACTCCCACCCATTATACGAGACTAACTTCATGAATCTTTAATTAATCCTTCTTGGGTTTCTTCTTATAAAGACAAGCAGATATACGTAGGTTTCCTTATTTCCCTTCTTTCTTACATGGACTGTAGTATACTGTTAATGCTCTTTTGCACTTTGCTATCTTTAGGGAAAATTCCTAGAAGCGAACTGCTGGGAATATTGCTGGATAATTGTCAAATTCTCCTCCGTCAGGACTGTTTCATTTTGCTTTCCTACTTTCAGTGCATGAGAGTGCTTTATTTCCCACAACTTTGCCCAAGAAAGTTCAGTGCTGAGTGTTTGAATTTTTGCTCATCTCATGGGTGAGAAATGGTATTCCAGGATAATTTTACTTAACCTCTCCCTTATGTTTAACGAAATTGAACATCTACTCATGTGTGCATATATGTATATGAATATACGCACATGCACATGCACGCATGCACCCACACACTCCTACCTACTAGTTCTATCCCCTGGGACCAAGAAACAAAGCCACCACAGGAGCAGTGACAGTACCTAGCATTCAGACCTTGTTGTTAAATACCATTCTCCAAGAAACAGATGATTCCAGAGCTGGGGTATAAAGTAAAAGATGAACACAGAGCAGCATCTATGCCATAAAGTAAGGAAATGCTAAAAAAAAAAATAGTGGATGAGTAATATTCCATTGTATATATGGACCACATCTTTATCCATTCGTCTGTTGAAGGGCATCTCGGCTCTTTCCACAGTTTGGTTATTGTGGACATTGCTGGAACACTACATCAAAAACTAATGATGGTGACTAACATAGTATAATATAATAATATTATAAAATAAAATAAAAAGTGGTGGAGGCATATTACAAAAAACCAAATTTGGAACAATTTTAGCATCAAAATAATTATGGTAATATTAGAAGCCATTTTTTAAAAAAAGAATTCACAAGTCCCTACAAATAAATAAATGATTAAGGCATGTGGGATTCTTGCTTACTGCAGAATGCCAAGAGCTGATTGCTAATGCAATCAGGAGGTACTCAAGAGGTACTAAGGTAGAAAATAATTTTGTAACAATCATGGTAAAGACCAGATAAGGCAAGTGATAATCACTGGATGCTAAATCTATAGGAAAATATTTGTGTGGTCTTAAAAAACGTTGCAATAAACAAAGCAATAATTTTATAGTGGAGAAACTGGACATCTTGACTGAGTGGTCAAAATCGGCACCACCAATGAGGGACAGATGGTGTACCTCTACATGTGATATTCTCAAAAGGACTACCAATGTCGAGTTCCAGCCAGAATGGATCCTCTGAATCTAAGTATAAGGAAGTATTAGGAATGTTATCTGAAAAATGGGGGTGGGGGCAGGGGGGAAATAGCAGTATTCTTCCAAAATGTCTACTGTTATAAAAGACAAAGAAATTGCTGTGGAAATGCTCCAAATTAAAGGAGGCTAAAGAGACATGACAGTCAGACTAAACTCAAGACTAGACCTTACTCTGGAGAAAGAAAAATATGCTTTTAGGAATATATCTGGATCTACTGATAAAATCAGTAAAATACTTAGATAAAAGTATTATATTTGCACTGGGAATATGTAAGAGAATATTCTTATTTCTACAAAATACATTGTTCAGTGAAGAATAAAGCTTGCTCAAAGAGAGGTCTGGTCTTTGTCCTCAGCTCTTGGGAAGTGATCTCTAAGTCCTTGGGATTTCCTGTCTGGTAAGAGTGTCTTTCTCACGTGGAGGCTTTGGACAACACCAGATTGCTTACCAATGTGATTTATGGTGGGGCCCTTGGGCTACCTGCTGTCAGCTTGATTTCCAGAGGGGCTAGAAACTAAGGTCAGACACACAGGTGTCCAACCACATCTATATGGCCAAACCACAGTAAAAGCTCTGGACACCAAGGCTCATGTGAGCCTCCCTGGTTGGCAATACTCCATGTATACTATGACCTGTCTTTGCTGGGAAGAGTTAGTACTATCTACGACTCCTCTGAGAGAGACAACTACAAGTTGGTGCTGGAAATACCCTGGATTCTGCCCCAGGTGCCTCTTCCCTTGGCTGATTTTAACTTGTACCCTTTTCATGTAATAAAGGGTAACCATGGGTATAACAGCTTTCAGTGCCTTCTGACAGTCCTTCTAGTGAATTATTGAGGCCGAGGGTTATCTTGGGGACCCCTGAGCTTACAATTGGTGTCAGAGTAAGAGCAGTCTTGGGGACTTCCAAACTCTGCATATACACTGAAGTATTTAGAGATAAAGGGCCCTGGTGTATATAAATTGCCCTCAAATCGTTCAGAAAAAAATATTATGAATATACATATATTTTCATAAATACACACAAATATATATGGAGAGAGAAAGAACATGGTCATAAATAAAATAAATGGGTAAAAATATTATTATAAGTGAATCTAGGTAAAAGCTATAGGGGTGTTCTTATTCTTTACTTTTGCAAATGTTCTGTAAGTTTGAAGTTATTTACAAAAACACTGTTAAAGGAAAAACCCAAATACCTCTGAAAAATCAAGTTAATAAATAGTTATTGTTACTGGCACCCTGAAAAAACAAAAACAAAAACTAGGGCAACTCACTAAACTGACTTCATGACAAACAACAGCGCTGGGCCACAATTTGCCCAGTTACATAGTTCAAAGGACAGAAACATCTTGTCGGTGTTGTACAGGGATTATTAGGACTCTTATTTGTCCAAGCTCAGGGGGTGATTTCAAGAGTCTCAGAGCTTCAAACACCCAAGACACCCCAGGGGGATGACTTTCAGTCACCAAGCGCCTATCCTCACCCACAGAGACCAGGTTCCTGAAGTTTTCCAGCATCACGTCTCGGTACAACTTCCTCTGGGTGGAATCCAGCAGCCCCAGCTCCTCCTCACTGAAGACCACGGCCACGTCCTTGAACGTCACCGTCTCCTACAACACCAAACACATGCAGGCTATGTTTATGGAAAAGGGGCAGCACTGAGAAAGTGTCAGGGAGGGGAAGCTGTTCTAGAATCTGGGGGACGGAGTCAAAGTAGCTGCCTTCCACACCACTCACTCAATCCACCAAAAGGGCTGCAAGAAAAGAAATCCTTGCAGATTATATTGCTGCCAAACAAACAAACAAACAAACAAATAAATAGCTGCCTTTTGTTAGCGCTCCTACAGGTAAGTCCCTGGAACTCTGCTGCATCATAGGCTACTATAATTTTAAATTTTACTAAGAACGCCACTTGCCCCCAGAAAAGCTTTAGTTCCAATAGTGTGTGATGGATTCTCTGTTCTCTCTTTTACACATGCACACATTTCACTTATTTAATTTGCCAAACTTAAAGGCTTTTGGTCACTCTTACTGTTGAAGTACGTAGTTCATCCTCTGTGTCCCATCTGCAGTGTGCAGCGGTGATGTTAGGCACAGTCCAGAGCCTGGCTCCCTGTACTCACACTGGAATGCTCTGCCTTGTGCTAGCTATGTGCCCTTGGAGAAGTTCTTCATTCTCTCATCCTCATGCTGATACCTATATACCATAGGGTACTGATAATAACATGAGTGACTATAGGTAAAGCACTTCGGAGCAGTGCCTGGCACAGAGTACCCGATAAATGTTAGCTATTATGATTATTACTAGGATCATGTCTGCCATCCCACTGCAGCGCCGTATAGTAAGTCAATGATTTAGGATGTGATTAACTCATCCAAATAATGCACACTTAGCTTTAGATTATCTATCATAAACAACATTGCAACAAAAATCCTTTTGCATTGGGCGCCTGGGTGGCTCAGTTGGTTAAGCGACTGCCTTTGGCTCAGGTCATGACCCTGGAGGCCCGGGATCGGGTCCCGCATCGGGCTCCCTGCTCGGCAGGGAGTCTGCTTCTCCCTCTGACCCTCCCCCCTCTCATGTGCTCTCTCTCTGTCTCTCAAATAAATAAATAAAATCTTTAAAAAAAAAAAATCCTTTTGCATTGACCCTGGATTATGTCCTTAAATCCCAAAAAGTAGAAATAGTAATGCTGAATGACAACTTTCAGCATTTTGATTCAATGACAGGTGTTCCCTCCAAAGAAGATTTTTCCAGCTTATTCTTCTTCGAAGTATAAATCACGAAACCTCTATACCCTGGCCAACACCAGATATGAATACTTAAAAAAAAAATCTCTGATAATCTCAGAAGTAAATTTGGGAAGTAAAAACCAGTTATTTTGAAAAATTTTCACAAAGTTGATTAGTAATGAAGACCATTCTCTTTTCGTGTATTTGCTGGTCATCTTTTGTTCTTGTTGTATTCAAAATACTCATTTTGGGGACGTTAATCCTTTCTTCCAAATATGTTGCAAATATTTTTCATTCTACTTGGCTTCTTGCTTGTAACTTTTTACTGTAGGGAAATGTAAATGTTTTGTATGAAGACCTTTGTTCTGGCTGGAGCTCCAAATGGCACAATGTCAGGCCTTGGTCTCTGAATGAAAACTCTGGTTTGGTTTTGGATTTTGTTTTGTTTTGCCCTTCTTTCCTCCAGTATCTCTTTCCTGATACTCTTTATCCAGAAGGGAAAGGCTTTGGAGTGGGCTGGACACTTGTCTGCTGTAGGAACTTGAGCAGGAGTTGAACTTCCACGAATCTCTTACCTTCATGTTAACAGTGCAGATTATTCTAAATCTAAAAGGTGTCCACCTAAGAAGTGAAATAAAATGTTCAGTGACAGAAATAAAAATCCGGCTCACCTGGAACTTGATCATTTTCTCCTCCTTTTCCTAGGGAAAGGCAGAGACCTGAGAAGGCAATACAAGGTAATAAGAAAGAAGCCATGAGAAAAAGGGAAATGTATCTTTGGGTAGAATAGACAAAGGTGTCCCTTGCCCCAGCAGATGCTGCCACATACATCTTGGCAGGCCGGGTGTGGGCTGGATTCCAGCTACCATGAGGTTATCCTGGCAGGATGCCCTCATGCATGGGACAGTTTGCTCACAGACCTCTCTGCTCCTAAGGAACTTACTCTGATCCTGGGAAGTGTGGAAAAGGAGAGGCAGTGGAATGTACTGGTTAAAAGTGGACTCTGGGCACAAAATTCAGTATCCAAATCTGGCATTGTTGTGTATTTGCTGTACATTTGCTATACGTTGGTGCTGCTACAGAATAAACATCTGTAATATATAATGTAGAGGACATATATAAGAGTACAACATATACTACATAATATGCACATATATTTAACCATGATTAATTAATTAACCTCTCTAGGCTTCACTTCTGTAATCTGAAGCATTAGGACCATAACAGAACCAACATTATCAGATTGCTATCAGGATTACATGTGAATAGCAGAAAAATGTTGTAATTATACCAATGTTTTCTAGACATTAAAAATAGAGCTACTCTACGACCCAGCAATTGCACTACTAGGTATTTACCCCAAAGATACAGATGTAGTGAAAAAAAGGGGCACATGCACTCCAATTTTCATAGCAGCAATGTCCACAATAGCCAAACTGTGGAAGGAGTCCTTCAACAGATGAATGGATAAAGATGTGGTTCATATATACAATGGAATATTACTCAGCCATCAGAAAGGATGAATACCTACCATTTGCATCGACCTGGATGGAACTGGAGTGGATTATGCTAAGTGAAATAAGTCAAGCAGAGAAAGACAATTATCATATGGTTTCGCTTATTTGTGGAACATAAGGAATAGCACAGAGGACCACAGGGGAAGAGAGGGAAAACTGAATGGGAAGAAATCAGAGAGGGAGACAAACTATGAGACTCTGGACTCCAGGAAACAAACTGAGGGTTGCAGAAGGGAGGGGGTGGGGAGATGGGGTAACCGGGTGATGGGTACTAAGGAGGGCACGTGTTGTGATGAGCACTGGGTGTTATATGCAACTAATGAATCGTTGAACACTACATCAAAAACTAATGATGTACCATACAGTGGCTAACAGAACATAATAAAAAAAAATCAGATACTATTCTCCATCATAAAACCGTCCTTATGAATGTGTCTTGTAAGACATCTGGGTGGCAAAGATGGCCTCTTACTTAATAATCTGTTTCCCGCATAACAACGTTTGTTTAGACATTGAGACCACCCTTCTGAAAAGTTTAATGACAGATGGATATTCTTTTTTAAAATTAATTTATTTTTATTTTATTATTTATTTCTTTTCATTTGAGTATAGTTGACATACAATGTTACATTAGTTTCAGGTGTACAACACAGTGATTCCACAAGTTTATACATTATTCTATGTTCACCACAAGTGTAGCAACCATCTGTCCCCATATTCTTCTTGAAGCCAGAGGAGGCTCAGACAGCATATCCCTCTTCGAACATGGATATAATGAAAGATTAAAGAAGCCTGTGATGCCACTCTATTTCTCTTATTTGTGTAAAGCATTGGCTCAGCACTTGATGCTTGCAAGGACTTGGGAACCAGAAGTTCAATTTCTTGGGCAAGGTTATTTATTGTTTTCAACAGGTATTTACTGTTATTTACTGTTTTTAAGCAACTTCAAGATCATTTGTGGAAGAGAAAGAACTCAAGAAGGGCTGATGGTGGCCTGTGAATAAGGTAGAGCCTTTTTGCACCACCTTAGAGAGAGGTTTTCTCCTCCAGTAGAGTCTCCCTCTCCTCCTGAGTCCCTGCCCACATAGCCCACAGCTGAAGAATCCACAGAATGTATGTACAACTACCAAGAACAAGTATTGACTTGGCTTCGTAGTTAGCAGTGAAAGAGTTGAGTTTTCTTTCACTTACCCAATATTTATAGATCACCTTCTGAGAGGGATATAGTTCCTAGATCTCTAGTTGCTCAGAGCCTAAGCGTGGGAGACCAATTAGAAAATGAGCTATTGGGCGCCTGGGTGGCTCAGTTGGTTAAGTGACTGCCTTCGGCTAAGGTCATGATCCTGGAGTCCCGGGATCGAGTCCCACGTCGGGCTCCCTGCTCAGCAGGGAGTCTGCTTCTCCCTCTGACCCTCCTCCCTCTCATGCTCTCTGTCTCTCATTCTCTCTCTCGCAAATAAATAAAATCTTAAAAAAAAAAGAAAGAAAATGAGCTCTTACACACTGACAGATGCCAGAGTAGAGTGTAAACAGGGTCCTTTGGGGGAACATGGAAAGGGTCCCCAGACCTAGACTGGATAAGGGAGAGAGTTAGATGGGCTCAATGAGGAAAATGAGGCCTGATGTTAGCCCTGGAGGATGACAGTGCCATATCAGCCACTCAGAGCTCAACAGGGTACTCAAACAGAACAGTACTCAAATAGAAGAGTACTCAAACAGACAGTACCTGGGGCAAATAAGAAGCCGAAATGTGGTGAGAAGTCAAGAGCCAAATCACATGCTTTAGAGGAATTGCCTCATTTAACCCTCGCAACAACCCAAAGGATTAAGATAATTTTTACTGTTGAGAATACTGAAGCATCGAGAGGTTTTGGTTTTGGTTTTGGTTTTAATGGCAGCACCAGGGCTTCTTAAGCTGTGCCTTAGTACAGGTACTGGGGTTTGGCCATGATGCTCTTGCTGTATAAAGTCCAGATGTTCTGTCAGTTCTTCTTGAGCAAGGACACCAGGAAATTGACAGCTAAGTGGATGTTGTACACAAGCTCATCATCTGTCATCTTCACATGGCTAATGGCCACTGCCAGACACAACACCTTCTTCATCTGGAATTTGATTGTGGACTTCACTTCATCCACTTTGGCCACCATGTTCTCATTGTGGGTCAACAAGGAAGGGAACTTGCCAGGCTTATTCAGGCCTGGGCCCAGAATTCATGGATCTGCTTGATCAGGGACTCTGAAGCCAAAAGGGCATCATACTTCTTGGCCAACTTCTTGACTAATTTTTTATTCTTACTGAGTCTTCGGTGCCTCCATGCCCATGCGGGGAATATCCACAGCCTTGGCCTCATCACAGTACTGCTGATGCCCTAAATCACACACGGAGAACTTAGGGCAAGGAGTAGACTTAAGCCTGATGGTGCCCAAGGAGCGTTTGTCCTTCTGAGGGTCATAGTTTTTCAGGCTGATTTGCAGCTCCACAGTCTCCAAAAACTTCCAGTGCTTGTGCTGGTTGCTGTGCAGGACTTCCCTCATTGCTTTGTACAGCCTGTCCCAGGAGACTTCGCTGCTCATGCTGCTGCATACTGCAGTAACTGGAAAAGCTGAAGCATTGAGATTTTAAGTTATTTATTCACGATTATCCATTCAGTCAGCAGAGCAGCCAGGATTATCATCCCAGAGTCCATATTCTTAATTACTAGGATGGTGGCTTTCAATCTACCAGTTCACTGGTTATCGTTGGGAAGTTAATAAAAAAATGAAAACAAAACCAATGCCCAGGACCCAGGCCAGGGCCTATAAATTGGTATCTGTGGAGGAAGAGTTTCCATGAAAATGAATCTCCTTCCCCTCAGGTGACTATATTTTGCAGAAAGGGTTGCAAACATAGATTCTGAGATTAATAGAGGCAGTTTGCAAGCTGAGCCTAGGCAATCAACCATTAGATCATTCAGGCTCTCAATGAGTATAGGGAATGACTGGAGAACACATAAGCCAGGAGCAGAACAGGGTCTGGGACTCGGGCCTTGTGACTCCCAGCTCCCCACTGCTCCCCATTATAAGGTGCTCCTGGAGTTGTCTCTAAGGATTGTGGATGTTTCTTCAGGCACATACTCAGCATGAATACAGGCTTCCAGTTTAGACTTGTCTGATCAGATTTATCAAGCAATAGGAGTTACTAATCACCCAAGGGACTTTAAGAATTCAGAATACAAAGCAATTCATGTTAAACAGGCATTTAAACAGTGGTCATCCCACAGAATGTTCTTGTTTCTTTATATGTTAGAGTTAGTCTGATTATATCCCTTTCTTGGTTAAAACATGTGCATGGCTGCCCAGTGCCTTTAGAATAAAGTCTAGATTCTTAGCAAGCCATCCATAGAGGAATCTTCCATGTCTGCTCTCCCCTGTAAACTCCAGCTGTGTAAATCACTTGATCTCACAGGAAAGCCTCCAGGATTTTGTATGTGAAGAAAGGATTTACAAAAACGAGTATGGGCAGTAGTTTGCCCCCATGCATCCTAGATCTTCTTAGCTTTTTACATCAGCTTATATGTCCCCTGTTCTAAGATACCTTTTAACAGGCTTTGCTACAGCCTTATCAACTCCTAAAACCCATTTTGCCAGTCTAATAAAAGCAGAGTGTTTTGGCCAAGAGCCTAGGCTATAGAATCAGGTTACCAAGCTTTAATCAAGATTCTGCCACTTACTAGCAGAGTAAACTTTGCAAGTTAATTAACCTCTTGATGCTTCTGTTTCTTCATCTGTAAAATGGAAGATAAAAGTAGGGTTATTATGAAGAACAAATGAGCTAATGCATCCAAGCATTAGAAAGTCAGTGTAGTTCATAATAAGCACCCAAAAAATGTTAGCTGTTATTACTATTATCCTCGTTGTTGTCACCATGAAATAAATACAGAAGCCACATATCAGCCCTAGTTTGCTTTTAAGAATATTTATTTTAGGTCAGTAATTACCAATAGGCATATACCACCTTTGGAACATTCTGAAAAAGTGGGTGGCTTCAGCATCCTACTCAATCTGATTGAGATAAAGGGCAGGAAATACTTATATTGTTTGTTTCTCCCACATCCATTTTCAGAAAATTTGAATACAACCTCACTGAGCTGAAGGTCCCTGTTCCTTGATCCCTGCTGTAAAGCTAGACAAACCACAAACAGGTACTGAATAACTCCTCTCTGCCGAAACCTATACTTGGCAATAAGCACAGAGAACTTGACGTAGTCCCTACTACATAGAAACCTGCACCTGAGTGGGAGAGACAGAGCAGAAACACCAGTGAACTCAAAGACAGGTCAACAGAAATGATCAGAACTGAAGCTCATGAAAATTAGGTGCATTCTGTTGTTTATTTCATGTTGTGTTCTGGAAATGTTAATAGTATTGTTCAGATCTTTTGTATTCTTACTGAACAAGCCTGCTTGTTCTATCGGTTACTGAGAGGAGTACTGAAATCTCCATATGAAATTGTGGATTTCTCCATTTCTTCTTTTAGTTCTGCCCAGTTTTCTTCATGTAGTTTGAAGCTATGTTGTTTTGTGAATACACATTTAGGACTATTATGTCTACTTGATGAACTGACCCTTGGTGTAAGTGTCCCTCTTTATCCCTGGTAACAGTCCTTGGTCTGAAGTCTACTCTGTCTAATATTACTATAGCCATTCCAGCTTTCTCTTGACCAGTGTTTCCACAGCACACCTTTTTTGGGTAATCCCTTTAACTTTTAACCTATGTCCTTATATGTAAAGTAGGCTCTCTAGACAGGATATACTTGGTTCTTGTTTTTAATCCAATTTTATAATCTCTTAATCAATGTATTTAGACCATTAGCATTTAATGTAATTTTTTATATGGTTGGATTTAAGTCTACCATTTTATCCTGTTTTTCCTCCCTGATTTTTTTTTTAAATTTAAATTCAATTAGCCAACATATAGTATATCATTAGTTTCAGACATAGAGTTCAATAATTCATCAGCTGCATATAACACCCAGTGCTCATCACATCATGTGCCCTCCTTAAATGTCCATTACCCAACTACCCCATCCCCTCCAGCAACTCTGTTTGTTTCCTATAGTTAAGAGTCTGGGTGTTATACTTAACTAATGAATCATTGAACACTGCATCAAGGACTAATTATGTACTATACAGTGGCTAACTGGACATAATAAAAATAAATAAATAAATAAAATGAGAAGGTACTAATAAATCAAAATATTGGGAGGTTTAGAGAAAAAAAAAAGAGTCTCTCATGGTTTATCTCCCTCTCTGATTACTTCCCATTCAGTTCTCCCTCCCTTCCCCTATGACCCTGTGCTGTTTCTTATATTCCATATATGAGTGAAACCATATGATAATTGTCTCTGATTGACTTATTTCGTTCAACATAATACCCTCCAGCTCCATCCACATTGATGTAAATGGTAAATATTCATCCTTTCTGATGGCTGAGTAATATTCCATTGTATATATGTATATATACAGGTGCCCCTGTACCACAACATTTTAATTTTTTTATTCTTTATTTAAATTCAATTTAGTTAACACATACTGTATGTTTAGTTTCAGGGGGTAGAATTTAGTGATTCATCAGCTGCATACAACACCCAGTGCTCATTACAAGTACATACCTGTCATGTCAAAACAAGAAGAAAAAATAGACTTTAAATGTTGCGCTTTTAAGACACATTGGAAGTGAGATATTTTGTTATTGAATTAGACAGCAAAGCCTTTTGCTTATTATGCAGTGACAACATAGCTGTGCTAAAAGGAAACAATACATGTCAGTCAATATTATCAGACTAAGTATTCATCACAGATATCTTCAATTCGTGGTAAAGCAGTGGTCAGAAAAATTAGAAAATTTAAAATGTCTCATCAGAGCATAATTTCTTCACAAAAAAATAAGTAATGAAAATGAAGCTACAACCAAAGTAAGTTTATATTTAGATATTCAGCTTCTATTTCTAACCCAAGCAAAGAAAAGTAATTTACTGATGATGAGTTAATTAAATCTTGTTTGATTGTAGCAGCCAAAGAAATGTGTCCAGAGAAAACAAACAAGATTATTAGACCGGGGGCAAGAATAGTTGCTTGAAGAGTTGAAGACAATGGAAACATTATAGTCAATTAAAATACAAGGAAAATGATCATGATATATTTGGCTCTTGATAATTCAACACATATTACTGACATTGCTCAGTAGTTGTTCATTCAAGGCATCAATGTCAAGTTTGAAGTGACTAAATAATTAGCCTCTAGGGATAGTCTGTGTGGAACAATTACAGTTAAAAATATGTTCTAAGTTGGGCGCCTGGGTGGCTCAGTTGGTTAAGCGACTGCCTTCGGCTCAGGTCATGATCCTGGAGTCCCGGGATCAAGTCCCGCATCGGGCTCCCTGCTCGGCAGGGAGTCTGCTTCTCCCTCTGACCCTCCTCCCTCTCGTGCTCTCTGTCTCAAATAAATAAATAAAATCTTTAAAAAAAAATATGTTCTAAGTTGAAAAAATATTAATTCAAAATAACCTTAAGTGTAACCTAAAAGGATGTGTTGAAACTGATTACAAATTTAAAAGCTTATACAAATGTGTTTAAAGACTATGGTCATTCATTGTATTATTCAAAGCAGGTGCTTTGCAGAAAATATTGTAATCTATTATGTGCTACTGAGCCAGTAGTGTGAACAGTGAACTTCATTCAGTCTCATAGACTTAACCATCATCAGTTTAATGAATTCTGTCAGAAATAGCACTGGGTGTTATAAGAAAACAACGGATCGTGGATCACCACATCAAAAATTAATGATGTATTGTATGGTGACTAACATAACATAATAAAAATAAATAAATAAATAAATAAATAAATAAATAAATAAATAAATAAATAAAAGAAATAGAAACCGAATATCCTAACTTGCCTCACCATACAGCAGTTCAATGGCTGAGCAGCAGTAAAATTTTATTATGACTTTTTAAAAAAGTCTGAGAGCCGGGATTGAAATTTTCCTGAATGAGAAAAATTGACCCCAGCCATGCTGAATGGCTTTGGAAATTAGCGTTGGCTAGACTTGATGATGTTAATGAATCCAACCTATAAGTAGAAGTATGGTAGTAATAAAGTCATTTTGATAGCAACTGATTTTGTTTAAATCACAAGTAATGCCAAACTGCTTTATATATTTCAACCCTGTCAAAAGTTAAAATGAGCACAATCTCCATTCCCACATAAATTTGTAATATTTGTATTTTCTGAGCTTAAAGTACATCGTCCCAGCAGTGTTTTCAGATCTTGATGCAAGTGCAAAGGAACTTTCCATATTTCAAAATTGGTTTAACTACATAATTGAGGAGCTTCCTCCTAACCTTCCGTTAGAAGTAATCTGTGATGTAATGACATACTAAAAGGCAAATGTCAAGAGAAGAACCTAAGAGAAGAACCTAAGAGAATTCTATAAATGCATTCGATATTAGTTTCCTATTGCTAGCATAACAAGTTACCACAAACTTGGTGCCTTAAAACAGTACAATTTATTCTTTTTTAGTTACGGAGGTCAGAAGTCTAAGATCAGTTTTTGGGTTGAGGTCAAGATGTCAGCATGGCTGGTCCCTTCTAGGAGAGAATCCATTTCCTTGCTTTTTCCAACTCCTACAGGCACCTGCATTCCTTGGTCCATGGTCACATCACTCCAATCTCTGCTTCTGTCATCCCATTGCCTTCTCCTGACACTGATCTCCCGCCTTCCTCCTATAAGAACCATTGTGATTACAGCGTGCCCACTTGGATAATCTTGCCATCCCAAGATCCATAACTTAATCACATCTGCAAAGTCTCTTCTACCATGTAAAGTAACACGGGTTTTGGGAATTAGGATGTGGACATCTTTGGGGAGCCACTATTCAGGCTTCCAGTTGCATCTTCCAGTTTATTATTATGCACAATTAAAATTACAAACTTGTGGACTGATATCAGTATTTAGTAGTACTTATTTGTTTAAAAGGTCACTTTTCAGTAAGTGATAAAATGTATAAAATCTCATTACAGAGCAGCATAAACAGAAAAACATTTGCAGTCAATTTTGATGACAGGGGAATACTAACCTTGAAAGTCAGTTAAGTTAAATGCTATTCCCCAAAATATTTCTATTCTCATTAGTACACCTGTATTACCAAAAAAAAAATTGTACTCAATCATTGTATTTTGGATTTTGTTAATAAAAATGCTGTGGATATTTCTCTCTTGTTAATACACAGACCTAAATAATATTCTTGAATCTGCTGCTTGACTGGAAAAGCTGAAAATATTTACAATCTGGGCCTTAATAGAAAAAGATTGTGAGCCCTGGACAAATTCAATTAAACCCAGAGTTCTTCGAAAAGATCAATGAAATTAAACTTCTTGCCAGACCAACAAAGAACAAAAGAGAAAAGATACAAATTATCAAAATCAAGAATGAAAGAAGGGATATCATTATAGACTCAACAGACATTAGAAGAATAATAAGGGAATGTTACAAGAAACTTTGCATTCATCAATTCAATATGGTAGATGAAGTTATTTAATTCCTTAAAAGACACAAAATACAAAATATTGAGAGAAACCAAAATTAAAAACTTTTGCTCTACAAAAGATGCTGTTAAGAGCATGAAAAGAGGAGTGCCTGGGTGGTGCAGTCTGTTGGGCACCCGACTCTTGGTTTTGGCTCAGGTCATGATCTCAGGATCATGAGACTGCACCCTGTCAGGCTCCACACTCAGTGTGGAGTCTGCTTGCGATTCTCTCTCTCCTTCTCCCCTACCCTGAGTGCTCTCTCTTTCTCAAATAAATAAATCTTTTTTTGAAAAGAACATGAGGGGTGCCTGGGTGGCTCAGTCGTTAAGTGTCTGCCTTCAGCTCAGGTCATGATCCCAGGGTCCTGGGATCGAGCCCTGCATCAGGCTCCCTGCTCAGCGGGAAGCCTGCTTCGCCCTCTCCCACTCCCCCTGCTTGTGTTCCCTCTCTCTCACTGTGTCTCTATAAAATCTTTACAAAAAAAAAAATTTTTTTTTTGTAAAGATTTTATTTATTTATTTGAGAGAGAGAGAATGAGAGACAGAGAGCACGAGAGGGAAGAGGGCAGAGGGAGAAGCAGACTCCCCGCCGAGCAGGGAGCCCGATGCGGGGCTCGATCCCGGGACTCCAGGATCACGACCTGAGCCAAAGGCAGTCGCCCAACCAACTGAGCCACCCAGGCACCCCCCAAAATAAAAAATTTAAAAAGAGCATGAAAAGACAAGCTACAGGCAGAGAAGAAATATCTGCAAATCACATATTTAACAAAGGACTTGTATCCACAATATATAAATAACTCTCAAAAATCAACAAGGAAAACACAACCCAATTACCCAAATTAAAACTGAGCAAAACATATAGACAAAACACTTCAGCAAAGAAGATATAAGGATGGTAAATAAGCTAAAGAAAAGCTGTATCTGCTGAATATCATTGGTCATTAGGGAAATGTAAATTAAAGTCACAATGATATTGCAATACATACTTATTAGAAGGGCTAAAATTAAAAATAAAATACAGACAATGCTAAGTGATGACAGAGATGTGGAGCAACTGGAACTCTCTCTCTCATACATCATTAGTGGAAATACAGGATGGTAGATATACTGGAGAGCAGTTGGGTAGTTTCTTATAATGTAAAACATACACTTTCCATAGGACCCAACATTCCCATTCCTGGTTATATACACTAGAGAAATAAGCACCAAAACCTTTACACAAATGTTTCTAGCAGCTTATTCATAACTGCCAAGAACTGGAAACAAACCAAATATCCTTCAGTGGATGAATGGGTAAACTATAGTATATACATTTATGGAAATGTAGTATTAACCAGCAATAAAAACAGATGAAGTATTGATACATACAATGTCAAAGGCATTATGCTGAGTGAAAGAATCCAGCCTCAAAAGTTTACATATGGGAAAAAAAGGTTACATATGATGAGCTCATTTATATGACATTCTCAAAAAGACAAACCTATATAGGGTTATAGTGGTTGCTGGTAGTTACAGATATGGTGAAGGGTGATAATAAAGGGAATATAGGAGGGAAGTTTTTGGGGCTAATGGGACTGCTTTGCATCTGATGATGGTGGTGATTATACAAATCCATACCTGCATTAAAATTAATAAAATTGCACCCCAAAAAGAAATAGTAAATTTTACTATAAAATCGTTGTTTTTTAAAAATCCATTTCCTCATCTGTAAAATAAGGGTAATAGGCTTGTTATGAAAACTGATTTAGTATACATAAACTATTAGAAACACTGCCTCCAGGCATAACAGTCTACAAATATTTGCTATTATCATTTCTACCAATGTGTTTCTTAGGAAATATGGGTTTTTTTAAATTGAATCCTAACCCTAAACCTAACCCTAACCATAACCCTGACACACATTGTTACTGAGTTGCAGGCATACAACATAATGATTCTTAGGAAATGTGTTTTAGGTCATCAAATAATTGCCCACCAACTTTTCAATACTCTGAAATAGTTGGTGGATTCGATAGCTCACTGATATTAATGAATATCTCCATGGGTTATTTCTATTCCGTTTTGCTACCTAATTCCAATTTCAGGAAATCTGCACTGCAAATGCTTGATACCAGCTGTCTGTTGAGTAGCTATTCTAAACACAAATCCTTGCCAATCTTATACTGAGAACTGGACACAGTTATGAAGAAAAATATGACATGGTCCCAGAAACACAAGAACTTCAAGTGTATGGGAAAAGAGGGATAACATACAAAGAACAAGAAGACATAGGTAAGTCAAATTCTATATGGGAAAACAAAATTCATCACCATCCCTCTCCAAAGTGCAATACTCTTATGTCCCGGAGCCTTCTCAAGTAAGTAACATTCTCCAAGCTGCAAAGAATGAAAACCTTAGGGTAGCTGCTAACATCTCCCTTTCTTGGTCTTGGATATATATTAAAAAAATGTTCGATAATCAATTTTTGGCAATTATGACAATCAACCAACCACTATCATACTGACTCAATGTTGGGAATTTGTGTTAAAATACTGAAACAAAAAGATCGGGGAGGGTGGGGGTTAGGGTGGGGGTGGTTAATACAAGACTGACAAATGTTAACAAGGATTAAATGTGGGTGATGGTTCCACTGGGGTTCATCATTTTACTCTTATTACATCTATGTTTATAAATTTCCACAGTAAAAACTTAAGAGGGAAATAAAACCTATACCTATTTTGTAAAACTTAAGTAAAAAAATCCAAATATATACATATACATATATGTGTATATATATATATATATGTGTTACGTATATACAGAAAAACATTAAAACATTAATATGTTATCTCTACAACCTGTGGTTATAGACAATTAAACTCTTCTGTTTATACTTTGTATATCTTCTTAATTCTCTACAACATGCAATCTATAATCATTTCTATAATCAGAGTATGAACTATAAATTTCTTTCTAGGATTTAGCCTATTTTAATTAAAGTATAGTTGATATATTAGTTTCAGGTATGACACAATGATTCGACAATTCTATACATTATGCAGTGCTCCCCATGATAAGTATCGTTACCATCAGTCACACACAAATTTAATACAGTACTCTTGATTCTATTCTGTACTTTTCATCCCTGTGACTTATTTATTTTATAACAGGAAAGTTTGTACCTCTTCATTCCCTTCACCTATTTCACCCATTGCCCCCACCCCCTTCCCCTCTAGCAAACACCAGTTTGTTCTCTGTATTTATGAGTCTGTTTCTGTTTTGTTGTTAATTGTTGTTTCCTTTTGTTTTTTAGATTCCACATATACGTGAAATCATATGGTATTTGTCTTTCTCGGATTTTTTTTTTTAAGATTTTATTTATTTATTTGACAGAGAGATAGACAGCGAGAGAGGGAACACAAGCAGGGGGAGTGGGAAAGGGAGAAGCAGGCTTCCCGCCGAGCCAGGAGCCCGATGTGGGACTCGATCCCGGGACTCCAGGACCATGACCTGAGCTGAAGGCAGTCGTTTAACCAACTGAGCCACCCAGGCACCCCGTCTTTCTCGGATTTATTTCACTTAGAACTATAAATATTATTTCAAATACAATACAATTATATTGCAGATAACTGAAAATATCTTAGCAAAAACTGAAAACTCATTGACATAGCTTTCATGGCCTTCTACAAAAATCTAAAACATGACTTCTCAACCTGATAATAAACACGGTAAGAACTAAAGCAATAGATTGAAACCTAAATTTAAATCCCAGCTCAGCCTACTAGCTGTGTGAACCTAGGATAAACAACCTATGCACTCTGTGTCTCCCTTTTCTCATCTACAACATGGGAATAACAGTATCCAGGAGACCCCAGAGGGCTCCTGTTAGGATTGAATATGTTAATTCATATAAAACTCCTAGAATAATATTTAGCACTAAATGTTTAAACATAATCGTTAGGAGACAAGAAGATGGCGGCAGAGTAGAAGTACCCCAGGCTTGCTTCATTCCACAAATACAGCTAGATAACTATCAGATGATCCTAAATACCCCAGAAATTGACCTGAAGACTGACAGAACTCTCCAACCAAACAAAGAAAAGAGGCTACACTGAAGAAGGTAGGAAATGTGGAGATGTGGTTTAGGGGAGAAACAGATCCTGGTTGCTGTGGAGGGGAGGGAGCCATGGTCACAGAGAAGGGTGAGACAGAGAAATGCACAAGAACATTTCCCCATTGCCATTGGCTTGGAAAGTGAGAGGGGCTGAATGTTGTGAGTTCTTATATTCAGTGGGGCTTAAAGCCCAGATCTTTTTGGTGGGTTGGTTTGTTTTGCTTTGTTTTGTTTTTGCATTGCACTTTTTAATTGCACAGGCAGTTTTAAATAAATGCAGAAAGCAACCTCCAGGGGCACCTGGGTGGCTCAGCTGGTTAAGCGGCTGCCTTCAGCTCAGGTCGTGATCCTGGAGTCCCAGGATCGAGTCCCGCATCGGGCTCCCTGCTCAGCAGGGAGTCTGCTTCTCTCTCTGATCCTCCTCCCTCTCATGTTCTCTGTCTCTCATTAAAAAAAAAAAAAAAAAAAGAAAGCAACTTCCAAAAGCTACACTAGCAGGGAAATATTCCATCAAGTATTTACATAGTGAGCTTCCATAGTTTTACAAAAAATTCCTGATTTTACTTGAACTGTACATGAAGGAAAGGAGCCCCCTCAGGTAGGTGTTCTCTCTGCTTGCAAAAGCAAACTAAAGGATCTAAAACTGGAGGCAAGCCTGGGATGCCAAGAAAGGGGTTAAAGAAATGATAAAGGGCCATTCATAAATTCCATGTCTAAGACACTTATCCAGTGATCCTTACATAAGAACTTTAGGGCAAACTACTGCCCTTATGATAAAGGTACAACCTCAAAAGCTATAATTCTGGATTATAATATATCTGAGTACCTTGGATTTCTGGATGACAAAAGATAATACTGGGGGTGACCCATAAGGTTTGAACAAATACTTTAGAAGAATTCCCTAGGACTGTACATCCTTTACTGTGAAAGCCTGGAGTTTTAAAGGTCAGCAGGCTTGGCTGGGATAAAGCCCAGCAGCACTGTGCTACTCTTGAGGAAAAAGCATGTAAATAAGCCAGGGGCATAGAGCATGAAAACCGTGATCTGAAGAGCGCCTGGGGCACACAGTAGGGAGATTATCTGCTCTTCTCAGAGCATGTCCCTGAGAGGCAACATTCATGGAGACACTTGTCTGGGAACAAAGGAGCTGGCTGGTGCCATTTCCCTCCCTCACCCCTCAGCATAAACACAGAGCCACCTGTGGGAAACAGTGTAATGCAGACACTGGCCCCCTAACTTGCTTACACCAAGCCCCACCCCACTGTGCTCCAGTGGAACTGCCTTTCTCAGTCATGCTTACCTCAGTGACAGCACAGCAGGCCCCTCCCCTAGAAAACCAACACAAAACCTGCCCATACCACATCTCTTGACCAGAGTTTTACAGGGCTTCAGTTCTGGTGGAGGTGGTGAAAACACCATGTCTCCTGACCAGAGAGTTTTACAGGGCCTCAGTTCTGGTGGAGGTGATGAAAAGTCTCATTTCACAAGTGGACCGAGCACCCAGATCAAACTTGCCACATTCAGGCCAGGGACCTATCACTGCCCACAGTAGGCAAGGAGAGCATCTGCAGACAATTGGCCTGAAGGATAGAGCAGCTAGAACGCAACAGCAGAGTGCATGCAGCACACACTGGAGACACTTCCTGAAGTGTCAGGCCCTGGGCACTACATGACCTCTTCTTCATAAGGCCATTACTTTCAGGAGCAAAGATTTTTCTAACACAGAGAAGCAGGCAGAGACTTAGACAAAGTGAGAAGATAGAAGAATTTATCCCAAATGAAAGAACAAGATAAGACCACAGCCAGAGATCTAAGTGAAACAGATATAACTAACATGCCTGATGGAGAATTTAAAGCAATGATCATAAGCATACTCACTGGACTTGAGAAAGAATGATACATCAGTGAGACCCTTAACACAGAGATAAGAGTTAAAAAAGAATCAGAGATGAAGAGTGCAATAAACAAGATTAGAAATACCCTTGATGTAATCAACAAGAGGCTGGAAGAAGAACGAATTAATGACCTAGAAGACAAAGTAATGAAAAGCTATGAAACTATTAAAAAGCAGAGAAATGATTATGCAAAATGAGGATATACTTAGGGAAATCAGTGACTCCATCAAACATAATAACATTCATATTATTGGAGTCCCAGAAGAAGAAGAGAAAAAAAAGGGGGGGAGAAAATTTATTTGAAGAAATAATAGCTGAAACTTCCCTAATCTGGGGAAGGAAACAGACATCTAGATCCCGCAGGCACAAAGAACTCCCAACAAAATCAACAAAAGCAGGCCAACGCCAAGACATATTGTAGTTAAATTTACAAAATATAGTGATAAGAAAAAAACTTAAAAGCAATGAGACAAAAGAAGTCAGTAACTTACAAGGGAAAATCCATGAGGCTAGCAGGAGATTTCTCAACAGAAAATGCAAGCCAGAAGGGAGTGGCATGATATATTCAAAATGCTCAATGGGTAAAACTGCAGCCAAGAATATTCTATCCAGCAAGGCTATCACTCAGAATAGAAGGAGAGATAAAGAGCTTCCCAGACAAACAAAAACTAAAAGAGTTGTGACCACTAAGTCAGTCCAGCAAGAAATATTAAAGAGAACTCTTTGAATGGAAAGGAGAGACCAAAAGTGACAATATGAATGTAGGAAAAACAAAAGCAGTAAAAATGAGTATTTCTGTAAAAATATCAGTAGGGCGCCTGGGTGGCTCAGTTGGTTAAGCGACTGCCTTCGGCTCAGGTCATGATCCTGGAGTCCCAGGATCGAGTCCCACATCGGGCTCCCTGCTCAGCAGGGGGTCTGCTTCTCCCTCTGACCCTCTTCCCTCTCATGCTCTCTGTCTCTCATTCTCTCTCTCAAATAAATAAATAAATAAAATCTTAAAAAAAAAATATCAGTCAAGGAACTCACACATACAAAAAAAAGGATATAAAATATGGTAACATAGTTAAAGCATGGGGAGGAGAGGAGAAAAGAATGTGTTCAAACTTAACCATCTAATTAATATAGACTGCTATATGCAGAAGAGGTTATATACAAAACTATTGGCAACCATGTATCAAAAACCACCAATAAACATGCAAAAAATAAAGAGAAAGAAATCCAAATATATCACTAAGGAAAATCAGCAAACCATGAAAGAGAGAAAGATAAGAAAGGATCAGAGAAAATCTCCAGAAACAATCACAAAATAAGTAATAAAATGTCAATAAATACATATCTATCAATAATTACTTTGAATGTAAATGGACTAAACGGACCAATAAAAAAAACTCAGGGTGTCAGAATGGATAAAAAAAAAAAAAGACCCATCTATATGCTGCCTAGAAGAGACTCATTTTTGACCTAATAACACCTGTAGCTGGACAGTGAGGCACGGAGAAATATTTACCATGCAAATGGATGTCAAAAGAAAACTGGAGTAGCAATACTTATATCAGACAAACTAGACTTTAAAACAAAGACTGTAACAAGAAACAAAGAAGGACACTATATAATAAAGGGGACAATCCAACAAGAAGATATTAACAATTGTACATATTTATACCCCCAACATGGGAGCACTCAAATATATAAAATAATTAATAACAAACATAAAGGAACTATATGATAATAATACAATAATAGTAGGGGACTTTAACACCCCACTTATATCAATAGACAGATCATCTAAGCAGAAAATCAACAAGGATACAATGGCTTGAATGACACACTGGACCAGACGAACTCAACAAGTATATTCAGAACATTCCATCCTAAAATGGCAGAATACATATTCTTTACAAATGCACATGCAATATTCTCCAGAATAGATTATATGTTAGGTCACAAATCAGCCCTCAACAAATACAAAAACACTGAGATTATACTATGCATATTTTCTGACCACAACACTATGAGACTTGAAGTCAACCACAAGAAAAAATCTGGAGAGACCACAAATACATGGAGGTTAAACATGCTACTAAACAATGAATGGGTCAACCAGGAAATAAAGAAGTTAAAAAATACATGGAGACAAAAGTGAAAACATGATGGTCCAAAACCTTTAGGATGCATCAAAAGCAGTCCTAAGAGGGAAGTATATAGCAATAAAGGCCTACCTCAAGGAGCAAGAAAAATCTCAAATAAACAACCTAAACTTACATCTAAAGGAGCTAGAAAAAGAACAACAAAGCCTAAAGCCAGCAGAAGGAAGAAAATAATAAAGATTATAGCAGACACTTCTCAAAAGAAGACATACAAATGGCTAACAGAAACATGAAAAAATGTTCATTATCATTAGCCATCAGGGAAATTCAAATCAAAACCACACTGAGATATCACCTTACAACAGTTAGAATGGCAAAAATTGACAAGGCAAGAAACAACAAATGTTGGAGAGGTTGTGGAGAGAGGGGAACCCTCTTACACTGTTGGTGGGAATGCAAGTTGGTACAGCCACTTCGGAAAACAGTGTGGAGATTCCTAAAAAAATTAAAAATAGAGCTACCCTATGACCCAACAATTGCACTATTGGGTATTTACCCCAAAGACACAGACGTAGTGAAAAGAAGGGCCATATGCACCCCAATGTTCATGGCAGCAATGTCCGCGATAGCCAAACTGTGGAAAGAGCCAAGATGCCCTTCAACAGATGAATGGGTAAAGAAGGTGTGGTCCATATATACAATGGAATATTACTCAGCCATCAGAAAGGATGAATACCCAACTTTTACATCAACATGGATGAGACTGGAGGAGATTATGCTAAGTGAAATAAGTCAAGCAGGGAAAGTCAATTATCACATGGTTTCACTTATTTGTGGAACATAAGGAATAGCATGAGGACATTAGGAGAAGGAAGGGAAAAATGAAGGGGAGGAAATCGGAAGGAGAGACGAACCATGAGAGACTATGGACTCTGAGAAACAAACTGAGGGTTTTAGAGGCGAGGGGGGTGAATGAAACAGCAGAAAGAGAAATCAAGGAATCGATCCCATTTGCAACTGCACCAAACACCATAAAATACCTAGGAAAAAATCTAACCAAAGAGGTGAAAGAACTGTACTCTGAAAACTAGAAAAAAACTGACGAAAGAAATTGAAGAGGAAACAAAGAAATGGAAAGACACTCCATGTTCATGGACTGGAAGAACAAATATTGTTAAAATTTCTACACTACCCAAAGCAATCTATGCATTTAATGCAATCCTGATTAAAATGCCAACAGTATTTTTCACAGAGCTAGAACAAACAATCCTAAAATTTATATGGAACCACAAAAAAACCCCAAATCGCCAAAGCAACCTTGAAGAAGAAAGCAAAGCTAGAGACATCACAATTCCAGACTTCAAGTTATATTACAAAACTATAGACAGCAAAACAGTATGCTACGGCACAAAAATAGACACATCTATCAATGGAACACACTAGAAAACCCAGAATTGGACCCACAACTATATGGTCAATTAACCTTAGACAAAACACGAAAACATATCCAATGGAAAAAAAAAAACAGTCTTTTCAACAAATGGTGTTGGGAAAACTGGACAGCACCATGCAAAAGAATGAAACTGGACCGCTTTCTTACACCATACACAAAAATAAATCTAAAATGGATGTAAGACCTAAATGTGAGGCAGGAAACCATCAAAATTCTAGAGGAGAACAGGAGCAGTAATCTCTTTGACATTGGCCATAGCAACTGCTTTCTAGCTATGTCTCCTGAGGCAAGGGAAACAAGAACAAAAATAAACTATTGGGATTACATCAAAATAAAAAGCTTCTGCACAGTGAAGGAAACAATCAACAAAACTAAAAGGCAACCTATGGAATGGGAGAAGATATTTGCAAATGACATATCTGATAAAGGGTTAGTATCCAAATATATAAAGAACTTACACAAATCAACACCCCCCAAAATAATACAATTAAAAAATGGGCAGAAGACATAAACAGACCTGTCTCCACATAAGACGTCCAGATGGCCAACAGACACATGGAAAGATGCTCAACATCACTTATCATCAGGGAAATGCAAATCAAAACTTACAATGAGATATCACCTCACATCTGTCAGAATAGCTAAAATCAACAACACAAGAAACAACTGTTGGCGAGGAAGTGGAGAAAGGGGAACGCTCTTACACTGTTGGTGGAAAAGCACACTAGTGTAACCAATGTGGAAAATATATGGAGATTCCTCAAAAAGTTAAAAATAGAACTACCCTATGATCTAGCAATTGCACTACTAGATATTTACACAAAGGATACAAATATAGTGGTTCAAAGGGGACCATGCACCCCGATCAATGTTTATGGCAGCATTTATCTACAATAGCCAAATTATGGAAACAGCCCAAGTGCTCAAGGACTGATGAATGGATAAGGAAGATATGGAATATATACACAATGGAGTGTTACTCAGCCATGAAAAAGAATGAAACATTGCCATTTGCAACGATATGGATGGAGCTAGAGAGTACTCTGCTAAGTGCAGTAAGTCAGGCAGAGAAAGATAAATACCATATGATTTCCCTCATATGTGGAATTAAAGAAACAAAACAAACTAGCAAAGGAAAAAAGAGGGAAAGGCAAACCAAGAAACAGACTCTCAACTATATAGAACAAACTGATGGTTACCAGAATGGAGGTTGGTGGAGGGATGGGTGACACAGGAGGTGGGGATTAAGGAGTGCACTTGTGATGAGCACCGGGTGATGTATAGAAGTGTTGAATCACTATATTGTACACCTGAAACTAATATTACGCTCTATGTTAACTAACTGGAATTTAAATAAAAGCTTTAAAAAAGTAAGTATAATTGTTATTATTCATGCCCAAGTTCTCCCCCATCCCTTTCTGTATTTATTTATTCAACAAAAGTCAGGGCATCTTCGCGGTAGAAGAATTTGCAGATGAGTTAAGGAAATACCTTCTCCCCTGAGAGGAGATAACATAAGAGGAAGAGAGATGCTAAGACCTACTCAGGCGAGGCTCTGCTTCCAGAAGCCAAAGCACCATTCCCTCCTTCCAGCGGCCTTTTTCAAGAAGTCCGGGCTGGGGAAGGACAGGAGGCTGAGAGAAATCACAGCTTCATTAGAACTCCCGCATAAATTACAGTGGACATCCCAGACAACACCCAGGAATGACCCTCTACAAAAACTTAAATTTAGATTAAAAAAAAAAAAAAATGGAATCTGGGTGCAGCCTCCCCTCCTTCAGGACACTGCAGCAGGAGCTCTGACCCCATCCCAGGTTCATAGATGCTTTCAGGGAACTAAGCGCTTCTCCAGAAATTACAAAGTACTGCTATTAAGAGACGTATTTTTTTTTTTTTTTTTTTTTTTACCCCAAGCCAGACTTTAAGTCTTTCTCTTCCACATCCTCATTTAACTCTCAAAATAACTCTATTAGGTAGACACTAATACCAACTTAAAGAGGAATGAGGCAGAGACACGAATTCTCCGAATATCATACGGCTGGGAAGCGGTAGCACTGGCTGGTGGTCGGGGAAAGGGCCGGGGAAATGCAGAACCCAGGAATCCCTCACTCCCAGCGACCTGGGAACCTGGCCCGGGCCCCGAGCCCGGTACGCACCCAGCGCCCCGCACTCCACAGAGCTCATTCAGAGGGAACACAAACCCCGCCCTTCGCCGCAGGCGGATTCTCTTCCCCAGGGTCGAGCGCCTGATGACCACCGGCCCACCGCCAAGTGAGGCCAGGTCAGTGCGGCCGCCAGGAGGGCGCCGGGGGTGGGTGGGCTCACCTTTCGCAGAGGAATGAAGGCCGCGGCCTCGCGTACCTGGAGCGGAAGCGACTCTGCCTACACAGAGCTCCTGGACTACGCTTCCCAGAATTCCCGACGGGAGCAGGACTGCAGCCTCGGCCTCCTGCAGCGGAAGTTATCCTGCGGCACTCTGTTCCTGGACTACATTTCCCAGAATTCCCAGGCAACCTCGTAGTCTTCCTCGGGCGGAAGTGTTGGCTGTCGCACCGAGAGGCTGGATTGTATTTAAAGCGTGCGGGTCCGGCGCGAATTCCGTAACCCCGAAATGCTGCCAAGGGTACAGAACTCTTTTATGTACTTCTGTATTTTCTCCAGCCAACGATGCATTCAGGGCGTCTTTCCGGAGCGTAATGCGTCTGACCTTGTGGATCTTGTGGACTACAAATCCCGGAATCTCCTGCGGAGTGGCCCTTTCCTGAAGGCTCTTCTCTTTTTTGGGACAGTCAGTATTTAGATAGTCGGTATTCTCTTTTGGATAGTCAGACTGAATTAATTCTGTACGGTTAGTCGAGCTTGGCCGCCCCCTCCCTCGTCGTTTTCTTGAATTTTTTTCTTCCAAACGTGATAAAAACTAAGACAAAAACAAAACAAAACCCAAAGAACTCAAGCAAAGCAAACTATCCACCTATTCTAAGAAACTACGTTATAGAGACTGAGAACCTTGAAATATGAGAAAGAGGAAAGGGAAGGAAGGAAAACAGATTATAGAAAGGAAGCGATGGATGCGGGGTTTGGGAGGGGCGGAATGCAGATACTATAAGGAAATTGTGCCGACCTGTACTGAGTACCAAATTTGACAAATATAGAGTCTCAACCTTACTTTTACTGGATCGCCTTTTTTTTTTTTTTTATGGGCATGCATGCATCTAGAACTCACAGTGCTCCGTACCCTGAACTATTCATCCCAAGATCCACAAGAATGGACGTGGATGCCAAGAATCCACAAGAAACAGATGCAACCATTGATCAGGGCTTAAAGCAGAAGCAACAAATGTTTCCCACATTTCCTTCACTTTAATTGATTATGAAACGTGAGTCATAAGGCAAATGGAAGAAACTGTATTGATAGAGATAAAACACTGTAATATGGGAAGGAATTAAGACCTTTATAAGATCTTGAATTTTTTTTCTTTTTTGAGCTTTTAGTATCCCACCACTTACTTCCCCCCTCCTCATATAAAAACTACAAGTTGTCTTATGGAGGATGTGATTGAAGGAGGACAGGGGATGAGGTAATGGCTTAATCCAGAAAATTAGCAGAAAGAGAAAAAAGAGAAGAGGAAGTTTAATTGCCTAGTTTTCTGTTGTTTTCCTTTATGCTGGTACATTAATTGTATCTGATGTTACATCACTTGAGCCTCTTGTAATCTAGAACAGCTACCCTTCCCCTGTTTTGTTTGCCTTTGGCCTGCTGAAATAACTAGCTGAGATGTTATGTAGGATTGCTCACATTCTGGATTTGTCTGATGGCTCCCCTGGCATTTATTGTCCTGAAATGTCAATATTTTCTGTAAACTATAAGTTAAAGCCTAGATTTTTGACAATAAGCACAAATGTGCTGAATAAAGCTGAACAAGGTCTAATATAATGTCCAACTGAAACTATCTCAAATGCTGGGCATGTACTCTCACTCAGGAGTGAAAGAAAAATGATGTAACAGCTGTCAACACAAAATGAAGAAACTTTTTGTGATCTCTAAAGGTAAGGAAGAGAGTTTTATTTAAGCCCAAGTTAGGATAGCTGCTCAGGAAACACACTCTTTACAGGAAATGTTCTGGAGAATGAACAACTGATTTAAGAAATCATATAGGGTACCAAATTGGAAACAAGAAACAACAGATGTTGACGATGAGGAGAAAGGGGAACCCTCCTACACTGTTGCTGGGAGTGTGAACTGGTGCAGCCACTCTGGAAAACAGTATGGAGATTCCTCAAAAAGTTAAAAATAGAACTACCCTAGGGGCACCTGGGTGGCTCAGTCGGTTAAGCGTCTGCCTTTGGCTCAGGTCATGGTCCCAGGGTCCTGGGCTTGAGTCCCGCATCGGGCTCCCTGCTCAGTGGGGAGCCTGCTTCTCCCTCTGCATGCCACTACCCCCACTTGTGCTCTCTCTCTCAAATAAATAAATAAAATCTTTAAAAAAAAAAATAGAACTACCCTGGACCTAGCAATTGCACTACTAGGTATTTGCCCAAAGAATACAAAAATACTGATTCAAAGGGACACATGCACCCAGATGTTTACAGCAGCATTATCAACTATAGCCAAATTATGGGAAGAGCCCAAATGTCCATCAACTGATAAATGGATAAAGACCTTGTGGTGCCTAGAAAACTAGGTAATTTACTCAGCCATAATAAAGAACGAAATCTTGCCATTTGCAAAATTCATGTTGCTACATTTGTGTTCATGTTTGCAATATTCATGTTGCTAGAGTGCCAAGTAAAATAAGTCAGTCAGAGAAAGACAAATACCATAAGATTTCACTCATATGTGGAATTTAAGAAACAAAACAGATGAACACAGGTGGGAAAAGAGAGAGAGAGCAACCATCAAACAGGCTCTTAACAATAGAGAACAAATTGAGGGCTGATGGAGGGGAGGTGGGCAGGGGATGAGTTAAATGGGTGATGGGTATTTTTTTTTTTTAAAGATTTTATTTATTTGCGAGAGAGAATGAGAGACAGAGAGCATGAGAGGGAGGAGGGTCAGAGGGAGAAGCAGACTCCCTGCTGAGCAGGGAGCCCAATGTGGGACTCGATCCCGGGACTCCAGGATCATGACCCGAGCCGAAGGCAGTCGCTTAACCAACTGAGCCACCCAGGCACCCTGGGTGATGGGTATTAAGAAGGGCACTTGTGGTGAGCACTGGGTGTGGTATGTAAGTGATCAATCACTAAATCCTACACGTGAAACTAATATTACACTGTATGTTAATTAGCTGGAATTTAAATAAAAACTTGGAAGAAAAAAAATCATACCATGTGATTCTGAATTTAACAACCCCTCCCAAAAGGAAATGTGTTTTAAAATACTTATCTAGTAAGTTTATATGTTAAGGAGGATCAATCAGATAATAATTTGGTTTTTGGATAAAATGACAGGAAAATTTAAAAATGCAATAGACAAGAAATGTTTCAGTACACTTAAACTTCCAATGATAACAAAATAGGAAATTTAGAATAAACATCTGGCCGATGATGGGTAGACACATTTTTAATGAGAGGATCGGGGCGCCTGGGTGACTTAGTCATTAAGCATCTGCCTTCGGCTCGTGTCATGGTCCCAGTGTCCTGGGATTGAGCCCCATATCGGGCTCCCTGCTCAGTGGGGAGCCTCCTTCTCCCTCTCCCATTCCCCCTGCTTGTGCTCTCTCTCTTGCTGTGTCTCTCTGTCAGATAAAGAAATAAAATCTTTAAAAAAAAATTAAAAAATAATCTGTTGAGAGGATCAAAAGACAAGATGAATTAGTGGGCTAAAATTCAGAAAAAGTGGGGGAGTCATGCACTTGGGGCAACTTTTCTCTTGGGGTGATGGTCTAGTCAAAGAGCTGAAAAGCCTAGAAGCTCTGCACCATTTTTGACACCCATTTGAGGGTAGGGGAACAAAAGGTTCTGGCAACAACTACAAAATACACATCTTTTCAAACACACATAAAATATTTACAAAAAGGGACCATATGATGAGCCATAAAGGAATAACAACGAATTTCACAATACTGAAATAATACTGAATATGCTTTCTGAGTATAATGAAATTCAGCCAGAATTCATAACAAAAAGATAATTTAAAAACTGCCATGGGTGCATCTAATAAAGTGTTGTCTCCCAGCCCCTTCTTTACTCTGTTTTATGGGGCTGGAATGAAAAATCTGCATCCCATCTTTCCGCTATGCGCGTGGTATTTGGGGATCTTCCATTCCGGGGGGCGTGGCCATGACCATCATCTCCTCGGGAATTCTGGGAACACAGTCCAAGCTCTGTGGGCAGAGTCACTTCCGCTCCAGAGAAGTGTGGCGGTGGGGGAGTTTCCTCCTAGGGAGCTGAGTCGCGTGAGCAGCTGTGCCTTCTCTCTTGGCACAGGGTCAGCTGGAACACGTCCTTGGCCTTCTGGAAGAGGAATCTGTACAAGTACAGCATTGGTGACTAGGTTACTGGAAGGGCAAACAGAGGACTCTAAGGCACAATGCAGGTAACAATTGCAACAAGCAGCAACCACCCCAGGATCTGGGGTAACAAAGTGAAGCAAGTTTTATTAAAGTATAAAGTAGAAGCAGCAACAAATTTCGGCTTTTCCTTGACTTTAACTGCTCATTATGAAATGTGGGCTCTGCATCAAATGAAAGGAGCTGCTTGATGTGGAGACATTATTTTAATATGAGCAGATAAACACTGTATAAAAATTTGAATTAACTTTTTGTTCAAGTTCATGCATCACATAACCTACCTCCATCCTGCTCTTGATATTGTAAATACAAGAAAATGTCTTAAAAATATGGAAACCAGTGATACCATGATTTTTCATTAAGGTGAGCAAGTGAGGGTTAGACTCAAACCAGAAAACCCAATGACAACAAAAATGCACTTCACTTTCCACCTTTTCTTCAGGACAAGAACTAAAAAATGTTTATACCGGGGCACCTGGGTGGCTCAGTCGTTAAAGCGTCTGCCTTCGGCTCAGGTCATGATCCCAGGGTCCTGGGATTGAGCCCCACGTCTGGCTCCTGGCTCAGCTGGGAGCCTGCTTCTCCCTCTCCCTCTGCCTCTCCCCTGCTCATGCTCTCTCTCTCTCTCTCTGTATCTCTCTGTCTCAAATGAATAAATAAAATTTTTTAAAAAAATGTTTATACCTTTTTATCATGAAAAATTTCAGACATAGGGGCGCCTGGGTGGCTCAGTTGTTAAGCGTCTGCCTTCGGCTCAGGTCATGATCCCAGGGTCCTGGTATAGAGCCCTGCATCGGGTTCCCTGCTCCGCGAGAAGCCTGCTTCTCCCTCTCCCACTCCCCCTGCTTGTGTTCTCTCTCTCGCTGTGTCTCTGTCAAATAAATAAATGAATAAAATCTTTTAAAAAAGTTTTCAAACATATACATAAGTACAGAAGAGTGAAATATTCCATAATGTTAACCCTCATCCCCCAGATTCAACAGTTATCAACATTTGCCACACTTCCTTGATCTATCAATTTTATCTTTCTTTTTGTCTTTAATACTTTAAAGCAAACCATGACAGTACATTATTTTCCCCCTAATATTTCCATATATACTTCAAAAATTACCTTTTCTGGTATAACCACAATACAGCTATCACATTGAAGAAAGTTAATAATAATTCCTTAATATTATTTCATACCTAACACAACTTCAAATTTTCCAATCATTTCAAAAATATCTATTCATTGTATCTGATTGCTGTCTCTTCAGTCTATTTCACTCTAGAGGAGTCCTCTCTTCATATATTTTTAATTCATGCCCTTGACCTGTTGAAGAAACCAGGTCAGTTGTTGGGAGGATGCCTCACATTCTGGATTTTTAAGTGTTTCCTTATGCTGTCATTTAACATTTTCTACAATTTCTCCTGATAAACTACAATTTAGATTTAAAAGGCAGATTAGATTAAGATTCATCTTTTGGGGCAGGAATTCTTCATAGGTAGGTTTATCTTGATCTTGTCAGTAGCACCAGCTTCTTCCCAGTAAAGACCATAGCATATCTTTGAATGCCACTGCATTGTATTTCAAGGACATTATTTCCCAACCATGCATACAAATGTCCACCAGAAGAGCAAGGTTAAAAGAGTTTGAAAGGAAGTGTAACGATTTTGAGTCCATTTTTTTCTTTTACCTTTCAATTGCCAATTTCATCTTATTAAGCATCCATAGTCTTGCAAAGTATGCTGCAATAAACATCCACGTCCACTTGTTCTTGAGTTCTGAGGGTTATTGTAGGAGGAATTCCAGGAATGGAAATCCCTGAATTTCAGGGTGTGCATATTGCACAGTAAGAGCAATATTGCTAGCACTGTTCTACAAAACAACTGGCCGACTGAGCCAACAGTATTTGGAAAAGTTTTTTTCCCCAAAATACATATCATGAATTTAATCATACCTCTTTCATGTTTAAAAGAGTTCAGCCATTGCACATATCTACTTCTCTGAGTTATCTCTGTGCCTCTAAAGCAGCACTTCCTAGACAAGGTCATGAACGCTGACAGAGTCTCTCACAAATAATTTGTAAATCACAACTGTCCAATACCAAATATGATGGTTATTTAAAAATAAAAACAGAGGCAAATCACTATTCCTCATGCAATATCATCACCACTCTCATTTGCATTGCACCTTGCTTTCTAAAGCAGGATACTAAATGATGGATTTAGAGCTCCTAGGTCAGCAAATAAACTTAACCTGCAGTCTTTGGGAGCACATGCCATTGACTGGTTCACACAGCATCCATTCATAATCCCCTTTTCCCTGCATGTCTCTTCTACAAAACAGAAAAAAACAGAATACTCACTTTTTTGGTATCCCTTGAGTCTACAGGTCTATGGGACACAGTTTGAGCAATGAGACCAAACTGTAAGTTTGCTGTCTATTCCAGACAGAAGGGAAACAACTTGGCTGACATCAAGGATATGAGGAGAATAAGGGAGACTGAAAAAGTTGTAGGATCAATAAATTGTAGAAATTGATGAGGTCAAAGTCAGGGTACAACATAGAATAGAAAAATCTGGGAAGATATGTTGGTCAGAGGGTGATGCTTTGAATAGAGATTCTGGAGGGATTGCAGCTATTGGTGATTTAAGGTCTAGAGTATGACCGTGGAAGTGAGTTCCCCAGGTAGGATGGAAGACAAGATCACAGGTGGTATGAATGTCAAGAAACCAAGGTTGTGAATGTGGATACTGAAATGAGCAAGAATTATGAGAGGTATAGTACTAGACATGTGACAATGAGCCAGCAGGCAAAATCTTTTAGAAATGTTGTTGAGACTTTTTATCACAAAGCATGTTGAATTTTATCAAATGTTCTTTTCTGCATCTATTGAAATTATATGATCTTTATGTTTCATTTTATTAATGTGGTATATTGCACTGATTGATTTGCAGATGTTAAACCATCCTTGCATCCCTGGAATAAATCTCACCTGATCACAGTGTGTGATCCTTTTGATGTATTATTGAATTTGGTTTGTTAATATTTTGTTGAGGATTTTTGTATTTATGTTAATCAGGATATTGGCCTGTAATTTTATTTTTTTGTGGCCTCCTTGCCTGGTTTTGGGATCAGGGTAATGTTGGCCTTGAAAAAATGAGTTTAGAAGTGTTCCCTTATCTTTTTTTTGGTAAAAGTCTGAGAAGGATAAGTATTAATGCTTTCAATGTTTGGTAGAATTCACCAATGAAGCCACCGGCTCCTGAACTTTTGTTTATTGGGAGGTTTTTAATTACTAATTCAATCTCCTTACTAGTAATTTGTCTTTCAGATTTTCTATTTCCTCATGATTTGGTCTTGGTAGGTTATATGTTTTTATCGATTTATCCATTTCTTCTATTTTGTCAAATTTGTTGGCATATAATTATTCATAGTAGTCTCTTATGATTCTTCATATTTCTGTGGTATCAGTTATAACTTCTCCTCTTTCATTTCTAATTTTATTTGAGTCCTCCCTCCTTTCTTGGTGAGTCTAGCTAAAGGTTTGTCAATTTTGTTTATCCTTTTTCAAAGAACCAGCTCTTAGTTTCATTGATCTTTTCTATTTGCCTCTTTAGTCTCTATTTCATTTATTTCTGCTCTGATCTTTGTTATTTCCTTCCTTCTACTAACTTTGGGCTTTGTTCTTCTTTTTCTAGTTCCTTGAGGTGTAAAGTTGGGTTGTTTATTTGAGATTTTGCTTGTCTCTTGATGTAGGCACTTACTGACAAGAAAACCCCCCATAGCTAATATCATACTTAGTGTGGAGAATCTAAAAGGTTTCCCACTAAGATCAAGAACAGGACAAGGATGTTCCCATTCAACACTTTTTTCAACAACACACTGGAAGTTGTAGCTAATGCATTAAGACAGAAAAAGGAAATTAAAAATATATGGGTTGGAAGGAAGAAATAAAACTGTCATTGTTCACAGATGATACAATCATCTATGTAGAAAGTCCTAAAGAACTGACAAAGAATTCCCAGAACTAATAATCCATTATAGCAAGGTTGCAGGATACAAAGTTAATACAAAAGTCAATCGTTTTCCTATGTACCAACAATGAGGAAGTAGAATTTTAAATTAAAACATAATACCATTAGCAACCCCCTAAATGAAATACTTAATTACAGATCTAACAAAATGTGTATACAATCTATATGAGGAAAACTACAAAACTCTAATGAAAGTAATCAAAGAATAACTAAATAAATGGAAAGGCATTCCATGTTCATGGATAGGAAGACTCAATATAGTCAAGATGTCAGTTCTTCCCAGTTTCATCTATAGATTTAATGCAATCTCAGTCACAATCCTAGCAAGTTATTTTGTGGATATTGAAAAACGTATTCTACACTTTATATGGAGAGAAAAAGACCCAGAATAGCCAAGACAATGTTGAAGAATAAAAAAGTTGGAGTATGGGGCACTTGGGTGGCTCAGAGAGTTAAGCGTTTGCCTTCGGCTCAGGTCATGATCCCAAGGTCCTGGGATCGAGCCCCACTTCGGGCTCCCTTCTGAGCAGGGAGCCTGCTTCTCCCTCCATCTCTGCCTGGTGCTCCCCCTGCTTGTACTTTCTCTCTCTGTATCAAATAAGTAAAATCTTTTTTAAAAAAAGTTGGAGTACTGACACTGCTTGACTTCAAGACTTACTATGCTACAGTGTAGCTATAGTGATGAAGACAGTGGAGGTATTGATGAAAGAATAGACAAATAGGGGCACCTGGGTGGTGCAGTCGGTTGAAAATCTGACTCTTGGTTTCTGCTCAGGTTGTGATCTCAGGGTCATAAGATCAAGCCCTGTGTCAGGCTCCACGCTCTGAGTGCAGAGTCTGCTTGAGATTCTCTCTCCCTCTGCCCCTCTTGCTCATTCTCTCTCTCTCTCTCAAATAAATAGATAAATCTTTAAAAAAAGAATAGACAAATAGATCAATACAACAGGATAGAGAGCCCAGAAATAGACTCATATAAGAACAGTCAACTGACCTTTGACAAAGGAGCAAAGGCAAAACAATGATTCAGAAATAGTCTTTTCAACAAATGTTTCTGGAACAATTGGATGTCCTAATGCAAAAAAAAAAAAAAAAAAAAAGGAGAATCTAGACACAGACCTTGCATCCTTCACATAAATTAACTCAAAATGGATCAAAGACTTAATTATAAAATCCAAATGTAAAACTCCTAGAAGATAATACAGGGGAAAATCTAGATGATCTTGAAGATGGCTGTGCCTTTGTAGATACAACACCAAGGGCATGATCCATGAAAGAAGGAGTTGACAAACTGGACTTCATTAAAACTTCTGCTCTGCAAAAGACAACCTCAAGACAAATGGGAAGATAAGCCACAGACTGGGAGAAAATATTTGCAAAAGACCCATCTGATAAAGGACTTTTATCCAAAATATGCAAAGAACTCTCAACACTCAACAGGAAGACAAACAATCCAATTTAAAAGTGGGTCAAAGACTTTGTCTCCTCACCAAAGATAAACACATAAGCATATGAAAAGATACTCTACATCGTATGTCACCAGGGAAATATAAAGCAAAAGATTACTTTCTCTTTTCCTAATCAAAATCCCATTAATAACTAAAAAAAAGGTGGTATATCCATACAATGGAAGTACCAGTAACATTAAAAAGAAATAAACTAGAAGTAATTACTAGATTTATGCAACAATTAGGATGAATTTCACAAGTAATATGCTAAGTGTAAGAATTGAGACAAAAAAGTGTACATTTTATGATTCTACTGGTATGGCATACTGCAAAAGAAAAAAACTATAGGAAAAGAAATAAGATCCATGGTTGCCAAAGGCTGGGAGCAGGTTGAGTGGATCAACGATGTAGTGGCACCAAGGATCTGTTTTTGTTAGGCAAAGGTTTTGTTTCTAAATAGGACAATTAGCTAGTTAAAGATCAATTTCTAAATGGTAAAAATGAAACAGAGAAAGCACTTCATGGAATAACTGGCAGAAGAACTCAGATCCTATGATATGGATATATTGTGTTCAGACCTCTAAAAGACAGTAGAAAAAATTCGCAAAGTGTGTGCACTCCCAGTACAATTTGAATCATTTGTAGATCTCTCTGGACTTGAATTTACCTTATCAGCCCACTATGCTTACTCCAATTGTACAATATATAGACTACTGACTGCTGTCAGGCAGTCCATCTAATAACTTATATTTAAGTTGTCCTTGCATTCTTTTATTCATATGCAAATATACTATACTGCTTCTTATGAACTTGAAAAAAGAACAGCAGTGTGTTCAGTGAACCCTAATGGGATGCACTGATTTTCCTAGTCTCTCTCTTATTCAGACGCAGGGATCTTACAGAATACTGGAAAGGCCAGCATTGTAGATTCCACTCTAGTATCAGCGTGGAGACCACAGGTTGTGCAGTCAGGGGGTGTTGAGCTACAAGTTGACTAGTCACATCTTTTGTATTCATATCCATATTTCTATTGGAGTTTCATTACTTTATGAATCTCCAAGATTATTAAACCACTTTCTAGTATATATTTTGTTCATATTTTCAGCCTGGTTTACTGTACGTCCTCTATACCTGTAGGTATGGTGTCTTTTTAACATAGGGAAATCTAAAATTTTCATACAGACTTGCTCATGGTTACATTTACTTTGGTTGGAGCCCTGTGCACCCATAACCAGAAGCAATCTTTTCTGTGTATCAGCACTGTTCTCCAGCGTTTTAGAAGTAACTTCATTTCATTTAACTCTCACAAGCCCACTAGTTTAGTGCTATAATTACACCCCGGAAACTTAGAGAGAGCAACTCGCCCAACCTTACAGCGCTAGGAAAAGGCAATGCTGATTGGCGAGTCCGGGAGAGGACTGGGGGAGCTCAGCACCCAGGAGACCACCAAACAGCGATGCACAACCCTAGCCCGCCGCCAAGCTGGGACCCGCGATCCGCCCCAAACGCTAGGAAGCTCTGCCTAGCCACAGGGAAACGCAAATGCCTCTACCCCTTCCTCCATCCGACATCATTTTTCGCCCTTAAGACATTGGGCTGGGACACCACTGGTCCCTGGCCTAGGCTGAGGAGGCCCAGAAACGCTGCTAGGACTCGTCTCCCCACCACACGGGGAATAATGGCCGCAACCTCCCCTGGAGCGGAAGTTCCTGCGACTCCCTTCCCAGAACCCCGAGCCACACACGAGGGACACACCCCACACTCCCTTAGAGGAAATGTCATCCACTGCACGGAACTTCTGGACTACACTTCCCAGAATCCCACAGAAGTTTAGAGCTACAGCCCCGCCTGCCTGGAGTGCAAGTGCTTCCGACTACACCTCCCAGAATCCTCTGCGGGATCGTGATTCCGCCCTCCCGCCTCTATTTCTTTTGATTAATTAAATTCTACCTGAGTCACTTCTCCAGCGTTATTAGCGTTTGACTTTTTTCTTTAAAAAAAATTTTTTTTCTCAAGAACTAGTACATGGGGGGAAAAGCGAAGCTTTTCATGTGAAAAGAAACTAACACTTTTGCAGAAAAGGGATGTGTATGACAAAAAACAAGATTTTAAAGGGAGTTGGTCTGTGCTGTATAAGGAATATGGTATCTGACTTGGGTTGACTTGATTGCCTCTTTATATGTGCCTGTATTCATCTACCTCTGACTGTGCTATCTGGCATGAACTGTTTATTTCAAGAGGCCAAGAATCCACAAGGAATTCCAAGCACAGATCAGGCTATGAAACAGAAACAGCAATGTTATATATGACAAGTGAAAGGAACTGCACTGGCAAGGAGTTGGAGAAAATATTGTAATGGGGAAAAGGCTCTTTCCTTTAAATTTTTTTAGTTCAAACACAGGCTTCCCCTTGACTACTCCTGTGTTGCTCTTTGATATTATATATTTGCTATGAGTATTTTTCTTTTATTCAGGAGGGGGGAGGTAGGTTGAGGTGGGAGATGGAGTTCAGGTAACTGTGACAGGTGAAACTATAGGAAGTATGTACTTACCACTTTCCTTCTGGGCAGAAAACAGTTTTTAAATGAAACAATTATACAAAAGTATTGAGGATAGTAAAATGAAACACTTAACTTCTACACTTAAAAAAATTTTCCCACACTGGCTTCACTTATCATTTTTTAAATTTTGTTTCTGAAGTATTTTAAAGCTATTCTTTGACATTGTTATTTCCTTCCAAATACTACATCACTTAAAAATAACAGTATTTTCTTATGTACACACAAAATCATTACCTTATGAAACAAAATGACAATTCTTAGTATTATCTAATCTGTATGCCAGTTTGAGTTCCTGTTTATTGGAAAAAAATGTTTTTTACAGCTAGTTCATTCCAGTCAATATCCAAACAGATTATTGTATTTGATCATCTCACCTGAAACTCATTTATCCTAAAACTGTATCTATGCTCCCCAACACATATCATCATCATTTTTCATGTTCTTGGACTGTTGTAGAAAACAAGATGTCCACTTAGGTATCCAAGTTTGCATTTGTCTAATGGCCTCCTCACACTTTCTCCCCCAATCTTCTAAATTTCCTGTAAAGTAGAATTTTTATTTGAAGGCTAGGTTGGATACAGGGTCATTAGGGGAGGTAAGAATACTTCATAGAAGGGACTGGAAATATTTGAACAAGAAACCATATTCCCTTAAATTAAACCAATGCAAAAATCCAAGTTTCCCTTTGGAAAGAAAAACAAAAAGAAATAACAGCAAATATGTAAAAACAGACAGGGCTTAAAGCAAGGAAACCATTACCATTATATATATATATATATAGTTAAAGGATCACCACAATAAGTCTAGTTAACATCCATTACCACACATAGTTATAATTTTTTTCTGGTGATTAGAACTTTTAAGATCTACTCTCTTAGCAACTTTTCTTTTTTTTTTTTTTAAGATTTTATCTATTTATTTGACACAGAGAGACATAGCGAGAGAGGGAACACAAGCAGGGGGAGTGGGAGAGGGAGAAGCAGGCTCCTGGCTGAGCAGGGAGCCCAATGTGGGACTCGATCCCAGGACCCTGGGATCATGACCTGAGCCGAAGGCAGACGGTTAACGACTGAGCCACCCAGGCGCCCCAGCAACTTTCAAATATATGATCCTTATTATTAACTATGGTCACCATGCTGTACATTACAACTGCAGAACTTAATATATAACTTGAAGTTTTACTTTTTGACTACTCACCCTTTTCAACCATTCCTCATCCCCTGTCTCTGGAAACAAATCTTTTGTTTCTATGAGTTTGGTTTTTTTGTTTTAGGTTCCACATATAAGTGAGAGCATATGTTATTTTTCTCCTCTGGATAATTTCAAATAACTTGTCTTCAAGTTCACAGATTCTCTGCTCTGCTTGATCAAGTTCATTTTGCCACTCTCTATTGTGTTTTTTTTCCATTTCATTCATTGTTATTCTTCAACTCTAGAATGTGTTCAACTCTTTTTTAAAAAAAAAAAATCTATTTCTCTGCTGAAATCCCAGTTCATGCATTGGTTTCCTGATTTAATTGAGTTGTCTGTTTTCTCTGGTAGCTTGTTGAGCTTTCTTTAAAAAATTATTTTGAATTGTCAGGCAATTCTGAGACCACCTTTCTATGGGATTTGTTACTGGAAAGTTATTGTTTCTTTGGTGGTATCCTATTTCCTTGATTTTTTGTGTTCTTTGGAGTCTTGCATTGCTGGTTTTGCATTTAATGAAGACACCTCCTCCAGTCTTTACTGGCTGGCTTCAGGAGAGAAATACCTTCACCAGTCAGTTTGGCCAAGGATTTTGAGGCTTTCTTAGACCTGTTCTATGGATGTGCCCATTCCATACCTTTTCTTCCCTCTTGGGGAAAGTTCTTAAGATGTATGCCTTCTCTTGATCCCTCAAAGCCAGGTCGAATGCTGAGAGCTTCCCATTTGTTTTCCCTAGGGCAGTGCTCTGAAGTTCTCAAATTTGTGAGTTTTCTCCCAATCTCACAGGGTTGGGATGGCTTTCTGCAGCTGCTCACTGGCCATCTGCAAAGGCTCACACTCACCATCCAGGGGAGCACGTACTGGCAGCCAGCCATGTTCGGGGCAGAGTGAGGTGTGCAGAGCATTGTGTGTGGGGGGGAATGTCTGTGAGCCAGTTGGAAAGGGGGTCCACAGATGGGGTGTTCCCAGCAGCTTATAGGCAGGCTTCCAGATGTGGTCTGCAAAGGGGCTAGTGGGATGAACAGCAGAGTGGTTGGTAGCATCCCTTTGATGAGTTCTTAACACTGCTTTCTGTGCTCCCAGGCTCTCTCAATAGTCCAAATAACCTAAATGTTGTGGGTGAGGAGAGAAAGAAGTGGGCTTTTTGGGCAGCATCCCACACAGCTGGGTGAGAGAGGTACTCACTCACACACTCCCACTTTCCCCCATGGAAGAAATCAAGAGAGTTTCTCTTGCCACTAGGCTGTGCCACCTTGGGGAAGGAGTGTTGTGGGGTAAAGTGAAACTGTTATTACCCTCTTCAATGGGTCTATTTTTGCTTCAAAGGTGTGCTGGAACTGTTAGACTCCTGGACTTCCAGAAAAGACTTGTTCATGCGTGGTGTCAAAATCAATGTTCTATGGGGTGAGGAGATGATTGTAGAAAACTCCTATTCTACCATGTTGCTGATGTCACTCTCTTCGAGAATTTTATTTACAAAGCTAAATGTAAAAAATGGCAGGATCTCCTTCTTTTTAAGGCTGAATAATATTCCATTGTGTGTATATACCATATTTTCTTTATCCACGTATCTGTCGATGGACATTTGGGTTGTTTCTTAACACGGCTCTTGGGAATAGTGCTGCAACGAACATGAGAATGCAGATATCTCAGCCTTTCAGTTCTTTGGGGTACATTTCCATAAATGGGATTATATTATAGTTACATTTTTAATTTGGGGAGGAATCTCCACTGCTGTTTTCAATATAGGCTGTACCATTTTAATTCCCACAAACAGTGTAGAAGAGTTCCAATTCTCCACATCCTCAACACTTGTTATCTCTTGGGTTGTTGTTGTTGTTTTTAATAATAGCCATCCTACTGGTGTGAATTGATATCTTATTGTGGTTTTGATTTGCATTTCAGTGATCAGGGATGTTGAGCATCTTCTCATAAACCTGTTGGACATTTGTACATCTTCTTTGGGAAGTGTCTATTCAAGACCTGTGCCCATTTTAAAATCAGGTTGTTGTGTTGGTTTTTGCCTTTGGATTTCATGAGTTTTTATATTTTATACATTACCCCCTTATCAGATATATGCTTTCCATAGATTTTCTCCCATTCCACAGATTGCCTTCTCATTCTTTTGATTGTTTCCTTTGCTGTGTGGAAGCTTTTAGTTTGTTGTCATCGCACTTTTCTACTTTCACTTTTGTCAATTGTACTTTTGTTGTCATATCCAAGAAATCACTGCCAAGGCCAATGTAAAGAAGTTTTCCCCTATGTTTTCTTCTAGGAGTTTTATGGTTTCAGGCTTTATATTTAAGTCTTTAATCTATTTGAATTTATTTTTGTGAGTGTTGTAAGATAGGGGTCCAATTTCATTCTTTAGCATGTTGAGGACTTTATGCTAAGTGAAATAAGCCAGTCACAGGACAGAAATGGCATGATTCTACTTAAATGAGGTACCTAATTAGTCAAATTCATAGGAGCAGAGAATAGAATGGTGATTACCAGGAGCCAGGGGGAGGGGGAAATGGGGAGTTGTTCAACTGGTGTAAAGTTTCAGTTATGCAAGGTAAATTAGTTCTAGAGGTCTGCTGTACAGCATAGTGCCTAAAATCAACAATACAATATTATATAGTCAAAAGTTTGCTGAGAGGGTAGATCTCATGTTAGCACCAAAAAAAAAAAAAAATCATAATAAAAAAAAGAGACAGAAGAAAACTTTTGGAGGTGATAGATATGTCTATTACCTTGATTGTTGTGATGGTTTTACAGGTGTATGCACATGTCTAAACTCATTAAATTGTATACATTAGGGCGCCTGGGTGGCTCAGTCGTTAAGCGTCTGCCTTCGGCTCAGGTCATGATCCCAGGCTCCTGGGATCGAGCCCCACATCGGGCTCCCTGCTCAGCGGGAAGCCTGCTTCTCCCTCCCATTCCCCCTGCTTGTGTTCCCTCTCTCGCTCTCTCTGTCAAATAAATAAATAAAATCTTTAAAAAAAAATTGTATACATTAAATATCTGCAGTTTTTGTGTATCAATTATACCTCAAGAAAGCTGAGAGCAAGAGCTAAATGTGACATGCAAGGGCTTCTCCTGGCCAAACAGGAATATTGTTTGTGGCACCTACGCCAAGGCCGAAGGTTGATCTCTGTCCCGAGGAAAAGTTGCACCAACTCTGGACCCCAGAAGTCTCTTTCTTTGGTAAATACCAAACCATGATTACTGTGGATTTCACCCCTGACTTACCCTTTTACCACATTCATATTATCTTATTGATATTATCTTATTGATAGTAGATAATCTTATTAAGATACAACTTTATTGGGGTGACTGGGTGGCTCAGTCGTTAAGCGTCTGCCTTCGGCTCAGGTCATGATTCCAGGTCCTGGGATCGAGCCCTGCATCGGGCTCCCTGCTCGGCAGGAAGCCTGCTTCTCCCTCTCCCACTCCCACTGCTTGTATTCCCTCTCTTGCTGTGTCTCTCTCTGTCAAATAAATAAATAAAATCTTTAAAAAAAAAAAAAGATACAACTTTATTCCCTAGAATAGCTCTGTCCAAATCAGGTGTAAGAAACCTGTTCACCAAGATGTCCCACACCAGGCTTCTTATCATGCCTTCCAGTTTGCCTATAGATGTTGAGGCCAGTCTTCCAAGCCCTTTTTATGTCTGCAACTATCAAGACTGACAGAGTATATTTCTTGTATTTTCTCCTTCACCACTGTTGAATTACCTGAATCTCACTGTACTCTTTGACCTTAAGACTCCCATTGAAACAGCAATTACAGTTGCCACCTGATCAGTCTGGGTCCAATAAGGAGACAGAAACCACACAGTGATTAAAATGGAAATTTAATATACAAATTATTAAACTTTAAAAAAAGTAATTGTACAACATTTTAAAACCCTATGTGGTACAATACTGAGAGTATCCAAGGAAAGACAAACTTGGACAAACATCAGACTTTATGAAGAAAATACAGCCGTAGCCTACTGGATGGCAAAGAAGTTTTCTGTTTTGCCTGAGTCAGAGGTGGTCCCTGGTTGCTGGTCAAGTGGGAAGCAACATTCTAGGGTGTGGGTGGTTTGTAGGCAAGTTGTAATGGGTGTTGGGATGCATGGGCATGCAGAATGAGGAAGGGTGCAGATGTCATCCATTTGGGGAACAGTTGAGCCACAGTCAGTGGCCAGGTACGGATGTGCAAAGGGAATGGGTGTGCCTGTGGGTAGAAGTCCTAGAATGTGCAGGGTCCACATCCAGAGGTCCATGGGAATGTGATCAACAGGCTAGAGCTGCAGGATCATCAAGGGACTGTGCATTCTGGATGTTTGGCTAGTGCAGAGTAGGACCAGATGTCCTCACTTCCACACTGCTGACCAGTCATGCAGCTGCTACAGACATCAGGAGATCCCTCCCTCCTGCAATCTCCCTCAAACACCCTCTGCTGAGAAAGCTTAACATTGTGTTTACTGCAAAGGAGAAATGCTCAAAGAAATGTCTTTCATTATTATAGAGTATGTACCAAAGGGTGAATTTGGAACTTAAAGGCAGTAACTTGCCCCTAGACTGAACTGCAATCATTGCCACTTCCAAAGTCCTAGCTACTGGTCTGTAAAAGTTGGGTTACATAGGAAGACATACAAGATGAGGGTCAGTAAGCCAAGGATTGTAAAACATGGAATAATCAGCACAGAAACACAAAGGAAGGCCACGTAGTAAGAGGACAGCTGGCTTTCCCACAGTCCATTTACAGTAATTGCCCATGCAAGGAACTATATTACAGCAGCCACCTGGTGATAGGTCAAGCCCATTGCCTTCCATCTCTGGCAGCAACTTTCTAAAGCAAAACCTCACAATCTTCCACCAGGACTTGCTTTCTCCAAACAACCTACCCTCTCCACCATGAGCTCTACTCACAACCCATTAGGGAAAAACATCATATTAAGGATTGGTGAATGTCTAGTGACAAAATTGTTATCACAAGCATCTGAATATAGAGAAAGGAAAATAATTTTGGGAAAGCATTTCCTGCATTATGCATATCCTCACTTGGATTAAACAGTCCAAACAACCCTTGAAACAACACTGAAAAGTGAAGCGTAGAGTGGTGGAGGGGACCACTCCCAGTACTACTCTGTGCTGTAAAACTTGGGTATCAAGTCAGGGGTCATCCGTAATGATCTTTTACAACGTGATTTTTTTCTCCAAACTGTATGTGGAAATTTTTACATCATTTTTAATGGTGATATTTTGTTTCATTTTTTGTAAGTACCATAATTTATTCAATCTTTTACGTATCTTCAGGTTGTTTACAACTTTTATTATTGTAAATATTCTTGGAATATATTCCCTTCTGAAACCCATCTTTCCCCACTTGTGCAATTATACTGTAAAGATAAATTCTGAGGAGTGGAATTATTAATTCAAAGATAATGCACTTTATACGCTTTGATACATATAGACAAATTCCTCTCCAGAAATGTTGCACCTGTATTTTTTTCCCACCAACCGCTGGTTTTTCCATTCCCTTACTGACACTGGGTTTTATTAATGTTTCACTGTTGCTCACCTGGATCAGTAAGAAAGCAACATTTTAGGGATGGTTTTATTTGATTTTGAATGGCTGTTCCATATATAAACCATAACTCATAGGAAATCATAATGTAAGAAAAACTAGGAAGAAAAGATGATCCAAATGAAGAAACCTATAGGTCAACTAAGATACCAACAAAAGACATTATTTGTGAAGATGAAAAAAGATACTGTGGATATATCTCCTCCTCCCAAAACCATCTATAATCCCAAATTAAATCACAATTATGGAAGGAACTTGACAAAATGAGCACCTTCTCAAACCCCATTTTTATAGGGGTGCCTGGGTGGTTCAGTTGGGTGGGCGACTGCCTTCGGCTCAGGCCATGATCCTGGAGTCCCAGGATCGAGTCCCGCACTGGGCTCCCTGCTTAGTGTGGAGTCTCCTTCTCCATCTGACCCTTCCCCCTCTCATGTGTTCTCTCTCTCTCTCTCTCAAATAAATAAAATCTTTTAAAAAATAAAAAAAATAAAACCCCATTTTTATTAAAGATTGTTGAGAAGTGGTGCTGCCAGCTTCTGACGATGAACACTCTTGATCTTCTGTAAGTTGTTAGCCACTTCATTAAATATTAGTTTTACTTAATTCACTTTATTAAGACTACCTGCAGGACATCTAGTCTAGTTAATTTCTTATTGACAAACTTTTCCCATTATTACACCTTACAGAGTTTTCTATTGCACGGGATTTATGTCTACAGATTGCACTTTTGCTACAGTTCTACCACCTGTGCATTATCTGGAACATTTCTTTTTTATGCACAGACCAATGAATGAAGATTCTCACTGAAGAAGTCCTAGCCACACCATTTTAGACAGCTGCACTGCCACATATAGCCTTAACGACTTACAAGTTTTGAACTCAATTATAAAGTTGCTTTCTTCTGTGAACTCCAATGACCGTGAAATATGTTGCTGTTAAATCCCTCTGTCATAGTTGGCATAGCCTGGGCAATACTAGCAACAAATAAACTGCCAAAATATCAGTAGTATAACACAATAAATGTTTATTTCTTACTCAAGAAAAACAACGTCCAGCACAGGTCAGATAGCCACCTTTTATCAATCCAGCCTCCAAGGTCACCATGACAGGAAAGATGGCCAGAGGACATCACAAGATGTTTCTAAGGGCCAGGTCTGGAAGTAGCTTATATTACTTTTGCTCATACTCTGTTGCTTGGCACTCTATCACATGGACCAGCTCTTAACTGCAAGGGTTTCTGGGAAATGGGAGTCTCTATGGGATCCGAGAAATAGAACCACCGAGATAAACACACAGCCATGCCCGTAAAATATCACTTTTATAGAGCTTCTCCCTGTGTAGAAAATCTAATGGATTTGAAAACCTGAGAATGGACTAACATTCTTACCACACTAATAACATGGGTTTCATTTCTGAGCACTCTTTTGAATATCTTTCTAGTGGGTACTCTCTTTAAAAAATCTACAGATTTTGACTGGCCTTAAGTCCTCACTTGTACCCATCTCAATTATAATTTCCTTCCTGGGCAGATCCATTCACGGAAATTTGATCTCCAATTATTGTCATTGCCACAAACCGTCCATCTGTCAATTATCACTACTTTGCCACAGCAGCATATGACAGTTGATGGGAGTTTTGAAGAAGTTCTTGAGATCCACAGTAGGTCCCTGGAATGCTCTTAAGAACCCTTGCTTCAGAGCTGCAGGATGACATGATGGGTGGCAGCGTCCTTGTCCTTTGCTGCCCCAGCCCTCCCAATGACTGAGTAAGCCTCTATCACCTGGAATACATAGACTTGCTTGCTTTCCTGATTGGCCCCTTTCAGAATTACATTGAGTACGTTTCTGTCCTCTTCTGTAGTCCTTGATGAGTAAGAAGGTCTGAGCTATAACTAAAGCCATTGCCAGGCTCACTACATGTATATTGCACCTCGTCTGCATGTGTTCTCTGGTGAGCGAGAAGATATGAGTTACGACTGAAGCCCTTCCCACATTCTTTACACTTATAGGGCTTCTCTCCTGTGTGGACTCTGAGGTGCACATGAAGATCTGAATTCCGACTGAAGCCCTTACCACACTCATCACATTTATATGGTTTCTGTCTGGTGTGGTCTCTTTGATGTAAGTGAAAATATGAACTATAACTGAAGCCTTTACCGCACACTTCACATTTGTAAGGCTTTTCTCCCGTGTGAACCCTCTGATGAGTGTGAAGAACTGAACTGTATGCAAAAGCCTTTCCACACACGTTGCATTTATAGGGCTTCTCCCCTGTGTGGACTCTCTGGTGAATGTGGAGGTGTGTGCTCTGGCTGAAGCCCTTTCCACACTCACCGCACCTGTAAGGCTTCTCCCCTGTGTGCAGCCTCCGGTGGACTTGAAGAACAGAGCTTGAACTGAAGCATTTGCCACACTCACTGCATTTGTAGGGCTTCTCTCCAGTGTGGACTCTCTGGTGGACAAGAAGATTGGAGCTCTGATCAAAGCCCTTCCCACACTCCTCACATTTATAGGGCTTTTTCCCTGTGTGGACTCCCTGATGAATACAAAGAAGTGACCTAAATCCGAACCCTTTCCCACACACATCACATCTATAGGGCATCTCCCCTGTGTGGACCCGGTGATGGTTGTGAAGAGAGGAGTTGCGCCTGAAGACCTTGCCACATTCGAGACATTTATAGGGTTTGTCTCCCAAGGGGACCTTTTGATATCTGGGAAGGTCTGGGCTCTGCTTGCAGCCCTCTGCCCACTCTTGATATTCATAAGCTTTGTCATCTGAATGAGCTTTATAGTGAACAATAAGATCTGAGCTCTGACTAAAGTCCTTTCCACACTGGTCACATCTACAAGACTTTTCTATGTGAGCACTGTGATGAACAGGAGGGTCTGCACCATCTATGAAGCCCACACCATAGTTATTACATTTGACAGGTTGTGGTACCACAGGAGCCACGTTATGTTGTTTGGCTGTTGATTTCATAGCCAAGTGTTTCCCACAGTCAGTGTATCTACAAGGTTCCTCTTCTTTACATTCTTGGGAATCACCATGATCACATGATGTCTGACTGATGTCATCACACTGAGCACATCCATACAGTTTCTCTTCCACATGAATTCTCTCATATTGTCCTTGAGAATTCTGGGGCTCAGTCATCATGTTGGCTCCCTTCCAAGATTCTGGGGTAAAGACTCGTGTCAGGCCTTTCCCTTCTGTGCCATCTTGATTTTCTAAATTAATGGCATTTATTACATAGTTTTCATTTTCAGAAATCTGAAGAGACACTCCTGCCCACTCTTCACAGAGAGAAACATCTCCTTCTAAATGCTGGGGATAATTTCCTTGAAGATTCATGACATACTCCTGACTCACAGTTAATTCACTGATCCTTTGTTTCCAAATCTGCCAGCAGTAGAGCACTTCTTGAGAGAGATAACTCAACCCTTTTCCCTGAAGATGTGAAATGTTGTTTTTAATCCTGTCTCCTATGAGGAGAAAGAGAATTTGGCTAAGAGAACAAGTAAGTCATCCCTCCAGAGGTTTTGAGAAATGAAGTAGGATGGGGTGGAAAGCTGTCACTGGTTCCTATTGATATGGAAACAGTCAGAATCACAGTACTTCTAATCTATGAGCTGCCAATTAAAAATCAGATGTTGCAGAGAAATCAAAAGAAATCCTGGGAACAATTTATAAAGAAAGATTCACCTCCCTCCTATAAGAGCAGCTGATAAAACCCTTTAATCATTTTGCTACAAAAGGAATGGAGAAGGGGTGCTTGGCTGGCTCAGTCGGTTAAGCATCCAACTCTTGATTTTGGCTCAGGTCATGATCTCAGGGGCGTGAGATCGACCTCACATGGGGCTCCATGCTGAGTATGAAACCTGGTTGGGATTCTCCCTCTTGTTCTCCCTCTGCCCCTCCTCCCACTCACACACTCTCTCTCAAAGCATAAAAAAAAGTATGGAGAAGATTCCCATAAGATTTATGGTGTGTACAACACAATAATGGGAGTGCTGGACATGGTGACAGACACAAAGGATCACAAAGACCTTCCAAGATACCATATAAAGTTGCAGAAACAAGCAACAAATCTTGTCTCTTGCTAATGTCCCTTCCTTCACATTACTGTCACTTGAGGTAGGATTATCATGTATGTTTCTCTACAGCCTGCCCAACTGTATGTGATCAACTTAAAACAGCAGTGGGGACTGATATAGGGATAATATTGTGAAATATGGTCCTGGGGTTGGTGGGGGAGGTACATGTACACCTTTGAGGCAGGCTTAAAGAGACATCCTTTTCTCTGAGGTTCTCTGGATTCCACGAAGAGATAAAGTCCACCAAGATCCTATAATCCATGCAGTGATTTTTTTTCTTTTTTCTTTTTAATAAGTAATCTCTACTCCCAATGTGGGGCTTGAGCTCACGACCCTGAGATCAAGAGTCGCATGCCCTAAGATCCTGTAATCCATTTCCCTAACATTCCTATTTAATTAATTGCAGAATTTCAAATAGCCATGACAATGAGAATGAGCAATGTGGAACTGTCAATGGCCTGGCCCCACAGAAGCAAGATTGTACCAAAGAGTCATAAAACATAAGGAGATGAGGTAGAAGAGGATGGTCACACCCTTGGCACCCTAAAATGGGCTTCAAATGCCATGAACACTATGGTCAAGACCATCTGGACACGGCTTCTGGTTCAAGGTAGTTTCTGAGTCATTTTATTGAGAGGGACGTCAGTGTGTGAGGTGGTGTCAGAGGAAGGGGGACTTAGAGCTACCCACAAGAGGCCTAAAGGAGCAGTTTTCCAGTTGTTTCAACTGTATCCATAGTAAGAAAAGCATTTGCACTGTGACCCAGTATGCACAAATAGACACTGACTGTTAAATAGAGGTTTTACAAGCTGATACTTACCTTACTAGGTGCAATGTACTCTGATAAATTCTTTTGTGTTCTGGTCCATTCATCTATCTTGCTTTTTAAAAACTGCTGATTATGATAGAGTAACTTGATTTCGGAATGGAAATTCTGAAACTGACTCACTGACAGTGTTGAATCCTGCAGACTAGCTATATGTCTATAATCTATAGACATAGTGGTACTTGGTTTCACATGGTTATTAAAGGGTCTTGGGGTGCCTGGGTGGCTCAGTTGGCTAAGTGTCTGACTCTTGATTTTGGTTCAGGCCATGATCTCAGGGTTGTGAGATCGAGCTCCGCATTGGGCTCCATGCTGAGCCATGGAGACTGCTTAAGGTTCTCTCCCTCTCTCTCTGCTCCCCCGCCCCCTCCGCTCACATGTGCACGCATGCACGCATTCTCTCTCCCTAAAAAAACAAAAAACAAAACAGAACACAGGGTGTACAGCCAGATAAGGAGAGTTCACATCATATTTCTTATAAGCTGTGTGACCATGGGCAAGTTACTTAACTACTCTGTGCCTCAGTTGTTTCCTTTGTAAAAGAAGGAATAGCAACTATCTCATAGACTAAACCAAGGTAACGCATATCTGTATGTGAGCCTCTGAGAAATTAAAACTAGATATTTATCAGTAAGAAAGCAAATAAGCTGACATTTATACCACACTCACTGTACACCAGATCCTGGTTTAGTTCCTTTAACAATAGTTTGCCCAAAACACTGGTTTTTCTCCAGAAGCAACCAAGGGACCAAGGCCCATGGTAGTGTGTGAACTTTATCAACCTCGCTTTGGGAAACATGAGAGCAGGTGAAGGCCTAGAATGAGAGGAGGCCAGGGTGGTCTCACTAACTGTATTGGAGGCCCATGGGCCAGTGGGTGTAAGATGTGAGGGGTTTCCTCACCAACACTTCACAGGAGGCCATTCACTCACGTCAATCTGTTAAAACTCACTAACTTCAGGGGTCTCCTTGGCATGTGTGTCTCTCAGGTATTCTCACCAGTGGCCAAAGTTTCTCTTTGTGCTCCAACTGGAATATTCTATTTGGCTTGAAACTGATTATTTGAGGAAACAGGACAGAGGCTTGTTGTCCTCACCCACTGAGACAAGGTTCCTGAAGTTCTCCAGCATCACATCCTGGTACAGGTTTATCTGGGCCTTGTCCAGTAGAGCTAGCTCTTCCTCCGTGAAGACCACCGCCACGTCCTTGAAGGTCACAGCTTCCTGAAACATCAAGCACATGCCTCATGGATCATCCACGGATGACCACTGGCAGAAGAGCACAGCTGGAAGCTTTGCTGGTCATTAGGTTGCTGTCTTTCTGCTCCAAGCCTTCCACTTTAAACCACACTTTGTAATGCTGGAACCATGGCTCTGCAGATCGCACTTTGAATCCGAGAACTGGCTCTGTGTGAGGCTCTGCCACTAGGGGGCACAGGAGGGATTCTACAAGGTTGGGGGAGAAAGAAGGGACTTAACTTGTTCCTGGCCTGTCTGCCTCCTGTTCTGGTATCACCTCTGCCAGGCTATGTTCCGCTGGTAGCAGCAGTCCCATTCCCTAGCGATATCTGAAGTCTGGGTCCCTGACCCCTAGGCTTCTTCACTGAGCTCAGAGACACCAGCCGGCCAGCACTCCCCCCTCTTCACAGTTCTGCATTTCAGCTCCACAAGGCCCCTCTTCTAAGTTTCCAAGTTCCCATAATTTAATCTCACCCTTTGGTTCCCTCAGCCAGGTTGTTAGTTACTTCCCATAGTTGGTACTTCCATGATACTGCAGAGTTCTCTCTTTACCCCTCAGTTACCTGGCTCACAACTCCAAACCTAGTCAACAATTCTATTAAATTCTTCCTGTTCAAACAGCCAGCGTCCTTTTTGTGTCCTGAACAGACCCTTACTAGCACAAAAGAAATGAGAAACATAGAAGAAATTCAAAGTTTTGGGTAGGCCAAGTTTCTCTTCTTTTGTCCGCATTGCCTGTGTCCCCATTAACTGTCCAGAGTCGCACAATGTTGCAGTAAACATCCATGAACATCTGTCTTTGAGTGCTTATAAGACCATTTCCATAAAATAAATTCCTAGACCAGAGACTACTGAATTACTTGGGGTTGCAACTTTACATTTTGACTGATATTGTCCAAATTATCCTCCAAAAAGGTTGTGCTGATACACTGGCCTAGTAGTGTCTGGGTGTTCATTCCTTTTCATACATCAAGACTTGATATTTTCTCTGTCATGGCATATTAATCTATTTCTATTGGACTAAGCAGACAAGGCAACTAAAAGCATTGGTTGCCAGATTTAAAAAAAAAAAAGGAAAAAGGAAATTATTGGAACATGTGAGAGCATTTGGGTATCAATTAAGTATTTTTTTAAAAAAAACAGTAGAGTCAGTAGTGGAATTACTGGCTCATATGGTAGTTCTATTTTTAATTTTCTGAGGAACCTCCATACTGTTTTCCATAGTAGCTGCACCAATTTTCACTCCCACCACCAGTGCACAAGGGTTCTTTTTTTCTCCGCATCCTGGCCAACACTTGTTATTTCTTGTGTTTTTTTATTTTAGCCATTCTGACAGGTATAAGATGATATCTCCTTGTGGGTTTTTTTTTTTTTTAAGATTTTATTTACTTGGGGGAGAGAGAGAGAGAATGAGAGAGAGAGCACAAGTGAGGGAAAGGACAGAAGGGCAGAGGGGAAGGAGAAAAAGCAGACTCCCTGCTGAGCAGGGAGCCTGACCCAGGGCTCCATTCCACGACCCTAGGATCATGACCTGAGTCGAAGGCAGTTGCTTAACCAACTGAGCCACCTATGCACTCCATCGTTGTGGTTTTGATTTGCATTTTCCTGATGATGAGTGATGTTGAGCATCTTTTCATGTGTTTGTTGGCCATCTGTATGTCTTCTTTGGAAAAATGTCTATTGGTGTACTCTGCTCATTTTTAAATTGGATTATTTGGGATTTTTTGGTGTTGAGTTGTGTAAGTTCTTTATATATTTTGGATATTAACCCCTTATCAGTGATAGCATTTGCAAATATCTTCTCCCATCTAGTAAACTGTCTTTGTTTTGTTGCTGGTTTCCTTCTCTGTGCAAAAGCTTTTTATTTTGGTGTAGTCCCAAGAGTTTAATGTTGCTTTTGTTTTCCTTCCCAGAAGAGACATTTCCAGAAAAATGTTTCTACCACTAATGTCAAAGAAATAACTGCCTATGTTTTCTTCTAGGAATTTATGGGTTTCAGGTCTCACATTTAGCTCCTTAATCCATTTTGAGTTTATTTTTATGCATGGTATTTACCCAAAGGAAATGAAAACACTAATTCAGAAAGATATATGCACCCCTATGTTCACTGCAACATTGTTTACAATAGCCAAGATATGGAAGCAACACAAGTGCCCATCGATATAGACGAATGGATAAAGAAGATGTGGTATACATATACAATGGAATATTACTCAGTCATAAAAAGGAATGAAACCCTGCCATCTGCAACCACATGGATGGACCTAGAGGGTATAATGTTAACTGAAATAAGTCACTCAGAGAAAGACAAATACCATATTGTTTTCACTCACATGTGGAATTTAAGAATAAAACCAAATGATTAAAGGGAAAAAAAAGAGACAAATGAGATTCTTTTTTTTTTTTTTTTAGATTTTATTTATTTATTTGAGACAGAGAGAATGAGAGAGACAGAGAGCACATGAGAGGGGGGAGGGTCAGAGGGAGAAGCAGGCTCCCTGCCGAGCAGGGAGCCCGATGCGGGACTCGATCCCAGGACTCCAGGATCACGACCTGAGCCGAAGGCAGTCGCCCAACCAACTGAGCCACCCAGGTGCCCGAGACAAATGAAATTCTTAAATACAGAGAACAAACTGGTGGTTGCCAGAGGGGAGGTGGGTGGGGATGTGAGGAAAACAGATGGAGGGGATTAAGAGTACACTTATCATGATGAGCACCGAGAAAAGTATGGAATTGTTGAATCATTACATTGAACACCTGAAACTAATATAACACTGTATGTTAATTTTACTTGAATAAAAATATAAATTTCTTGAGTGATGACAGTAATGTGGAAATGTAGGAAAACACCCTTATTCTTAGCAGATACATACTGAAGTATTTAGGGATGAATAATGATGACTGTAATTTATTCTCAACTGGGTTAGCAAAATGAAATATAGATATTGTGTGTGTATGTGTATTATGTATATGTGTGTAATTGTTAACAACTTGTGAATCTAGTTGAAGACTAAACATTATACTGCTCTTTCCATTTTTCCATAAATTAAAAATTTTCAAAATAAAAAACTGAGGGGAGGGTGCCTGGGTGGCTCCATTGGTTAAGTGACTGCCTTCGGCTCAGGTCGTGATCCCAGGATCCCAGGATCGAGTCCCATATCAGGCTCCTTGCTCAGTGGGGAGTCTTCTTCTCGCTCTGCCTGCTGCTCCTCCTGCGTGTGTTCTGTCTCTCTGACAAATAAATAAATAGAATCTTTAAAGAAAAATTGAGGGGAAAAATAATCTAGTATTAATAGCCAGCCCCAACCAAAAAGTAAATTTTTAAATAAAATGCTATCACTGCACTTATCACCCTGCCCAGTTACATAGTCATACATATGTCCTCTCACTAGCCTCTGTACCTCGAAAATGCTGCCAACCAAAGTTGTGAGTAGTTACAACATATTTCACAAAGAATTTATTACTAGCTATTATTCAATCACCCAAACCTGACAATTATTGAAAACAAAAGCTAGCGGGGGCATTATGAACTGCATGTTTGTGTCCCCCTCAAAGTTCATATGTTGAAATCTTAACCCTCAAGGTGATAGTATTAAAAGGTGGGGCCTTTAGGAGGTAATTAGGTCGTAAGAGTGGAGCCTCAGGAATGGGATTAGGGCCCTCATAAAAGATTTCCCAGAGAGCTCACCCCTTCTGCCATGTGAGGACACAGCAAGAAGATGACCACCTATAAATCAGAAAGCAGGCTCTCACCAAACACCAAATCTGCCGGATCCTTGATCTTGGACTTCCTAATCTCCGGAGCTGTGAAAATAAGTTTCAGCTGTTCCTAAACCACCCAGTATATCTTAGCAGCACTGCTTTCCTCGGTGGGAGGTAACAAAATGGAGTTGGAGCGAGTGAGCCAGGAAGTACAGATACCCGACAGCCGATGTGGGGCAGACACTAGGGAGAAGGGGTTCGGAATGCAGGCTCACCCAGCCTAAGCCCCTTCTCCCTTCTTGGCCTCAACTGTCTGGGAAAACAAAACACCCATTTCCCACCACCCTGTGCAGCTGGGCGGATCCCTTGCTGGGATCCTATGCAGAAACTGCCATATGATGCAGGTATGGGGACAGTCCAAAAATATTAATAAACCAAATTTATAAACTAATATAGATACAATCAAAGATTTTAAAATCTTTTTCTCGGCACATAGCACCATCTATGAAGTCCTCTTGTAAAATCTGGAACCTAAATTTATTCAAGCACTCAGTGCTCCCACTTATAGGAAACACTGTAGCTAGAGGAACCCACTGAATGACACCAAAAAGAGGCATTTTTGAGATAACCAGGGAAAACTGATTATTGCCAGGGTATTAGATGATACCAAAGAATTACTGATAATCTCAGCCATTTTTTTTTTATTTTCCATAGAAATACATACTAAAATATATAGAGGTGTATGGTAAATTAGATTGCCAATTAGCAAAATTCCCTCATGCTCCCCAATTCCACTCAAGGACCTGCGTGTATTTCTTTGCCACTGGACTTTGGATTTGGCCACATGACTTGTTCCAGTTCTAAGCCTGGGCCTTAACCTGCATGTTTCCATTTGTTTCCTTGCTCTGCCAGCACCCAACACGTCCATGCTAACCAATACAAAACTGCTACCAAATAAATATCTCTGGCACTGACTTTGGGACCAAGAGGCAACACTTGGGGAAACTGTTATCAGAGGCTGGAAAAATGGTAGCCTGGGTGATAAAGTGTGAAACATTTGGTGAAACAATTGCTGGCAGTAAGGTAGAAGATGGAAAATGTACCTAATGGGACTCAGTGTGGACTCAGGCAAGATGGTTTCCAGGCAGAGGAAATGAGTGGGAGCTCATTTATTTTAGCTTGCACACAAGCTACTCTAAGAAAGTAATGAGCTCAGAACCAAACCGATATAAAATGAAGTAACATTCTATCCGGGGTCTTCTTTTAAAATGCTTTGGGACATCTGACTCTTGGTTTCAGCTCAGGTCGTGATCTGGGGGTCATGAGGTCAAGCCCCGCGTCGAACTCCAGGCTCAGCGTGGGATCTGCTTAAGCCTCTCTCTGTCTCTTTCCCTCTCTCTCTCTCAAATAAATAAATCTTAAAATAAAATAAAATAAAATTCTTTGGGAAAGAAAAAAGGAAAGTGAAAAAGAGATAGATTAAGCAGATGTGGCAAAATGTTGAACCTGAACTATGGGTACTACACACAGAGATTCATAGTACTATTTTCTCTTTTTGTGTATTTGCATAATTAAAACATTTTTCATGATTTAAAAAAATCCTTGTTCTACCCTCTGATGGCCTTTTTGATGCATCAACTTGGGCTAGACTACAGTCCCATTATGGAAGCAAACATTAATCTAGGTGTTGCTGTGAAGATATTTTATAGATGTGATTAAGTCCATAATCAGATGACTTGGAGGAAGACTATTTTAAATAATGTGGGTGGGCCTGATCCAATCAGTTGAAGGGCCTCAAGACCAGAACTGAGGCTTCCCTAAGAGAAGAAATTATACCTGTAGACAGCAGCATCAGTCTGTGTCTAAGAGTTCCAGCCTGCCCTGGGACTTCCGATTTGCCCAGCCCCCACTGTCTCATAAAATAAACCTCTTACAAATCTCAATATATAACTCATACTGTTTCTGCTTCACTGGTTGAATCCTGATGGATACATCCACACTCAAATCTTGCCGCTTACATGTACTGGACCCAGCGCTACTCCAAGTGTGGTCATGTATATACCGACCATGCCCTCAGATGCTGTGGCAATACTACATTCTATAAGAGTTTCTGAATGCAGGGCGCTTGGGTGGCTCAGTCGGTTAAGCGACCAACTCTTGATTTCGGCTCAGGTCATGATCTCAGGGTTGTGGGATCCAGCCCCACGTCAGGCTCCATGCTCAGCGGGGAGTCTGCTTCTCTCTCTCCCTCTCCTTTTGCCCCTCCCCCCACCCACACCCACTCTCTCTCTAAAATAATCTTTTTGAAAAAGAGTTTCTGAACTCTTACTCTTGATTGCTATATTGATCTCTCAGTGACAAGCAGCTCGAGGACTGGCACCTGTGCGCAAACCTCATGTGGAGTAGCACCGAACTAGACATCTGGACATCTCGGAGCCTGTTTCTTCATTTCTGCAAAGGGACTGACACCACCAATCTCACACAGCTGTTACGAGCAAGGCATAGTGCCTAACACGGAGCCATCCCTCAAAAATGGGTGACCTCCCTTCAGAGAACAGAGGTGTGTAGCTCCTCTGAAAGGACATGGCCTTTAAGAGAGAGAAAGGAAACCTGAACTTACCTGGAATTTAGTCATACTGTCTTCCTCGTGGAAGGAGCAGGATCCTGAGAAAGTAGAACTGCAAAGAAAGAATCCATGAGAGCATGGGTTTGACAAACCGTGAGCGAATCCTGGTTTATCCTGATCTGTACAATTTTCTCACACATTCTTCTCTCCCGAGATATCTCTTCTTATTCCCAACAGACTCCATCCCACCTCCTCAAGCCTTGTCCCCTGCCCCCACTCCACCCGGATTCCCATATAACTCCTGTATCACTCCCTAAGCTTTTGGGTCCAAACTGCCACACTTTTTCTTTTTCTCAGACTTGTGAATGTATTGGCATCGCCTATATCCTAGTTACTCTGGAAAAGAGGCTTCAGAATTTCTTTTTTTTTTTTTAATTTTAATTTAATTTTATTTTTTTAAAGATTTTATTTTTATTTATTTGACAGAGAGAGACATAGCGAGAGCAGGAACACAAGCAGGGGGAGTGGGAGAGGGAGAAGCAGGCTTCCCACCGAGCAGGGAGCCCGATGCGGGGCTCGATCCCAGGACCCTGGGATCATGAGCTGAGCCGAAGGCAGACGCTTAACGACTGAGCCACCCAGGCGCCCCTAATTTTTATTTTAATTCCAATTAGTTAATATACTGTGTTATATTGGTTTCATGTACACAATATAGTGATTCAACACTTCCATACATCACCCTGTGCTCATCAGGACAAGTGCACCCCTTAATCCGACTTGGACAGGGATCTCAGGATGACAGGGGGCCCTCCCTCTGAGTCCACTTTCGCATGTGAGACTTGCTCTGAAGAACTTTCAGTTAGCTCAGATCTTAACTCTTGGCTTCCAAAATGATCTCTCCCCAGCCCTTGTTCTATCCTCTGGGGCCCCATGAGTCTTGCAAATAATTGATGATATACCTATGACATGAAAGGCACATGCTCTCTGCTCTGGAAAAGCTCACAGACTCCTGAACTAGAAACTCTCTAGGACCTCAGGTGGACCAAAGCCATGGGAACTTAGGACTCCACATCCACTCAACTCTCTTCTCCATCCTGCCTGTTATCAGGGAATCCCCTTGCCCTCCAGCTTCCGGTTGAGTTCAGCCAAGAGAGAAAGTCAGCAGGAGATCCAGGGAAGGGACAGAAGTGAAGTCGGAGTATTTATTCCCCTAGCTCTTTCCCTGGGGGTTGCTTTGGACTGGCTCTGTTTCATGTCCCTGACCGAAGGTCACAGAGCCTGTTGGTGGCCCTTGTCTCAAATCTTTCCCCTGGTCTGCAAACTGCTTCCTCCCTTAGCCCTTCCATCCTAGGCAGAGTAAGTTACCCTGCTATGACCAGATCTGGGAAACTGTAATATCCTTTCTTGATGACCACACCCTGCCTGCATTTTTGGAAATTGTCCCTTTATTTTAAGCTCTTCTCAAGTTATTTTGACTCTGGTGTTTATTTCCTGTCTGATAAACTCTGCCTTTGACCTTCCAGAAGAAACTTAGTGTATAAAATTTCTGCTTTAGGCACTGTGGGAACCTCAAAAATTAAAAGATAAAAAGCAAAAACCAGGTCTCTGTTCTCTCCAACAATGCTCTCTTAAAACTAAAAAAAAATATTCTTTTCACGGTTATTTTCGATCTATCACTGACTGATATTTTGGTAAAATACAGTTTAGAAGAAATTTCTAGAGAAAGGAAATAGAGAGGCATACAAATTACAGGCCCATTAAAAAATTATTAATCAATCATCACACGATTACTGAAACTGCTATACCAATTTTTAAATGTTTCCACTCAATTTCTTGAAATTATCTGGTCATAGAGCAAGTAGCTCTCCAACTGGCACCCATTTGCTGGCCACCCGTGAATGGCATGTTCTAGCAGCTTACAGGGTGACAGAATTGGGTTAATAGAATATGAAATGACTCCTGGCAAACCCTCACTCTTTCCCCTCCCCTTCCCTGCCTTTAGTAGAAAGCCTTAATCACCCTTATTCTGGGCTCCAACAAAGATTTGCTAAACCTCTTAGCACAGGGCCAATCACATAGTTTCATAATCGTTAAAACCTACCAAGGAACATTTCTCCCTAACCTTGTCAAAAAAAACCAATAAATCCCGAAGACACAACCAAGCCTTCATCCTTTATCTGCTGTACCCGGTAAAGATCCTGCCGTTTATCAAGCACTCAGTGTTTGAGATTAACAAACACATAAATAGAATCAGCTCTGATACACTAGATGCTCTTGCAAAGACACAAGCACACCAGGCTCTCTGCTTCCAGAAATCTGTTCTCTCCTGAGAGCCAACAATGGGTCAGCTTGATTTACACGCACACACGTGCACACATGCACCCACACACATGTGGGAGGCAGTTTGGTTTCCCAGATTTCTGGTTTCAAGCCCTCCCTGCCTTTTTAAAGTTGGGGCCCTGGCAGGAACCAGACGGCACATTCAAATTTGAGGCAGGCAGTTAATAAACAGACTACTTAGAGGGGTGTAGGCTGGGCGTAAGGAAGCCATGGGGGAGAAGGCACTATGCTGGGGAGTGACAGGCAGTTGCCATTACTATATCTGAGCCTGAAGGGGTAATAGGAGGGCGATTCCTGGGCCTGGAACAGAGTGTGCAAAAGGTCCCTGATGGGAACTGTAACTTTTTGTTGAGAAGTGCAGCCAGCCTACAGAGAGAGAATTGGGGGGACCAGATACTCCAACTCACTCTTTTCTCTCCCTCTCTCTCCAAACTCTCCTGTTGTGACTTCCCACTGGCCGAGGACAACCAGGCCAGAGGGCAGTGGCGGGCTCTCAGGGCAGATGGCAGGGCGGAAAGGTGAAGTGGATCTGGAGGTGGGGAACTGAGAGAATGTGGCACATGATGCTCCAAGACCCTTGTTTTTCCCCCACCTGCCCAAGCGCACAGAGCTCTCTCCCACAATGCTCCTCTCGCTCACTTGAACTGATCATCACTCTGATCTGAGTCACTGCAGCAGGTCAGAGACCAGGTGCCCACAGCAACCTCTTGCGGGGAAGAGGACCCAAGGGGAAAGCAGCAGTTGAATCTGGAACTGCAACTGCCCACAAACACAATCGGAAATATAAGCCCCAAGTTCTCCCCAAAATCCTGCTTCCAGATTCCTAGCTCTTTTTCTCAGAATTTCTAGAGGATTCAGGACTGACGAGAGAGACTAATCTGAACTCTTCTGGATGTACCTAGCAATCATGTGTAATTATCTGGGGAAAAGGATAAAGACCATTTCCTCCATGTGTGTGAGAGTAAATGTCATGTGATGATGACAAGGTGTGTATCTGTGATCTGTGAGTATCTGAGCCAAAGGACTCTATGAGATCTAACTTCAGCCCTAAGGGCCGTGGCAGGACTGCAGGCAGGGATGTCTCTAGTCCATGCCAATTTGCCTTTGGACTGATTAGAAAAATGCATCCCTTCCTCGAGATGCTTTTCTCCCACCTGTTGGAGAATTATTATAATATACTGCTTCTGTTAGAACAAAGGAACAAAGCACTTTTACAGCTACTTACTGAAAAACTGTGTGTGTATTCTATGTGAATGGCCCAGTTTCAGTGTGGTCTCCTTGTGCAGAACCCAACTTACACAAATGTGCATAGCAGTCATACCCTCAGAAAGCCTGTCCAAAAACCTAAAACTAGGGGTGCCTGGGTGGCTCAGTCAGTTGAGCATCCAACTCTTGGTTTCAGCTCAGGTTATGATCTCATGGGTCATGGGATCGAGCCCCATGTCAGGCTCCTCACTGACTGGGGAGTCTGCTTGAAGATTCTCTCCTTCTGCCCCTTCCCCCCCACATAAATAAATCTTAAGGGGAATTTGCAACATCTGGCCCCCACATATGATATGCAACTAAGAGTAAATTCAACCTTTCTATGCTTCCTCAGGACACTTCCTAGCTCGTTAACTGGAAAACTGTTTCAAAAATACTTTATCATAAAAATTTCAAAGCCATGCAGAGGTAGACAGAATGGTCCAATGAACCCCCAGGTGCCAATTATCAACACATGGTCACTCTTGTTTAAACTATACCTCGGGCGCCTGGGTGGCTCAGTTGGTTAAGCGACTGCCTTCAGTTCAGGTCGTGATCCTGGAGTTCCGGGATCGAGTCCCGCATCGGGCTCCCTGCTCAGCAGGGAGTCTGCTTCTCCCTCTGACCCTCCCCCCTCTCGTGCTCTCTCTCAAATGAATAAATAAAATTAAAAAAAAAAAACTATACCTCTACCCCTCCCCACATCCTTGCATATTATTTGGAAGTATATCCCTGACACCATATTCATCATATGGCTTAATCCAGAAATACTTCATTATGTCACTCTAAAAGGTATGAAATAGTTTTAAAAGTGCTAATATTACACCTAAAACAACATAAATTCTCTAATTTTATCAAATATAGAGTCAGTGCTCGAATTTCTAATTTGTTGACTGCAATCGAACAATCTGACATTTGCTCTGCGTGTTATAAGCCTCAAAGTTTGCATTCCCTGCCTCCTAGCATGCAAGGCGAGGATGGGATTAATAATTTGGGGCAGTTCTCTCTAAACTGTATTCAGATTTCTAACTAGAGAGAGGAGAAAAGTCAAGATGTAAGCAGAAAGAGTTAGGGGTCCCCCAAGAAAGATGAGACATAGCCTCTTGACATAAGAAAAGTTATTTTAGTCATTCTAGGTCCCAGTCATCTTGAGATCTAAGCCTGACAGGCACTATTTGTCCAAAACACTTTCTTCCTCAAAGAACTTCCTGGGATACGTTGAAATTGCAGAATAGAACTCAGTAGTTAATAATTTTAAGGGAACAAAAGAATGTAAGAATAAACAGCCACTATCAGGCCAGGAGATAGCCTGATCGTATCAGGGACAATCAATCAATGGTAAAACTCGCAGTGCTGATTCAAACGTGAAGAGTGACCGCAAGCACATTCTTGAGTTCTCTTTTCAGGATCTAAACCCCTTTGAGCACCCAGATACCAGACCAACCGGAGCCACAGAATTGATGAAGCTGACCCTTGCCAGCCCTCATGACTTCCATCAGACCTGGGCTCTGTCACCTTAAGATGACTTTTGCCCCCCAATTCCAGGCTGAATTCCCCATTGCACAGACCCCTTCATGAATATGTATGCACCGTTACCTTAAAATGTCCCCAGTTTTGTTATTCCAGGAGACACGGCTTTGGAAAATATCCCCCCGTGCTCCCCTCTATTTGTTGCAAGTAAAAATCTTCCTTTTCCTATTTTTTGGGTTTGGTTGTATCTTTTGGCTCAATACCCACCAAAAGTGAGCCCAGTTTTGGGGAACAAAGATGCCCCGCCCCCCACCCCCACCCCAGAGTCAGGGCTGCCAAATCCCAAACACAGGGTTCAGAATCCAAGACTCCAAGAGTCTAGGGCTGCTGAGCCCGAATTGCCCGTCCTGCCAAGGCCAGGAATGTACAGCCCAAGCAGTCCCCCATACTCGGAGATGAACTGCTTGAGCCAATCCCTCTCCGCAGTCAGGGACGCTTGGCCCAAACACTTATTCCCCCAAACCCGAGCCAACCCGCCCCGGGCCAGAGATGCACATTCCAAGACTGACACCAACCCCAACGCGGGGATGCACAGCCCCTATCCCGAAACCTGCAGCGGCGCTACCGCCCAAGCAGTCCCCGCAAAACCGAGCTCAAGCTCTCCCACCTCTTCCCAGGGAATGCTGGGCGAGCCCCTCAACAGCCCGCCCCGCCGAGGAGGCTCTTCCATTGGCCACCAGTCCCCGCTTCCAACTCCTCCCACCCGTCGACAGGGCCGGGTCACAGCTACACACACCCTCCACCCCCATCGCCCCCGACGCCGCCGAAGCGGGTGCGGTCCCGGCCGGACTCACCTCAGCGCCGCAGACAATGTCGCCCACAGTGAGCGCCTGTGCCCAAAGCGCATGCGCAAGAAGCCTGTGGACTACAACCCCCAGAAGGCCCTGCGCCGCAGCGCGGCTGCGCCGGGCGGCTCCCTGGGGACCCGTGGCCCCACTGGGGCCACCCGCACTCTTGCCATTTATTTAAAACAATAAAATTAATAATAATAATGGTGATAAAGTAACAGTGAAATGTTAACAATAATTAAGACAAATCACTCTCCACCCGTGATGTAAAGGAGGGGCAAGATCCAATATTCCACCACCTGGAAATGAGCACTTGTTCCCATTTTAGTGAAAACCTTTACAGGTTCTTATTCTGCGGACACACCCCATAAAAAACTCATTTATGAGTTTTTTCACGGTTTGTTTCTATTGAAGGGGACTCGGGAAAATCTTCCACACTTGAGAGTTCAGAGTCCTCTCATGTTTCCGCTTCTCTGGTGAAGCAGAGAGGATTATTAACACCCAGTGCCTTCTGTTTTGAATTAGGGAATAGCACGAGTCGGGGGTGGGGGGTGGGGGGTGGGGAGGGAGTCTCTTATAAGAGACCTATTTCCACAAATCACGGAGACATGGAAAGGTTTCAGATTCCCTTTGAGAAGTCTCCCCTCGTGGCATTTACTTTTTGCATTTTAAGATTACTGTTAAAGGAAGTATCTGTTTTGTGCCCTCACTGGGTAAGAAAACTGTATAAGGATTTCACCAGAAACCCACAGTTCTGGCCTGGAAGAAAAGCAACCCAAAAACGGGTGAGAACATATTCTCTTTTTGCCAGCTCTAGTCCTGGACTAGACAGGTAATTGCAGACCCCCACCTCCAAGCAGTGGGCAGGATATCCAGCTACATAGCTTGGCGTTGCAACTCATGGCACATACAGGGACAGCGAAATTCTCTTGGCCTCGCTCTGTCTTTTGATATCTTGACATTAATTTCATCGTGATTTTAAAAAAATCTAGTAAGATCTGCCACAGAGGCGGGAGTGACCCTTAATTTGGGGAGATCCTAAAACTACTGGATGAAGAGGTTTCCTTTAACATGCCTCAGTAATATCTGTGATAAATATGTCAATTCTCCACAACCTAGTTCATTTACTCCCTTTTAGCTTCTCCTTTTTGACCTCATTTTCTACTACTTTCTCGCTTATGCGTTCTGGCCCAAACACCTTAACAGTTGTATCCCCAGTGCTTAGACACATAGTATCTACTGATTAACCAAATGTCAGTCAGAAGTAAAAATTCAAGGGGTTGAATATGATCTGCATGTGCTCCTGATGGCCAAATTACACAATACAATGTTACACTGTGACCCTGGGGTCCAAGGCAATGACAGGCTTAGGTGTTTCCAGTGCTCCGAGGGACACATCTGGATGCAGGAGATCTCCCAAGAGAGAATAAACCAAATTTAATTTCTGACCTACCATCATACCACCTCATCCTAGTGGGCTAGTAGACTATCTCACTTAGTTGGCGTACTTCATTCTCCATCTCCTGATGGAATAACACTAGGTTGGGTTTTATACCTGAGATATTTATATTCAGGCTGAGGACTGTTCTGAGGAACAGTTACAATTTGTCTGGACCCATAAAATCTACTTGTAAATGGGTATCTTGGGTGGCTCAGTCGGTTAAGCGTCTGCTTTCAGCTCTGGTCATGATCTCAGGGTCCTGGGATCGAGCCCCACGTTGGGCTTCCTGCTCAGCAGGGAGCCTGCTTCTCCCTCTCCTCCCCACTCATGCTCTCTCGCTATCTCTGTCTCTCTCTCTCAAATAAATAAAATCTCTAAAAAAAAAAATTTTTTTTAAAGGAAACGTATCTAAAGTCTCTGACTCTACCTTCTAAAATGATCACGTCACCCTGTTAGTAGGATACAACATTACTGTCACAATCAACTCTATATTCTATACCAGACTTACTGCCCCTACCAACCCACTTCAGCTAGAGCCAACTTGTTCACCATCATTCGTTAGAGACTACCAGTTTCTGACTCTGCCCTGCAGATGGTGTTTTTACAACTCCCCAGAGGCCCTGAAACTTGTATTAACCTTCCTACCTTGTAACATTCAGAGACTGCAAGAAAATGACAAGAGGGTGACATCTTACTTCATTGTTCCTGCTGATTTTGCAGAGAAAGCACTGCACTTCTACATCTGGCTCCAACCAATCCATAGTGGTTACAGCACTCCCTTGATGCTGTTGTATCCCTTGTCACCACTGACATGGCAGCAGCTGATCGGCACCTGGGTAAACTTTAGGCAACCCAGTGGGATCTCGAGGACAGCCTCTAGCAGGTAGAATGGTCAGTACACATCTACAAAGGTCGACTGAACTTTTCTCCCAAGCTGTTAGTAGGTATGGTGGTTTTTTGAAGATCCATCCACAAGTTCTCTGGTACTCCTTGCAAGAGGTGGAACCTAATGCCCCTCCCCAGAAACTTAGTGACTCCTAAGGAAGAGAAGAAAGCAGAAGGGATGGTCATTTCAGAGACTGGGTCACAGAAGGCCCTGTGGCTTCCTGCTTGCGCTCTCCTCTCTGGCCACTTGCTCTGAGGGAAGGCAGCTGCCGTGGCATGAAGGCCCTCGGGTAGTCCTGTAGAGGAACCCACGTGGTGAGGAACTCAGACCTTTTCCAACATCCACCGAGGAACTGAGGCCTCCTGTTCAAAGCTCTATGATGCTCAAAGCCATCTTGGAAGCAGATCCTTTAAGCCCTGGTCAAACATTCAGATGACTAGCTGCAGCCAACACGTGACAGCTACTTCCAGGACACTGGGGAGATACTGCCCAGACCAATTTAAGAACCTGTGGTCCTCCCTGCTTTTATCTTATTTTTCCTTCCCTTCCCCTATGTTCATCTCTTTTGTTTCTTAAATTCCCCATATTAGTGAAATCATACAGTATTTGTCTCTCTCGGACTTATTTCTCTTGGCGTAGTACCCTCTAGTTCTATCCACGTCATTGCAAATGGCAAGATTTCATAAAAACAGAGAGGGAGGGAAACCCTAAGAGATTCTTAACTATAGGAAACAAACAGGGTTGCTGGAGGGGAGGTGGGGGGGATGGGGTAACTGGGTGATGGGCATTAAGGAGGGTACTGGGTTTTACATGCCACTGATGAATCATTAAATTCTACCCCTGAAACTAAAAAAAAAAAAATTAAAAATTAAAATTTTGGAGCTTTTAAAAAATGCATACAATAAAACTACAGAAAAAAAAATTTGCGGTCCTCCTTTGGAAATCCATTTAGAGAGCTTAACATATCAACCACAAACCTTGAGGGTCTGAGGGGCAGGGACGGTGTCTACATGTGTTCTTTGGTTAAGCCCACCCCATGACTAAAATGATGCAGTTGCTATTCCACAAAACACTTGAGACTTTTTCCAAGCCCCTTCAGAAAGCTAACCTTTTCAGCTATGGACACTTTGCTTCTGACCCCCCAGACATGGCCCCAGGAAAGGAAATCAGACTAGAGGGGACATATCCTGGTGCGCTGCCTTCTAGGAAGCCAGGTTTGGGGGCTCACTGGTCCCAGAGGGCCAGAGTGCAGAGTGGAGCACCCCGGCTCCTCCCAATTACCCAGACCACCCTCATTTCCGACCAAGCCAACAAAAATTATGCAGCATCTAATTCACAAATTTCTCAGTTCATTTGTATACCTTATATTTGGTACTAGGTGCTAAGTGAACAGTAGAAAAAGCAACAACAACAACAAAATTATAGAGGTTGTGACATGGATCTTTGACCATAAGGCACTGTTCCACCAGACTAATTTTTTTTAAAAAATAGCTTTACTATTGTTACAAAATTGATATATATACTCTGTGTTAAAAAGTAAAATACGTACAAGTACACAGATGTATTACACACCCCGCATCCCACTTACTAGAGGTAAGCAGTTATCATACTAACCTTTCACACATTTTTGTGTCTTTCTCTCTATATAAACATATGCACGCAAAAAACGTATTAACACAACGGGACCATGCTAAAATGGCTCTCCAACTTTCCTGGTTCACAAAATGGTTTGTGGGCAACCTTCAATGTCTATGTGGGTGTACCTGAATATTTTTAGTGGTTTTCACTCATTTACATGTGCCTTAATTTATTATTACACTTGGAGTATTAACATTTTTTTTTTTTTTGCTATGGTAAGAAAATGCTAAGAAACTCAGCCATATGCATACATCTTTTTCCATATGTGCAACTATCTCCCAAGTATCAATTACTACACACTTATTGCCACTTCAAAGGTTACACAAATTTGAACTTGATACACTGACAAATTCTTTTCCAAAAGGCTACTTTTCTTCACCCCCCACCAATAAATTCACAGGTGCAGGTTTCCACAGATCCCCACTCATGGTGGCTTTGATGACTCTCTTTTTCCACGGCTATTCTGACAACTTAAAATGGTATTTCTGATTCTTTAAAATGCTCTAATAGTTGCCTTGTCTGTTCAAAAACACTACGAAATGAAACGGGGCAGAAGCATTATATTCATGATAGCAATAAAACAAATTAACCTATAAATTCAATGCAATGCCAATTGCCTTTTGTGTTTAAAACCTGGTAAAATGAGGGGTGCCTGGGTGGCTCAGTTGGTTGAGCGTCCGACTCTTGATCTCGGCTCAGGTCTTGATCTCGGGGTCGTGAGTTTAAGCCCCACGGTGGGCTCCGTGCTGGGCATGGAGCCTACTTCAAAACAAAACAGAACAAACCTGATAAAATGAAATGGCTCCGCAGTTCAGCACAACCTCTCTAGGAGAGCAGTTTATCTCTAGGAGATAAAACACATTCACCACCACGTGGCATAAAAAACGTGATGGAGACGCATCACCCACACCCGCCAAGAGGGGGGGCCCTCCCTCTAACTGTTCCTGCTCTTCTAAAAGCGCCTGGCCTCAAGGCACAGTCACACCATCTTTCTTTTTTTTTTTTTTTTTAAGATTTTATTTATTTATTTATTTGACAGAGACAGAGAGAGCAGGGAGAGGGAGAAGCAGGCTTCCTGCTGAGCCAGGAGCCCGATGTGGGACTCGATCCCAGGATCCTGGGATCATGACCTGAGCCGAAGGCAGTCGCTTAACCAACTGAGCCACCCAGGCGCCCCACACCATCTTTCGATTTCTGTAAAATTGATCTTCTAAAAGGTACACACAATACTGGTTTTAGTAAGGTGACCATTCTTTCCTACATTTGTCCCATTTGTAGGTATTTTCCACCCCCCCCCACCCCCCCCCAGGAATCCACGTCCACAACCTGCTCCTATCATTTATAAAAGCTCCCTCCTGGGCCGACTCTGATGAGAGTGACGATCTTTGCTGAGGCCCCGTCCTACTTCCTGAAGGACAGTCCGCCGCGCGACAGACTCTCGGAGACGAGGAGGCCTGCGACTCAAGTGCTCTTCCCGTCTCTCGAACTTCTGGGTCTTTCCTTCCTCTGCAGCAAGGGCCGCGTGACCAGGTCAGCCTCCCCCCGCAGCCGACCCTACACACCGCGTTCCCAAAGGCTTCCTCCCGCACCGGCGCTCGCGGGGAGTGGACAGTTCGCGGTGCCACCTGAACGCTCGCCTACTTGCCAGGTTTCTCACTGCCGTGCACTCGCTGATGGTTCCGCAGGCCCGAGCTGTAGCTGAAGCCCCTGCCGCACTCCGCACACGTGTAGGGCTTCTCGCCCGTGTGCACCCTCTGGTGGACGTGAAGACAGGAGCTTCGGCCAAAGCCCTTCCCACACTCCTCGCATTTGTAGGGCTTCTCGCCCGTGTGCACCCTCTGATGACCCTGAAGGTGTGAGCTCTGACTGTAGCCCTTGCCGCACACGTCGCATCTGTACGGCTTCTCCCCGGTGTGCACCCTCTTGTGACTGAGGAGCCCCGAGCCGTATCTGAAGCCCTTGCCGCATTCAAAGCACGTGTAGGGTTTCTCGCCCGTGTGCAGCCTCTGGTGGGTGCGGAGATTGGAGCCGTAACTGAAGCCCTTGCCGCACTGCTCACACGTGTAGGGCTTCTTGCCCGTGTGGATCCGCTGGTGCTTGTAGAGGCTCGAGGTGCACCGGAAGCCCTTGCCGCACTCTCCGCATTTGTACGGCTTCTCGCCCGTGTGGACCCTCTGGTGGATGAGGAGCCCCGAGCCGTAACTGAAGCCCTTGCCACACTCGGCGCATTTGTAGGGCTTCTCGCCCGTGTGGGTCCGCTGGTGGATGAGGAGGTCGGAGCTGTAAATGAAGCCCTTCCCGCACGCGTCGCACACGAAGGGCCGCTCGCCCGTGTGCACCCGCTGGTGACTGTGCAGGTCCGAGTTGCGCCGGAAGCCCTTGCCGCACTCGGCGCACTTGTAGGGCTTCTCGCCCGTGT
>NW_023270718.1:1466775-1616078 GCF_011800145.1 Mirounga leonina
CTTGCCGCACTCGGCGCACTTGTAGGGCTTCTCGCCCGTGTGCACCCTCTGATGCACCAGCAGGTTTGAGCTGCGGCCGAACGCCTTCCCACACTCCTCGCACGCGTAGGGCTTCTTGCCCGTGTGCACGCCCTGGTGAACGAGGAGGATCGACTGGTACCGGAAGCCCTTCCCGCACACGTCGCAGCTGTAGGGCATGTCCCCCGCAGGGGCCCGGGGCCGGCGGGGCCGCCGCGGGTTCGGCCTCGGGCCCCGGCCGCACTCCTGACTTTCAGAGGCTTTCTCGCCCGAGGGAGGCCTTTGAGGTCTCTCGAGGTGGGCGGTCGGCCTCAAGGCCGGACCGACCTCGTTTTTATGGGGTTTCTCTCTCGAGGGCCCTCTTGGATGAGTGGGAAGGTGTGACTCTTCCCTGAAGCCGTGTCCGCAGTCATTTCTTCTCCGGTCATACTCCTGGGGGCTAGGGCGATGAGGTATCAGCTTTTTAACGCCGTCCTTTCCACACTGATCGCAATTACAGGGTCTCTCTCTTTCGGGTAATCTGCGGTCATCGTGACAACGTGCTATCCAGCTGAAGCCGTAACTGTCCCCCTCATGCTTATATATTGTATCAGGCCTGTCAAGTTTTTTACACCTTTCGCGAATGTTCCACGGCTCATTCACAAAGGCTTTCATCCAAGAATCTTGAGCGGATACCCATCTTACAGCTTTCCAGGGTGGAAACTCTCGATTTTCTGAGCCGATGGGTCTCTGTAGACTGCCCACCAGATGGTCAATGTGTGAACCCTGAGCAGGTGCTCCTTCCCACCCTTGGCAGGGAGAAGCGTCTTCCGAGAATTGGAAACTTTTCCCTTGAAGATTTACTCTATGATCCTGACTCCCAGTTAATTCACCAGTCACCTGTTCCCAGATTTTCCAGTAGGAGAGCTCTCTGGAGGAAAGGCACTTCAATTCTCTTTCTTGAATATACTCCATTTCCTTTTCATTCTTGTCTCCTATGAGGTGAGAGACAATTCAGAGATGAGAACAAATACAAGATTGGCTCAGGGATCTCAAGCCAGGTCATGCTTTCGGACTCGGGCCAGTAATAAGCCTAGAGCAAAATTCACCTGTGTGTATCGTAACTACCAGAGCACTTCTTTTATGTCTAAAAAAAGGAAGAGGTTCCCGTTAACAAGCGTTGAAGCTAAATGTGAATATGATCCTACTAGTAACAAACTACGTCTCATCATCTACTTGCCAAGCAAGAAATTCCCAACAGATTTCTGCAGAGAAAATTCACTTCTCCACTTACTGCTGTTGTTGTTAACAATAATATGCAACATTATTGAAATGCTCCCTATATGCTGACGATATACATTATTGAAATGCTCCCTATATGCTGACGATATACACCCACTAACTCCTTTTACCTCCAGAATAACATTGAGGTGGGGACCCTTACCATTTTCGCTTTATGGATGAGGGACCCACGGCACAAAGAGGGTGAGTAACCTGGTGCAGTCACCCCACCATGCTGTGTGGAAGGGGAGGGTGGGGAGTCAAACACAGAAGTCTGGTTTTAGGGCCGCACTTAGCGCTGTCTCCCAGAGTGACTCTAATTCTGGGCATGTGTGAGCTGAACCCGGGGGAGGAAGGAAGCACCGAATCCTCCAAAGTGCAGCAGCTGTGTCCTGGTCTTCTGGGAGCATGTCAGTTAGGAATCCACATGACACAAGGCACGGAGGCATAGAAATATTCAACATATCCCTGTCACAGGACTGCGAGTCATCAAATTGTCACGTTTACTGTGTACGTCCAGGTTAAGTTAAAAAAAAAAAAATCTATCCATGCTTTTTGATATTCTTTACTGGTGATTTTTACCTTCAAGGGCCGAAATAACACAAAACTGTTTATAACTGAGGATGCCTAGGATATAGGAGTTAAATGGGCTCAATGGATATAAATAGGACATAGGAGTTAACTGGCTTATCTTACACTGCCCGGCTGTTTCTATCAGAGGGAGGCAAGTGCAGGGACCCCCTCTGTCACTCTGGGTATGTGGAGGATGAAGGAAAGCATGAAGGAATCATGAGAAGGTGGGAACTGAGTAGCAGAAATGAGGTCACAGAACAATCACCTACAACGGTATGTGGTATCCCCAGGGAAGATCGAGGGTTGGAAGGGGCCTTACGTGACAAGCTTACCCCCTCCCTGCCTGCTCAGGACTCCAGGCTCCACGGTTCTCGCCTGGGTGTGCATCTCCTGGATTTTCTCTGTTACCCAAGCCTTTCTGCCTTTTTTCCAAAGGGCACGGTATCTTATCAGGTTTGAAAGGTTGTTGCCCTGAAAATACAAGGCTTAGGCGCATTTTTGAGGTGCAAAAAGTAATCAGAAAATGTAGCCCTAACTCCATGACTTTCAAGCCTTTGAAGGACAGGCAGAGAAAAGATTCGAGATTGGCCAAATGAAACTACTTTATAACAGTTCTATTTAAAAAATGGGATTTAACCTGTATACAAAGACCAGAAATACCCTCTCCCCAGGGAACAAGAACACTCCAATCAAGGTTAAGTGTCGATCACCCAGACATTCCCTTACCCACAGAGAGCAGGTTCCTAAAGTTCTCCAGCATCACGTCTCGGTACAACTTCCTCTGGGCGCGGTCCAACAGCCTCAGCTCCTCCTCGGTGAAGACCACCGCCACGTCCCTGAAGGTCAATGGCTCCTAAAACGTGAAACACCATTAACACAAACACCCGCCAGATGAAAGGTAAAATTGGAGTCACTAGGAAGAGTAGGCAAGCAAGCAGGAAGTTGCTCCATCTGGCAGGTCAAACCAAGTTTTGTTAATGTCTGATGCCAATAATGTCGATTCTAACCAACGGATCTTCCATGGTTAACAAAGAGCAAAGCAAGGAACGCTAACTACTCTTGGCTCAGTGTAAGTAAGCGCTTCTGAAGGCAATTCCATAGAATTACAATGCTTCAGTCATACGGTCTGTTCATTTTACAATTTGACTCTAACTTGCAGAATACCTAAGCTTTTCCTCCACAGCGACTGTACCAACAGTGCATAATGTTAGAGTGCGCATGTCTGCACACACCCCAAAACCACCTTCTCGGCCAGAATGACTGTTCTTCACCAACCAGCCCCTCGCCCCTCCATCAGCAGTTGGGCAAATCCTGCTCTTTGCTGCCCTCACCCCCCACCCCCTCCACACACATGCCTTTTACGGGCCTCCATGTCCTCGCTGAACAGAAGCAACCAGTGGGTGTTTATGCAACCGTATCCAGAACCAGATGAGGCCCTTCAAATCGTGCTGTGTCATCCTCAGTTATGAGCCAAGGCCCAAGGTTTTTTGTGAAGGAGAACTGGAGTGTGAATGCTTTACTAATGCAATACTGTGAGCACTGCAGAAATCAAAGTGATTATAAACCCCTGTCCTCGGGGAGCCTGGCTGGCTCAGTCAGAAGAGCATGCTACTCTTGATCTCAGGGTCATGAGTTCAAGCCCCATGTTGGGTGTAGAGATTACCAGATAATAATAATAATAATAATAAACTTGAAAAAAAAAAATCCCTGTCCTCAAGGATTCCATAAATCAAGACACAGGTTAGCAACGGTCTTCTAAATCACAGTTTGTGATCTTTTCTGTTCCATGGCCTCCTTTGGCAGTCTGGTGATACTTACGAACTCTTACTCAGAATAATGTTGTAAATGCATAAAATAAAACACACAGGATTGTTTTAAAGGCTAATTACACGGGAATACAATGTTCAAAAATAATAAAACACAAAGGATGTGCTTCTTTGTACACATTCAATATCAAGAATGAATTAACTACTGTAATTTCAAATTAGTAATGAGTGTAAGTAAAATTCTGCAACATCTACACAAGCTAAGACTTAGTGGGGTTGAAAAAACAAAGCAAAATCAGCAAAGGGAAAAGCCCTGTGGGGTGAAGTCTGGAGGAAGCCAGGTGCAAACAGGTATGCTGCTCTAACAAATCGTAGCCCTGAATACAACTACACACTGAGCCCCTTGGGTCTGGCAAATCTCTGAACATGGGGGTGGTCTCAGGAACCCCTAAACCAGGAGGTAAAGTAACCTGGCCATGGTCTCACAGCCAGTTAGAGACAGAGGTCTAGTTCAGGCTGAACGCAGAGTCTAGTTCCAGAGCCACTAAACCTTAACAACTATAAAGGCCAAGGTGTGAGTCACCAGAGCACCAGAAATGAGTCTTTATAGCAGATGATATTAATACCTTATATTTACAGAAAAACTACTGTAAGGCAGGCTCTAGCCTTAGTATTTTTTAAAGATTTATTTACTTGTCAGAGCATGAACAGGGGGAGCAGCGGCAGAGGGAGAAGCAGACTCCCCCCCCCGAGCAGGGAGCCCGACGCAGGGCTCCATCCCAGGACCCTGGCATCATGACCTGAGCCGAAGGCAGATGCTTAACCGACTGGGCCACCCAGGCGTCCCTCTAGCCTAAGTATTTTTATATGATTGATCTCACTTAATCCTCACAGAACTCATGGAAAATGAGAACTTTCTGGAGTGTCGGGAATGTTTTCTCATCGGCTCTACTATCAGTAACTACTCACAAGGTAGTGACAAGTGCTATCTCCGCTTCACTGATGAGAAACCTGGGGTCTCAGAAAGGGAATATTATTTGTCGAAGATCATACATCTAACAAGAGGTGAGTCAGGATTGAACTCCGGCAGCCTGGCTAACCATGCGGAAACCACTCTACTATCCTGCTGCCCCAGTGAGATCAGAGGGGCCAGGCCAGAGGAACCCACCTCCCCATTTTGGAAAAGGAGTGCCACCAAGAGAGCACACTTCCAAGCACAATCCTAGATCAATCCCAAGACTAGAGGCAGTGTAACGGTCCGGAGAAAGCTTGGGCCAGAGGCGCTCTGACAATTAATTAAACCGATGTAGACCTGCCACTATCTCCCGAATCTTTAAATCCAGCCCTGCTGTCTACACTGAGCCCTGGTGACTCCAACCACTACCTGGGTGTCTAAAGGTATCGTGAAGCAGACACAGCCCAATCAGAAGTGAGTCCTTCCTCCCAAATAGTTCTGACCTCCCCAACGTGGGTAAACACAAGTACCATCGACCTTCAAGGCAGCCTTGATTCTTTCCTTTTTCTTATTTCCTACATCTAATTCATTAAAAAAAAAAAAAATTCTGCCAATTATTATTCCAAAGTAGACTTTAAATCTCTCCGTTTCTCCCCGTCATAACTTCCACCTCTCTAATCCGACTCGTCATCAGCCTTTGCTTGGATGACTGCAGGAACCTTCTCTCAATTCACCTGGCCTAAGCCCCTCAAGACACTTGAGAGCAGTGATCTTGTTTTTAACCTTTCTGCTACCTCTCTCCCTTCTAGAATGCCAGCCCCATGAAAGCAGGGGCGTTTTATCTGTTTTGCTCTCTGATATATCACCAGGGCTTAGAATAATGTTTGGCCCATAGTAGGTGTCCAACAAATATTTGCTGGATGAATAGGGAAAGGAGGAATAATAACTTCTGAACTTCAAAAGTACATATTCAAGGGGCACCTTGGGTGGCTCAGTTGTTAAGCGTCTGCCTTCGGCTCAGGTCATGATCCCGGGGTCCTGGGATCGAGCCCCGCATTGGGCTCCCTGCTCAGCGGGAAGCCTGCTTCTCCCTCTCCCACTCCCCCTGCTTGTGTTCCCTCTCTCGCTGTGTCTCTCTCTGTGAAATAAATAAAATATTAAAAAAAAAAAAGTACATATTCAATATAAATAGTAAAACAATACAGAGACATACAAGTAACTCAGTGGACCAGAGTACAGAATGCAGGAACAGTCCCATTAGAGGAAAGCTAAGTCAATATATAGGTATATATATATGTGTATGTATATATATATATATATATATGTGTATATACCTATAGGTATATATATATATACCTATTAAATACATATACATGTACATGTATAAATATATACAAAATACATAAATGATAAGAGTAGTACTTTAGTTGACCTGCAAATGAATGATAAATATAATAAATGGCACCGTCATGATTGGCTATCCATCTTGAAGAAAATGAAATTGTCAACCTTACACCTCTTACAAAAACAAGTTACAGCCATATTAGAGATTAAAACGTTTTTAAAATCTAAATAAAAACCCATTTACGTGCCTTTTTGTGATTAAGCTTAGAACGGGTAAGGCTAGATATGGAACCAGATTTTCAAAAGGGAACTAACAAATCATTTAACTAGGCGAAAATGTTACACTTCTTTATGGTCAACTCACCATTCACAAAGTCAAGATTGAAAGTTAACTGTTAACACTTTTGATGGGTGAGTTAACAACCCAACTCTTGAAAGAGCTCCTTTCATTAATTAAAGCAAATGGGCGAAAGCCTTTCATAAGCAATCCTCAGATGAGAAAACACAACTGCAGCAAACATATGGAAGATGGTCATCATGCACCCACTGTGGGACGAACTGCGAAATACATGAGAGGTCTTAGCCACGCACCCAGCTCCATCAGATTAGCAAAAATGTTTAGTACTGAGAAAGCCTTGGGGGAAAATCTTGCCAAAAAAAATTTAATCAGAATTCTCAGAAGTGTATGGGCACCTGGGTGGCGCAGTCGGTTAAGGATCTGCCTTCGGCTCAGGTCATGATCTCAGGGTCCTGGGATCGAGCCCCGCATCGGGCTCTCTGCTCAGCAGAGAGCCTGTTTCTCCCTCTCCTTCTGCCTGCTGCTCTGCCTACTTGTGCTCTCTCTCTGTGTCAAATAAAGAAATAAAAATCTTAAAAAAAAAAAAAAAGGAATTCTCAGAAGTGTGTAAAAAAAAAAAAATCACTGCTATGATTACGGGAAAATACAACCTCAAGAGATGCGCTAACCAGAAGAAGGAACATCACTGAAGCAGAAGCCAGTGAATGAAGCAGAGCAGCCTCCTGGAATATGATGGAAAATTCCAAAGAGAATAAAAGGTAAAGGATAGGGAAGATAGATCCAGAAGTTACACCTTTAATAACAGGAGTTCCAGGAGGTCCAAATGAATAAAATAATAGTAACAGTAGACATCCAGGCAGGAAAAGAATTAATGTCAGAAGATCGCAGAGCAAGGGCAGAAAGGGGTGACCCTTGCAAATGACACTCAGCCAAGCTGCTGTCAATATAAACACAACAGACCTTTCCGGGGGGAAAAAAATGCTAAAGTAACTAGTAAGTCAGAATAAACTCTGTTCACCAGAAGATGAATGGAGAAGCCATGAGAAAAAGACCAGCCCAAGACTGAATGCCAGTTCTCAAGGTATGAATGAAGAATTTTCAGCTTAGGCAATTTGCCATTTGGCCATAAAGGGAACAGACATTCTTCAGCATGGGAATGCTCAGTGCGTACAGCCTCCACAAGTCTTCTCTGGGAAAAGCAAATTGTGGAGTGACATTAAGGCAACCAACAGATAAATCAAAATGAAGGCAGGAATGAAGAAACGAGTAAAAAGGACACGTGGTGGACAATGACCTCTAGACACAGAACTGAGACAAGTCCACTGTGGGAATCGGTGGTGACAAATCAGAAGGTAATGACAGTAAAAACAGCATCATATCGGGAGACAGTGGGAAGTAAAGAAGTGTTCATTTCTTCAGCCCTCAGAGTAGGAAGTTCATCAGTAACATTTAAAATTAAAGCATAATATAAAAATGACTCAAAGTTTCCAATTTTTTCTATGTCTTTCCATAAAAAAAAGAAAGCTTTATAAAATAATCTCATATGTGCTGAAAAAATATGTACTTAAAATTTTACAATTGCTTTGATTTCTTTTTCTTTCGACTTAAAGGAAAAGTTAACACGTAGGCATGTATCTACCGTGTGTGTGTGTATTTGTGTGTGTGTGTGTGTGAGAGAGAGAGAGAGAAAGCATGAGCATGTGCACATCTTTCTACATCCTAATAGTTTCATCCACTTTATCTCATCGGAGAGCAGCACAAAATCTAGACAAGAGAACAAGTGAAACCATAATAATCCACCAATCCAATGGATGGACATGGACTCCACTCCATGACATTTTTTTTCTTTCTTTGCTGTTATGAACAACACTGCAATGATCATTCTGCAGACACTTGCTCTGATTTAGAATGAACTTGTAGAGTGGGGAATATTGGAGGAGACGCATGCGGAACTTCCAGAAAGTTGCAAATGTGTGCAAGTACCTGTTTCTCCACTGGGTTCACAGTGAATGCTGATCTTTCAAATCTTTGGTCATCTGCTAAAAAAAAAAAAGAATCCTACCTTGTTTGAATCTGTACTGCTTTGACTAATAGAGGTTGATCATCTTTTCATATAATTATTGGCCATTTGTGTTTCTTCTTTTCTTCCTTTCTGAACAAGAAGGCTTGGGCATTTGAAACTCTCTTTCAAAAATAAAGATACTATAATTTATAATTTTGTCATAGATGAAATGTCTTTTCCCCGATTATGCTCTCTTTTAACCTTGTTCATGGGGTACTTTTTGGTAGGGTGTATAATCTGGAGACTATAACATCTGTAAATGAATCACAGAAAGGTCCACAGAGGAGAAAAACTAAGAGAAGAAGAATTCATTATCTGGAGAGTCACCTCTCTGCATAATTTAGGCTCAGGCCCTGAGATGAAATGATTATTTATTGGGAGGAGCATGTAGAGAGGAATGGCAAATTACAGCCATACCGACCCAGGTTCAAATCCAGGATTCCCTGCTCATTTCTTCCTTTCTAACCCCGGATCCTATCATCTCTCTCACATGGCTACTTTGTGGATAAATGCAATGAGCAATGTCATTACTCGCCCAATACATTGTTTTCTCTGTTCCCTTTTACCAAGGGAGGGGGATATTTTTACACTCTGATGCCTGGCGTGTTATTTCTGGAGAGAAAAGAGATTTCAACCCACCTGAAACTCGGTCTTGTCCTCCCCATCCTGAGAAAGGGCTGAGGCTTGAGAGCGGACAGCTGCAGGAGAAGGAAGCCATGAGACGAGGGGGCTCCCGCCTGGGCTCACGGACCATCACCTGAGACCCCAGCAAGGTCTGCTGCTTCACACACTGGATTCTTCTCCTCCACCTCACTTGTCCTCTCTCCACACTCGGCTCCGATCCTCCCCCGCCACACACCCTTCCTGAACTCTCACCTCTCTCCCCAGGCCTTGAGGTCCAAGTCTCCATGATCGCCTCTCCTAAGTTTTCCCAGAGTGGAAGCACTTTTATTTCTCCTCTGATCTTCCTAATCCGGAGAAGCAGAAGATCCGGGCCTTCTTCATTCTTGAGGCTCCCCAAGTTCTGACAAGGAGCATCACATGGCTTCCCTGGGCTCAGAAGGAAGGACCTGCCTCCACCTTCACGCTCCACAGCCTGGTTGGTTCCCATGTTCCAGGGACCTGTGGGCTCAAGAGGGGAACTCGAATTTATCCAGTCCTTTCTTCTGGCCCCCACAGCTCTGGGTCTCCAGTATGGTGCACACCCTCTGAATACCATTCGTTTGGTGGACGCTTACTGAGTCACCATATGCATAGTCCCTGCTCTGGAGAGACTCATGGTCCACAGGGTCAAGGACACTGCAGATGGCTGAAGACAGTCCGAGAAGTTTTGCGGGAGGGCCTATCAGCAGAAGTGTTCCAGTGAGACACAGGGCCCTACAGAAGGGTGCAGACGCCACAGACGCAAGACATGTGTTTTGTGAAGGAGAATCTGGAGTGTGAACGCTTTACTCATGCGATACTGTGAGCACTGCAGAAATAAAAACGATGAAAAATACCTGTCTTCGGGACGCCTGGCTGGCTCAGTGGGAAGAGCGTGCTACTCTCGACCTCAGGGTCATGACTTTGAGCCCCACGTTGGGTGTAGAGATAACCAAAAAATAATAATAAAAATAAAAATAATAAACTTAAAAAAAAAAATCCCTGTCCTCAAGGATTCTATAAATCAAGATTCAGGTTAGCAAAGGTCTTCTAAACCAGAGTTTGTGATCTTTTCTGTTCTATGGCCTGATTTGGCAGTCTGTTGATACTTACGGACTCTTACTTAGAATAATGTTGTAAATGAATAAAATAAAACACACAGGATGACTTTAAAGCCTAATTATACTAGAATACAACATTCAAAAATAATAAAACGCCAGGGATGTGCTTCTTTTTACACATTAAATATCAAGAATTAATTAACTACTGTATTTTCAAAATAGTAATGAGCATAAGTAATATTTTGAAACACCTGCACCAACTATAATATAAAAATATCTATGATTTACATGGATAACAGATTCATGGGTTCTGATACTATTGTGGTTTGTCGCCTGCATTCATAATTACAGGAAATGCTAATTTTCAGTTCAACTAGTACATATTTTTTCCCCACTCAAGCTCATGAACCCCCTGCATTATGCCCATGGTCTGGAGTTCAAGAGCTCCTTTTCTAAGTGAGACCTTCTCCTGCTGCCACCAGATTGAATTAGTCACTCTGGGACCCAGAACCACTTTAAGTTGCTGGCTTGCCACCTTTAACACAGGGCCCTGTTAAGATCTCTACATCATCAAAGGGCGCCTGGGTGGCTCAGTTGGTTAAGTGACTGCCTTCGGCTCAGGTCATGATCCCAGGGTCCTGGGATCGAGCCCCGCATCGGGCTCCCTGCTCGGCGGGAAGCCTGCTTCTCCCCCTCCCACTCCCCCTGCTGTGTTCCTGCTCTCGCTGTCTCTGTCAAATAAATAAATAAAAATCTTTAAAAAAAAAAAAAAAAAGATCTCTACATCATCAGGGCGCCAAGGGGGCTCAGTTGGTTAAGCAGCTGACTCTTGATTTTGGCTCAGGTCATGATCTCAGGGTCCTGGGATCAAGCCCTGTGTTGCACTAAGTGGGGAGTCTGCTTCAGGAGTCTCTCCCTCTGCCCCTCCCCTCTCTTGTGCTCTCTCTCTCTCCCCCCCTTCTGAAATAAATCTTTAAAAAAGAGAGAGAGAGATCTCCAAATCATCAATGGAATGGGGCCTTCTTCCTTTATTCGTGTTCTCCATTTTTCACAGGCCTGGCACATTGGACACGTTTAACAAATTCCATCAATGGGATGCGAAGCCCAGAGACGACCGGAACTCTCGGAACCAGTCAGTAGGTAACGCAAACACACGGACCGTGAGTTCCCTCCTTTCCCCTCTTTGCCTGATCTGCTTTCTCCTGAGACCCAAGCCACAGGGCAGTTTCAGACAAGCAGATACGCACCCTTGGGGGGCCCACTCCAAGATACTCCCACAGTGGACGGCTTCAGGAGCTCAGGTCTCCACTTTGCCCCATAACCGTCGGTCCCAGACCACTTGCCTAGCCCGCTCCGGCAAGTGCCTCCCTGTCTCCCACGATTTGTGCACTGCCCTGCATGAGGGACTGCCCTCTGAAGCAAGTGTGCAAGACTGGGCCACCTACTAACCTCCTACGGGGAGGACAAAAGTCTGTAACAGGGTCCTCCAGACCAATGCCATTGAAATTCAACTCCTCAGGACCTTCCAGGATTGTGCTCCAGAAACCTTAGCCTGCTCAAAAATCACCACGAGAGATTGTTGAAACAGACTGCTGGAGCCCACCTCCAAAGATTCTGATTTAGAAGCTCCACAGTGGAGCGCAAGATTCTGTTTCTAACAAATTCCCAGGTGATGCTGATACGGCTTCTCCAGGCCCACGGTTTACAGGTACTAACACCCTCGAGCTTCCTCTGACTGGCTGGCTTTCGGGGCTTCCAGGGGTTTCTAGTTTATACAGAATTTCCTGTGGTTCCTCCTCATATCCCCGACCTCCAAAAATCAGAACTGCCTCAAGCTTTAGTGCATGAAGTTCTTCTCTATCTCTACTCATTCACTTCCTCAGTGAACACATCCAGCCTCGGGACATCAGAAAGTGTCCATATGCCGATGACTCAAGGCCAACTTGACATGTCCACTTGGCTGTCTAAAAGATGTCTCAGACTTACCTCGCCCAAAACCAAACACCAGATTTGTCTTTTCAAATAAGCCGGCCACATATTTTGAAATGATCTTTGATTTTTTTCTTCTCTTTTTCATACACCACATCCAACCATCAGCAAAAACCTTCAAATGATCGCCAGCATCTGACCAATTCTCTATTACAGTCCAAACCACCGTCATCTCTTGCCTTAACTACTGTGATTGACTCCTAACTGGTCTCTCTGCTTCTATTCCTGTCCCCCTACAATCTACTTCCTACACGGCAGCCAAGATGATCTTTTTTTTTTTTTTAAGATTTATTTATTTATTTGAGAGAGAAAGAGAGCACGCGCGCAACGGAGTGCAGGCGCACAGGAGGAGGGGCAGAGGGGGAGAGAGAATCTCAAGCAGGCTCCCCGCTGAGTGCAGAACCTGATGCAGGGCCCACATGACCCTGAGATCATGACCTGAGCTAAAATCAAGAGTCGGATGCTTAATTGACTGCACCACCCAGGCGCCCCAGCCAGAATGATCTTTTAAATATACAAGTAAAGGTATGTCACTCCTCTGGCCAAGAACTTCACCTCGCTCAAAACCTTCACTAAAGTCCTTTCAATGTCCAAAAGACCCTACACTATCTGACCTCCCAATACCCAATTTCCCATTTATCCTTCCTCTTTCTCATTCTGCTCAGCCTCTCTGGCCTCCTTTCTGTTCTTCACATAGACCAGTCAGTCATGCCCCCACCTTGGGGCCTTCACTGCCGTTCCCTTTCCCCAGTGTCACGGGCCTCTCACTTCCTTTGGGTCCCTGCTCACCACCTTTCCAGTGAAATCACCACCTTTTTACTGAAATCATCCCTGATTATCCTACTTATGATTGCAAGTCCCTCTGCCAGCCCTCCCAAAGCATCTTCCCTGCTTCATTTTTCCACTTATCACCTAACCTACCATCTGTGTGTCTTGTTTACTACCGTTCTGTACCCACGAGAATAGGAGCTCTATGAGGGCTGGGATTTTAGTCTGCTCTGGGCACAATGTAGGTACCCAATACATACTTAAACGGAAACTGGGACTAAAGTGAACTCAGCCTGCTGATCCTGGGATCCTGGGTTCTTTGATACCAGCTCCAGAGCAGAAGGGTTTTGTTTTGCCATGTGTTAGCTTAGTCAGTTACAGGCTAAGGACCACGCTGGGCCTGTTGGGACATAGTGGTGATCAGGGCAGGCAAGGACTGCGCTCGAGGAGCGGACATCCTAGCTGGGAAGACAGCACACATTCACTGATATTCTACTATGTGTCAGGCGCTTAGGTTTAAAGAAAGATACTCTTTTACCATATGGAGCTCACAATGTGGAGGGAAAGAAGATGACTAATATCACCGGTGACACAGGCCAGTGGGATAAAGGGGTAATGGGAGTAAGAGACACTGGCAAGGTAGAAATAACAGGACTAGATGAATGATTACATGTGCGGATGAAAAGGAGAAATCAAACAGGAGTCTGGAGTTGAAGTTTAAGGAAAACAGGTAAATTATGGTGTTTCAATCCAGACAGCCAGACGAGAGGCAGGGTTGGGAAGCTGCAGGTCTTGACTCTTAATACTGGAGTGGTCAAACGGCCTGGGGGTACGTTCTGGCTCAGCCACTTTGTAGCTGTGTGAACACTAGAAGAGAGACAAATCTCTGAAGAAGTCTGTTCTTTCTGCTGTGAAGACAGTACTTCTTACTCGCAGAGTTGGAAGAATTCAGTCTTTCTCTCTCACAAACATACACATGGATACCTATTGAATAAAGCTCATGCCTAGTACGGGGCACACTGAAAATCCTCAGCCAACTGCTATCATTGCTGGTATTCATTCATCCTAGCACTAACCTAGGAAGACAGGCACCCATTTGTTTTTATTTCAGATGTTATAATAAACACTGCGGACACTGAAGCAAATAAGATGGACAAGGTACTTGTTCTTACAGGGCTTGCCTTCTGGTGGGTAAACAAATCTACAAATAAGGTGCTTTCTGAGTACAAAAAGGGCCATGAAGAAAATAAGACCAACTATTTACGAACCAGAACATAAGTTCTCTGGGACCGAACACAGGTGGCAGGTGTGGGAGGGGCAGCCTTAATCAGGTTGTCGAGGACAGTCTCCAAGGCCTGCATGAAAATAAATCAGCCGTGCAAAGGTTTGGGATGGGAAGAGAACAGAGGCAGGGGCAGGTGCAAAGGCCCTGACTTCCGGTTATAACACCTCAGCATAACTGGTATATAACAAGCACTTAGTTAATGCATACCATTACAGTTACTATAATTATTTCTTCCCTGTACCTAGCACAGCCCTGAAGCAGTGTAAGCCTGAGTGATTTACTGACTAAATGACAATAACAGAAGCCAGGCTAAATCAAGACACCAGGAAGTTCCCCCAACTTTAGGGAAAAAAAAAACATTTCTGGGGGGAAGGCAGCCATGGCTGAGGGGCCTGAATGGGCATTTGTCAAGACCACGGTATGAAGAGTAAGGTCAGGAGAGCAGGCCCTTGTTTGGGAAGAGAGCTGGCATTGCCATAAAATAACAAGAAACCAAAATTCTACTCACTTGGAGCTGAAGAGACCGGGGGTTATTCCTTTCTCTTCCATGCAATTCTCTCTGAGAAAGGAACAGTCCCAAGAAGGCAAGGCCATGAAATAAAAATGAGCCAGGAGGTAACATGATTTTATCACCCTTCCCAACACACAAGAGGGAGAAATCTCCGAGTGCAAGCTGAATGTAATCTAGTCTTCCTGTAATCTACTCCTACCACCAGGAAGGGGACCTCCCTCCCTCCCTCCCTCCAGGGCTCAAACAGAGGACCCACGCCATTCCTGCCGTGGGCCTTGTCTACAAGCCTGCATTCACTGTAGCTCTCAGGAGACAGTCAGATGGGCCCACAGACACATGAAAAGATGCTCAACATCACTCATCAGGAAAATAAAAATCAAAACCACAATGAGCTATCACCTTACATCTGTCAGAATGGCTAGAAGCAAAAAGACAAAGTAACAAGTGTCAGTGAAGATGTGGAGAAAAAGGAATCCTGGTAATACAGATTGGTGCAGCCACTGTGGAAAGAAAGCAGTATGGAGGTTCCTCAAAGAATTAAAAATAGAACTACCATATGATCCACTAATTCTATTAGTGGTTTTTACCTAAGAAACAAAAACACTAATTTGAGCAGATATATGCACCCCTGTGTTTACTGCAGCATTATTTACAATAGCCAAATTATGGCAGCAACCCAAGTGTCCAGCCACAGATGGCTAAAGATGTGGTATTTGTATATACAATGAAATATTACTCAGCCATACAAAAGGGTGAAATCTTGCCATTCCCAACAACATGGATGGACCTCGAGGGTATAATGCTAAGAGAAATGAATCAGCTAGAGAAAGACAAATACCATATTATTTCCCTTAAATATGGAATTTAAGAAAAAACACAAAAGAACAAAGAAAAAAACAAGCTGGTGGTTGCCATGGAGAGGTGGGTGGAATGAGAGGACACCTATCTTGATGAGCACTGAACAATGTACAGAACTGTTGAATCATTATACGCCTGAAACTAACATAGCTGTGTATGTTTATTTTTAAACGCCTAAATATATACCTAAAGATATACCATGTTCATGCAGTTAAAGACTCCAGGTTGTTATCTGTTCTCTCCGATGCAATCTCAAGCAAAATCTCAACAAAATCTCCATCTTTTTGCAAAATTTGACATGCTGATACTAAAATATATATTGAAATAAAAAAAAAAACTAGAATAGTCAATCCTACTCAAAGAAGGAAAACTCTGGACAAAATTTGGACTCATTCTTTCTGACTTCAAGATTTATTCTAAAGCTACAGTAATCAAGAAATAGTGGTATTTTTAAAAAGATTTTATTTATTTGTCAGACAGAGAGAGCGCACAAGCAGGGGGAGCGACAAAGGGAAAAGCAGGCTCCCCACTGAGCAAGGAGCCGGATGCAGGGGCTCGATCCCAGGACCCTGAGATCATGACCCGAGTTGAAGGCAGACGCTTAACTGGGCCACCCAGGCATTCCAAGAAATAGTGATATTGACAACAGTGGAGAAATAGATCAATGCGAAGAGTCTTTTCAGCCTATGGAGTTGGAACAATTGGAAAAAGTCTTATGTACCCCTCCTTTAAGTCATACACAAAGATTCATGCAATATGGGTTAAAAATCTACTATTTAAAAAAAAAATCTGAATTAAGAGCTGTGACTCTCCTAGGCTGTGTGACACAGTGGAATTCAACCCGTGTGCCTCGGACGCTGTAAAAAAAAACAGACCTAGCACCACCACATCAGCAAAATAACCGCTTAGAACTTGTACGGCGCTTAATAACTCTCAAGGGAACACATACAGAACATGAAAATTCAACTTCTGCAGCTCCTTATGGAAATGACTTCACAGAAAAGTCTGAAATTCATACAGAAGTGGGTGTGCGGCTACCATGAAAGAAGTCCAGATATCGTCAATCGGAGACTGCCTGCACTGGAGTCTCCCAAACCGAGCGATGCCGGTCTCAAAGCCACAACTGCTGACCTGGAACTGCTCCTTCCAAGTCTGGGGGAGGGGGTGCCCAGCGCTGCTGCCCGAGCCCCGCCCCCCATCCCAACCCGGGATGCCCAGGGCATCCGCCTCCGCAAACCTCTCCCTCGCCAGGCGGAGCTGACGAAGTCCCCTGGCTCTGACCTCCGCCACACGTCCCCTTCCCCCAGATCCTAAACACCCGGCCCCTGTCCCTGCGGCCGGAACGAAGACTTCCAAGAAGCCCCACGTCCCATAACCTACTCACCATCGCAGAAGAAATTATGGCAGCGCTGCGGTGGCCGGAAGCGGAAATGGGCGACTCGGGAGGGCCCGGACTACACTTCCCAGAATCCTCTGCGGCGCGCGGTCTCTGATTTAGAAGTCCAGCCGGCGACGTAAAAAGCGTACACCTGGAGCCCCGCCCAAGGCCAGGTGCAAGGCGGAGTGCCCAGCAGGTGTACCCTGGTCTGCGGAAGGACACACGAGGTTCTGGCTCTCAGCTTTGGAGCACCCCACTACACCTTTTTTCTCTTTCCTTAAAAAAAAAGTTATTAGTCGCTGCTAACATGTTCACGTTGTAGAAAATCTGACCCTACTCTCCAACAAACAAATCCATAATCCCATCACCAGGGGATATAAAGCATTGATGTTTTGGTGTTAATTTTATATGTATGCAATATACCTTTTAATTATATATATTTTAATTCCAAAAGCACTGCATGATCAACGCTAAGAAAAAAGATTGCAATCTACTTTATGAGAGTGTCTTTGATATACAAACAAACCAATCCAGAGCCCACACCCCCAACCATGTCGTTTATCAAACTCACACACCAAGGCAATATTCCTTTGCCCTAAATCAATCCAGGACCAGGTACTGGACACCCAGGAACCACGCCTATAGCCCGTAGCCCACCAAAATTATTTAAATTATCCAATCCTAAACTTATTCATTATATTTACCCCGATTCACCCATTCCTTCCCATGAAGACCCAATAAAGGCTCTGGACCATGTTCTCTCCTCCTCTTCTGTCTCCTGATCAATCCTGGTCCTTCTCCGTAAGGCCCTGAGTGGTGTGCCATACCTTCTGTTTCTAGGGATCTGTGAGTATAAACTTCTTTCTTTATGACTATCATTTCTGTATCTGTGTGTCTTACCATGCCTGAATAAAACAGTGGTCCATCTGGCCAAGGTGGTTTTACCTGTTAACAGTTCAATCTGTTGCTTTACTAATCCATTTTTTTCTTTTCTTTTCTTTTTAAAGATTTTACTTATGTATTTGACAGAGAGAGACACAGCGAGAAAGGGAACACAAGCAGAGGGAGTGGGAGAAGGGGAAGAAGGCTTCCTTCTGAGCAGGACCCTGGGATCATGACCTGAGCCAAAGGCAGACAGACGCTTAACGACTGAGCCACCCAGGGGCCCCAATCCATTTTTTTCTATTAACCCTGCTACTTGTGTGTTATAGGAGAGATGAAACTTCCACTTAATGGTATGTTTTTTGCCTAGTCTGGCATATTATGACCTTTGAGATGTAACGCCCAATTACTATCTATTTAATGAGGGTATCTATACACAGTACTCAGTTTCTCTAATCCCCTAATGGTGGCAGCCTGGTTTATATGGTGGCAGGAAAAAGCTTGGGTTAAGCCAGATGCAGTGTCCATATAAACCAGTCATATTTAGAACCCTCACTCGTGGGGGAAGGCGGGATATAATCAATTTGCCAATCCCTCACCAGTTGGGAACTCCAGTGAATGGTCCCAGATATACTTTTGGCAGTTGCCTTGGGTGTTGTTTAGAACATACAGGACAGGCTCTTGATGCATTAACCAAGGGCAATCTAGCATCCGTGGCAATATGCCATTCCACCTGGGCATTGCAATGGCCACTCTTTCTATGTGCTCAATATGCTGTATCTATTGAAGGCTCAGTAGCTAAAGCTTGTACCTGAGTGAGGGCATCAGCTTCCTGATTATAAGGGTGTATCAGCACCTTGTGAGCCAGGACATGGAAAACAGTGAGGGCTGTCTTAGGCTCTTGTGGATGGACCCGAAGTCTTTCCATGTATCTTGACCCAGCAAGAGATTATTATTCATAACCATCCACCCCTCAGCTTCCCATTGTCCAAGTCATAGGATTAATCCCTGTAGAGCAGCCCAGTTGTCAGTGTAGGAGGGTTAACGGCCAGGGCTCATGAGTAATCAATCACTAGCCAGACTGCTCTGAGCTCAGGCCACTGGCTGCTATGGTTTGTTTCTGTTTCCATCCAGATGGTGTTGGTGTTGGGCTGAAGAGGACTGCAGTCTGTGTGGGTGGGTTCCCTTGACTAGGCCCATCTGTATACCAAGCATCAGCAGGAATCTCCCCTGCCTCTTCCTTACAGGCTGTGGGTCTGCCATAGAAATAGTGGTGGGGCATCTAGAGGATAAATATCCTCCATAGGGCCTAGGAGCACCCCATTTCTAGAGACAGTGGTCTTGTGGACAGAGCACTCCTCTGATGCAAATAGACACACCACTTAGTCAAGTGGGGGTTTGAGCCATGGTGAAGGTGGGTTGAAGGAACATATATTTAACCCACCTCTTGCTAGGGAAGTTCTCATCACAATGGGTTGCTCCTCGGTGAGAGGCTCCACCTGGAGGAGTGCTGTGTGCTCTGCTGGGAGCTGTTGCTCTATGGGGCTGTATCAGCTTTCTGCCCATTTCCAGAGCTTAGACCAAAATCTTGGGGGTATTGTCTCCATCTCTTGTTTCTGCCATAGTGCCCAATCCATACCTTCTGGAGCCATGGACACATTTAACTCAAATGGGAGCCCTACTTGTCAGATGCCCAGAGCTTTAGTCTGCTTCACTAGTATTTCTGCCTTCTCAAAGGTAGCTTACTGCTCTGATCCCCAGGCCTACACGTGGGGATGCAATGTCTCCATCTCTTTATCAGGTGATATAAGACATGGAGGCACTGCACCAGGTGGGGACTAAAAGTCCTCCATAAACCCCAATATCCTTACAAAGGTGTGCACCTCTTTCATACTAGGCTTGCATCTTATCAATCACAGCTTCAGGGCCAACACTGGTCTGACCCAACAAGACAACTCCCAGAAACTTTACAGTGGTGCCTTGGCCTTGAATTTTCTGTGGGTTCATTGCCTTACCTCTCCCTCACAGATGATCCAGCAGAGCCTGCAAGGTGTCCTGCAACAAAGGCAAATCTTCATATGTTAACATTACAACATCAATGGTAAATGTTGTGTTATGTATATTTTACCACAATGTTTTAAAAATGGAAACATAAAATCCCCTGTAATACCATGACATAAAGACTACTGATGTGTGTAAATACACACACACACACACACACATACTGTATGTTCTTGCCATCTCATTGATGTGAGGAAAGAGAACAGGGACAGGTCTTGGGCTACCATCCCATGACATACAGTGGGGCTATGCAAGTAACCTTGGGGGAACACTTGAAAAGTCCGTTGTTGCCCCTTCCAGGTGAAGGCACTGATCTTGTGACTCAGTGGCCAGAGATACACTGAAAAAGGCATTTGCTAAGTCCAGCAGAGCATGATACATTCCTAGGACTGTGGCTAAGGTGTCTAAGATGGCGTCAGTGTTGGGCACAAACACATGGATGGGGATGGGGAACACTACCTTATTTAGTGTCCAGTAGTCCATCGTTATCTGCCATGAGCTATCTGGCTTTTTTACTGGCCATCCTGGGCTGTTGAAACTACTACGGGCAGGGTGTCAACTACCTACCCAGTGTAGTTCTTGGATGGTTTCCCAATGCACCCAAGCAGTTTATATTGTTTGATATTTACCATTCTACGTGGGAATGGCAGGCTTATTGGCTCCCAACTGGCACTTCCCTTCAGCGTGGGTTTGATTACTCTAACCTGGAGGTATCAGAGATTTGCAGTTTCATCTTGTAGGCTATCAATGTCCAATATGTTCTCTGGTATTGGAAAGATAAAAACCTCATAATCTCAGGGTGGGTGGGGAATGCCCAAGAGGACCTTTCTGACTATAACTGTCTGTCCTGCATAACTATCAATGGCACTGAAGGGGGCAGGAAACCTCTGAGGGTTACCATATATTAAAGTACACTTAGCCTCAGTACCCACCAGAGCTGTCAGCATTTTATGTATGTCTGGAGGACCAATGAATAGTGAGCTCAACAAGGGACCTCTGATCACCTCCAATGGCCCTTCCCTAGAGGCAGTCTTGGCCTGCATCTTATGCCCAGGATGAGGGGGGCACCCATCCTAAATAGGTCTGTATCCCTGAGGCTTCTGCTGGAGCAGGTGGGGCATCAGCGATGATAGGAGCAGATGAGACAGGTCTAAAGTGTTGCTCAGGTTTTAAGGCTTTCTATGGGCCAACCCAATCTATCTGTTTAGGCAGGGTCCCTGCAGCAATGAGATCATACCATATTTGCTTCCGGGTTATTCTGACTGGACCCTGTATAGGGAGTTGGGATAGCCTTTTGGATTTCTGGGCTTCCTCTCTATCTCTAGCCTTCCCAGTCACCCGTGTCCACTCCCAGGACCTGTCAGTTTCCCACAGTTCAGCAATGGATTGCCCAACATGGTAAATATCTTATCTCATAACTGGGCTCAGCATGAATACCAGTGTTGGGGGGCAAACTGGAGAATCTTGGCTTTTATCTCTGCAGTGAATGTGTTCTGATCAGGACCTTCAAAGACAGGAGCACAGATCACCTGTCTCATTCCCAGATCTCTGAGAATTTGTTATAATTCCTCTATAGATTTCCAAGGTCCCACATGCCCAGGGAGATATTCCTTCATTGGGTCAAGCCTCCCAGCAGGATAAAATAATCCAACCTATAAGGAAGTGAGTACCCTGAATCCCCTGGACACCACACAGGTGCTGCCAGAGAGCAGGGGGTGTCGTGATCATACTCATTTTCTCTGCCTCCTGCTGGGTCAGAAAAACACCAGCACCCCTGGTATCCTATAACCAGACCAACCATGCCAGGATATTTTCCCTGGCCTTTTGCTGAAACTTGGCAGCTATCAGTAAGCTCAGTGGGAGTGTATTCTCCCAACATAAGTGTTTCCTGAACTGAAGGCTATTCTGTGCCTTGGGATTGCTGTTGCTTTGCTTTTGTTTTCTGTTGTATTAGGGGTTGGATGGCATGGGGCATTCCATCCACTTCACTGTCAATCACCACAACGTCCTGTTCATTCTCATTATTCTCCCAGGGATTCCATGTCAGAGCGCCGCAATCAGGCTTAGGCACAAGCACCCAGGCCTTAGTCCAAGGCAGCTTGCACCCTCTTAGCTTTGCAAAAGGGCATGTGAGGGTCTCTATTATTACTCTGGGCTCCCATCATGTCTATCAGCCCAAAGCCACCAGACTCGTGGACATTCTCATGTGCTTTTCTAATTTTAGCTTCTCTTCTAACTTTCCGACATGAGCTTCAGCCTCCAGTTGGGCATCAGTGGCCAGTTGAACTGCCCACTAATAGAGGCCCGCCCACCGTGACCACCACATGCTTCCTTTCCTAGCCACAGAGCACAATGCACAATTACTCCAGCAGGCACACCAGTTTAGTCGGTGGAAATTTTAATAAGCAAAGGGAACTTATAAATGAGGCTTGTCTTGGGTGGCTGAAAGACAAGTGGATCCCCACACTCGCCCTCCAAATCTTCAAATTTTGTAAAGACCCAACTGTGCTCAGTCACGTATACGGTGCAGGTGTTTTCAACACCACATCATCATTTCAAGATGATGTCCTAGAAGCAGGCTCTGGAAGGGGGGAAAGGCAAGCAGAGCCCACATCCCAAGGACAGGGGAGGGGTGAGGAGCCTCCAAGTGCCTGTGTCCAGGCTATGGACATGCTGGTCAATCAGCAGTCATGTCTTTTTGATGACATGCCCCCAAAACCACATATCCAACAAAGGGCTAGTATATAGAATATGTAAAGAAACTCAATAGCACAAAACTAAACAATATAATTAGAAATTAGAAATGGCAAGAGATGAACAGACATTTCTCCAAAGAATATACACAGATGGCAAATAAGCACATATAAGCACATTCAACTTCATTAATCATTAGGGGAATGCACATTAAAAGCACAATGAGATATCATCCCTCAACATCTATTAGAATTGACAAAGTAAAAAATAGTGACACCACCAATTGCTGACAAGGATGCAGAGAAAAGGGATCACTCAACGTTGATCATTCACATCACTCACGATGGTACTGGAAGTTACTTTAAAATTAAATATGAAATTGGGGTGACTGGGTGGCTCAGTCGGTTGTGCCTCCAAGTCTTGGTCTCAGTTCAGGTCGTGATCTTATGGGTTGTGAGATTGAGCCCCACCTCTGGCTCAAAGGTCGGCAGGGAGTCTGCTTGAGATTCTCTTTCTCCCTCTTCCTCTGCCCCCCCCCCCCAGCTTGTGAACACTCTCTCTCTCTAAAATAAATACATCTTTTAAAAAAACTAAATATGAAATCACTTTACACAACTGCACTCCTGGGACTTATCCCAGAAAAATGGAAATTTATGTTCACACAAACACCTGTATACAACTGTTCACAGCAGGTTTATTCTGAAATAGTCCAAATCTTAAAACAATCCAGATGTCCTTCAATGGGTGAATAGTTCAACAAACTGTGGTGCATCCAAATCATAGGATACCTCTCAGCAATAAAAAATAAATGAACTACTGATACATGAGACAAGTTGGATGAATCTCCAGAGAATTATTCTGAGGTTGAAAAAAAGCCAGTCCCAAAAGGTTACCTATCTTTTGCATTATTCCATTTATAAACATTCTTGAAATGACAAAATTATAGAAATAGAGAACAGTTCAGTGGTTGCCAAGGTGCTAAGTTGGGGGAGAGGGTGTGCCTACAAAGAAGCATTCTTGCAGTGACAACACTGTTCTGTATCTTGAATGTGGTGGTAGAAACATGAGCCTACACAGGTGGTAAAATTGTACAGAACTGAATACACACAGCCAAGCAAAAATGAATACAAGGGAAACTGGGGATTCTGCCCATGATCACTGGATCCTATCAATGTCTCTACCCTGGTTGTGATTCTGTATTATAGTTCTGCGAGATGTTTACTGAGAAAATCTGGGTAAAGGGTACAGGAGATTTCTCAATTATTTCTTAACAGCTACATGTGAAGCTACAGGTATCTCAAGATAAAGTTTTGTTCTGTTTTTTAAAAAAGCATCAGCCAAGACTTAAGAAGAAATCTTTTGGACCAAATCTTTCCAAAAGTCAGCTGGGCAAAAACTTTATGCACTAAGAATAATCACATGACAGATACACACCCGAACTATTCACTAAAATTGTTACGAAAAGCATAGTCTATTTCATTTGATGGATTAAAGGAAAAGCATAATTGATGTAGGAAACTAAGTTTTTTTTCAGTCTTTATCTTAGGAAATGCACTATAAAAAAAGAAATACAGATAAAGAGCTGAAACATGGTGATGGTTGCACAATATGAATGTACTTCATGCCACTGACCTGCACACTTTTAAAAAATGTTAAAATGGTAAATTTTGTGATATGTGTATATCTTACCACAATGTTTAAAAAATGGAAACATAAAATCCGTAATAGCATGATGTAAAGACACATATACATTGTAGGTTCTTGCCAACGTTTTCCTATGCATACAACATATAGACATGCTCAAAGGAAAAGTTGTGGTCATACACTAAATGGTAACTGTAACCTGCTTTATCTCCTAACACAGGCCAGACGCCCCTGCCCATCAGCAAATCCGTGCTCCCAGTGTCACCATTCCTGTGCATCCCTCCACCTTCCTGCTACAGTCGCGTCTCCCAGGGACGTTTGCAACTATCCGTGTTCACAAAGCCACCATGGAAACACCTTTCCGCGCTCCTGATTTCATCCCAATGACAATACACATGAAAGGCATCCAGGCCTGAACTCAGAGCACACTCCCATTGAGTAGCAGAATCTGCAGCAACAAATCGCTACCTTCACCGACCTGGGGTCTTCAGCTCAAGCACCACGCAGCCTCACAGTGGATTTGGGGACTCCTCCTTGTCTAAACACCCAAGTAGCACCCCTCCACCCCTACCAGGTTCCTGAACCCAGCAAGCCCAAATCATCACGCCTAATAAACACATAAGTATACCAGGATTAGACTCAGGAGGACGCCTTGACTATCTTCAATCTTGTTCTAACCTACAGCCACACCTCATAGGTCACCCCTGCCTCCCCCACCCCACCTCATCACCACCAGACTCCACCTGTGTACAGGATTCCATCCCCAACATACGAAAGCTACACCCAATAGCTGGTGCCTCCACCAGTCTGGGTCTGCAGACCACTTACTAGAAAAAGCCATCACAGATTCATGCCAGGAACATATTTTTGTGCCCACAAACCACCACTCCCTCCACCCCTTCCTTCCACCCATCTGAACATTCTGTGGACTCTCCCACTACACAAGGTACATTGCATTGAGGCCATTTCCCCTGGACAACCTCAGTTAGCCCCTGGACCCACCCGCCTGTCAAGAATGGTGCTTTTCCATACCATTCCCTCCCAAATTCCTTCACATGTGGGCACGTGCACAGCTCCATCCCACTGAGAACTTACATCTCTAACCTGGGTTTCCATCAATGTCAGTTTCACATTTGTCCCCATATCCCAGGCTTGGCCCACAGAGTCTGATGTAATGTCCCTGCCTGCATCTCTGAAGAGAACGGGGGGCCTGTCTAGCTGTTTTTCTCTCTGACAGTCTCAGTTTGCAGTCCTTACTGAATTCTGGACTCTTAAACCCAACACCCCAAAAACAAATAATCCAGCTAAAAAATGGGCAGAAGACACGAATAGACATTTTTCCAAAGAAGACATATAGCTGACTAACAGACACAAAAGATGTTCAACATCACTCATCATCAGGGAAATACAAATCAAACTGCAATGAGATACCACCTGTCAGAATGGCTAAAATCAACAACATAGGAAACAACAGATGTTGGCAAGGATGTAGAGAAAAGGGAACCTTCTTACACTGTTGGTGGGAATGCAAACTGGTGCGGCCACTCTGGAAAACAGTATGGAGGTTCCCCAAAAAGTTAAAAATAGAACTACCATATACTAATTTACCCAAAGGATAAAAAATGCTGATTCCAAGAGACACATGCATCCTAATATTTATAGCAGCATTATCAACAATAGCCAAATTATGGAAGAAGTCCAAGTGTCCATTGATTGATGGATGGATAAAGAAGATGTGTATATATATACACACACACACACAATGGAATATTGCTCAGTCATAAAAAAGAATGAAATCTTGCCATTTGCAATGATGTGGATGGAACTAGAAGTGTATTATGCTAAGAAAAATAAATCAGAGAAAGACCAATACCATATGATTTCACTCATGTGTGGACTTTGAGAAATGAAACAGGATCATGAGGGGGGCGGTGGGAAGAGAGAGGCAAACCATAAAACAGACTCTTGAGGACATACTGAGGGTTGCTGGAGGGAAGGTGGGCAGTGGGATGGGTTAAATGGGTGATGGATATTAAGGTGGGCACTTGTGATGAGCACTGAGTGTTACATGTAAGTGAAGAATCATTAAATTCTCCTGAAACTAATATTATACTATATGTTAACTAGAATTTAAAAAAAAAAAAAAAACCTTGAAACAAAAAAAAAAAAAAAAAGAAAAGAAAATGAAAACACAACATACCAAACTTATGGGATGTAGCTAAAGCTGTACTTATAGGGAAATTTACAGCTGTAAATACCTATATTAAAACAAAAAGAATCTCAAATTAATAATCTAACCTTTTCCTTTAAGACACTGGAATAAGAACAAATTAAAGCAATCAGGAGGAAATGAGATTAGAGCAAATAATGAAATATAGAATAGAATACCATCAGAGAAAAATCAATGACACCAAAAGTAGGTTCTTTGAAAAGATCAACAAAATGTACAAATATTTAGCTAGAGTGACTAAGAAAAAAAAGACTCAAATTACTGAAATCAAAAGTTAAAGAGGGAATATTACTACTGACCTTTCTGATGCAAAAAGGATTATACGGGAATACTATGAACAACTATATGCCAACAAATTAGATAATTAACAAATCCCTAGAAAGACACAAATAATCAGAATTGACTCAAGAATAAATAGAAAATCAGAATAGACTTATGAGAAGAGAATTAATAATTTATTTAAAAGCACAAAGAAAACTCCAGAATTAGTGGCAATTCTTCACAAACTCTTCCAAAAAATATAAGACAAGGAAACACATCCCAATGCATTTATAAGGCCCCTATTGCCATGACACCAAAATCAGGGAATGATACATCTCAAGAAAACTATATGCCAATGTCTTTCATGAATATCGATGCGAACATTCTCAACAAAAGACTAGCGAATAAAAATGTCATGTGTAAATCATGCATCTGATAAGGAGCTTATATCTTGAATACAAAAATAGTGCTTACAACTCAATAATAAAGACAACCGAATTTTAAGACAGGCAAATGAATACACATTTCTTCAAAGAAGAAATACAAATGGACAATGAACTCATTAAAGGATGCTCAGTGTCTTTAGCCTGCAGGGAAATGCAAATCAAAGCCACAAAGAGACACCACCTCACATTCACTAGGATGGCTAGAACAAAAAACACAGATAATAACAAATGTCGTCAAGGATGTAGAAAAATTGTAACCCTTGCACACTGCTGGAGGTGTAAAATGCTTCAGTCACTCTGGAAAACAGGCTGGTTGCTCCTCAGATTTTTAAACATAAAGTTTCCATACACTTGGAAATCCTACTTTATAGGTAGGTACCAGAGAGAAAACATGTTCACACAAAATCCTGTACATGAATGTTCACAGAAACATTATTTATAATAGCCAAAAAGTACAAATAAGCCAATGTCCATTAACTGATGAATGGATAGAGAAAATGTGATATATTCATACAGTGGATTATTATTCAATAATAAAAAGGAATGGAGTTGTGGTACACTCTATAATATGGATAAGCCTTGAAAACATTATGCTAAATGAAAAAATCACATATTATATGATTACATTTATATGAAATGTCCAGAATAGGCAGAGCCTTAGAGACAGAGAGATTATTGGTTACCTAGGGCTGAGGGTGGGGGTAAATGTTGGACACAAGGTGAGAAGTGACTGCTAATGTTTACAGGGTTTCTTTTGGGAGTGATAAAAATGTTCTAAACTTGATTGTTGTGATGGTGCACAACTATGTGAATACACACAAAACAACCAAATTGTGCACTTTTTATCTTATTTTATTTAAATTTAATTAATTAACATATAGTGTATCATTAGTTTCAGAGGTAGAGTTCAGTGATTCATCACCAGTGCTCATTACATCACATGCCCTCCTTAATGCCCGTCACCCACTTACCCCAACCCCCCAACCCCCTCCCCTCCAGCAACCCTCAGTTTGTTTCCTATAGTTAAGAGTCTCTTAAGGTTTGTCTCCCTCACTGGTTTCATCTTGTTTTATTTTTTCCTCTCTTCCCCTCTGACTTGGTAGATATGGCCAGTAAGTACATCATGCTGGTCAGTGATTTGGCCACATCTTTGAATAAAAGGACAATAATGCAGAGTGGCTGGAAGGCCATGCCTATGTCCAAGTGAGACATGATTTCAGTGTGGGAACCCAGGGGGATATCTGAGAGTCATTGCTGTGAAGAGGGGAGACATTTGGAGAGACCTAGTGAGGTCTGTGAGTTAGGAAGTGGTTCCTGTGGGTGATGGGCTGACTGTCCCATAAATCTGGGGATGATGGGAGAGTAGCTAGGTGACTTGGGAGAGTAGATAACACAGGAGATTCTCTGAGCACTGGAGGTGAAGTGATAAGGGACATGGGGGAGGAACCCAGTGAGGTCCATGAGTTAGTAAAGTGTTTCCTGTGGGTAACAGCCTGACTCTCACAGAAATCTGGAGATGGTTGGAGAGTAGCTAGTGACTTGGGAGATTCTCTAAGTGACGTGGGTGAAGTGCTTGGTGATGAAAGTAAGAAGATACAGTATATTGTTGGTAGATATGATGACTCCGAAGAAGCCCCAGAAGACAGAGCAGACCCCAGTGGCTTTGGTAATTGTCTGGCATCTTTGGAGAGGGCAATGTGAAGTGGAATGTGGGTAATGATGGGGGTGAATTTGGTGAACTTCTGGGGGAGGATGGTACATAGACCAGCGACCCCAGGGAGGAGTTTCACATTATGGATGTGTTCCTGGTAGAGGGGAATGAGAAGCTGCCTGAGGTTGGCATGTAGTTTGCAGTGTCTGGGCTGAGGGACCCTTCAGAGGAGCCAGATCCACTCTCCTCAGATGCAATCACGACTGCAGCTCCCATCCTGCTCCTTCTCTGACCCCAGAAATGGAGAGTAGCGGTGTGTGTGTGTGTTGCGGGGGGTGGTGGGGGTGCCCTCTGAACAAACGTGAGAATAAACGAAGGAAACACACAGACAGACTTACTTATGAAGTGTTCGGTCCTGTCCTCTGAATTGGATTCCACGCAGGTAGAACTCTGGAAGAAACGAGCGCAGGGAGCTCGGGCAGATCGCTCTGAACGCCGCTCTCCTGGGGAAGATCTGAGCGGAGGAAGACCAGGGCGAGCTTTAATACCAGTGGGCGGGGCCTGGGCGGGGCCTGGGCGGGGCTTTACACCTGCTGCCCGCACATCACTTCCAGCAACCAGACTCCGCCCAGCAGAAACTTGATGTCATGTTTAAAGTTTTTTTTTTTTTTTAAAGATTTTATTTATTTATTTGCGAGAGAGACAATGAGAGACAGAGAGCATGAGAGGGAGGAGGGTCAAAGGGAGAAGCAGGCTCCCCGCCGAGCAGGGAGCCCGATGCGGGACTCGATCCTGGGACTCCGGGATCATGACCTGAGCCGAAGGCAGTCGCTTAACCAACTGAGCCACCCAGGCGCCCCGGTTTTTTATTTTTTATTTTTTATTTTTTATTTTTTTAATTTAATTTTATTTTTATTTTTATTTTTTTAAAGATTTTATTTATTTATTTGAGAGAGAGCACATGAGAGGGGGCAGGGTCAGAGGGAGAAGCAGACTCCCCGCCGAGCAGGGAGCCCGATGCGGGACTCGATCCCGGGACTCCAGGATCATGACCTGAGCCGAAGGCAGTCGCTTAACCGACTGAGCCACCCAGGCGCCCAGTTTGGAACAATTTAAGGTAAGAACTTAGAACTTTTGTGAGCCAAATATAAATTAACTCCATTTAAACATTTAAAACCATTCTAGCGCTGTGATTCTGATTGTGAGCCTGGACCAAAGGCATTGTTGCAAACCCTCAAACCCCAGCCAAGATCTGCGGAATCAGAAACCCTGGGGTCGGGTTTCTGGGAACTCAGAAATCTGTGTTATAAGAAACCCACCCTCCTGATATTGATGCATGGCAAAGTTTGAGAACCACCTGTGCGAGGGAAAATAAATTTTGTTTTTTAAAGTTAAGATACATTTGTAAAAATAAAATTCTTATCTGGGGAAATAGGAGCTAGGTGGGTAGGGATTGATTGCATTTGGTGATTAGGTTAGGAATTTGAATCAGTGGTTCCAGATAATCAGATCCTCTAATTCATTGTTTAAATTATATGAAATTGTTTAAATTGTTTAAGTTATGCTAATTACTGAGAATTGCAATGCTCAAGTGTGCCAGATAAGTGATTTTTTTTAAAAAGATTGATTGATTGATTGATTGATTGATTGATTTGAGAGAGAGAGAGCGCAGGGGGGCTGATTCCAGGACCGTGAAATCATGACCTGAGCCAAAATCAAGAGTCTGCTGCGTAACCAGCTAAGCCACCCAGGTACCCTGTGACAGCTAAGTGATTTTATGTAAAGGTTTACATCAGAACGTAAATCTTATTTTCCACCCTCATTTGCTTGTGGGCTCATTCAGGGTCAACCCCTCCTGTTCCTTGGGTTGGTGTCTCAATTCCAAAGACTTTCAGAGACATTAAGGGGGAGAAGGAGGTTATGTCTGAAACTCTTCCACCATCCATCACCTTGTTAAAGAAATATCAACATTTGTTTTATTCTTTCATTATAATTATTTTCCAAGCTTCCTGAAATGAATTATAAGACTTTAATTTCTGCTTCTCTGTTTAACATATAGGATAAATGTTGGTGACGTCCCATGATCTGCTGTCATTCTATTTTAAATTTGATGAATTTTCTCATTTCTTTTTTTTTTTTAGATTTTATTTATTTATTTGACAGAGACACAGCAAGAGAGGGAACACAAGCAGGGGGAGTGGGAGAGGGAGAAGCAGGCTTCCCGCGGAGCAGGGAGCGCGATGCGGGGCTCCATCCCAGGACCCTGGAATCATGATCCGAACCAAAGGCAGATGCCCAATGACTGAGCCACCCAGGCGCCCTGAATTTTCTCATTTCTTTTAATCCTAGATCACAGCTGATATTTTTAATCTTTATTTATTGTGTCAAATCCAACTTATGAACCATGAAACTTTTTAAAGATATTGGAAACATTCTTTTTGCTTAGTAAATGATTCCTTTTACATCAATAGGCATTTATAAAGATGTCCATCACTTTTATATAACATTCAACACGTTAAATCAGGATCTCTAATATTCAACCACATAATTCCTTCCTTTACATGATACATATAATGAGTATGAGGTCAGTTAAAATATCCCCCCTGAGCATCTGTTTCTCTTTACCCCCTTTGTGCTTCCTGGAGATAGGGCACAGTGAGCCGGACAGACTTGGAACTTTGTTCAACCCAGATCCATCTCTACAATGTGGCAGAAACTGATCCAAGTTCATTTCAAAACATGACCCTCTTTTGTGTTTTCCAGTACTAATGACAATATCTTCATCTTTTCCTAACTTTCAATATTTTTCTGTGATTTGGGGGTGCAGGGGGATTATTTAAATACTTGGGATTAAAATCATAGATTATACTGCATATTTGTGAAAGACAGCCCCGGGCTATGTGATTGTGTCCCTGCTCCCGACCAGACCATTATTTTCAGAATTCAGCAACCCTGCGTCTACTTACTCTACTCAGACGTCTACTTTGCAGTGATTGCGATCTCTGCCTGATCATGTCAGGTGATACGTGGGTTTCAAATCCCGAGTTGCATATTTTGAAGATTTCTCCAGGCATTCTGATGCGTCTTCCTAGGAGAATGTTCTCTTCTGATTAAAGCTACTAGACCACAGAGAATGTGGCAGAACAGGGATAGGGATAAAACCTGGGAATTATAATTGAATGTGGCAGACACGAGGCCATTTGGGTCCTGTTCTACCAGGAGCAGAAGGTAATTTTTGGCCAAGGGGGAAATAACAGCTCCACAGAGGAAATTTTTTGTTTGTTTCTCTGTTAAGCGGAGTAACAGATTTTTATCCCATAGACATGTAGGATCCGATGTCAGTTGTTGGTCAGACAATCCATTACAAACTCTTTGTAAAACATTTTAGCTAATTTTATTTTAAAGACTTTATTTATTTGTGTGTGAGAGAGAGAGCACACAAGCAGGGAGAAGCAGAGGCAGAGGGAGAAGCAGGCTCCCAGCTGAGCAAGGAGCCTGATGTGGGACTCGATCCCAGGACCCTGGATCATGACCTGAGCTGACAGCAGATGCTGAACTGACTGAGGCACCCAGGCATGCCTTTGTAAAACATTTTAAATGTATTCATGATATTTCTATCATGGATAAGCCAAATTTTTCTATCCATTTTGCTAATGTTGACATTTCCTTTTTTACCAATTTTTCATTATTACATTGTATTGATGCTCCATGGGCATTTATCCTTGTCAAGAGAAATGACTGGAGCAAAGGATCTAAGTATCTGAGTGGCTCTTGATTATATTGTTAGATTACTTTCTAGGAAGGCTTTCTCAACTTCCGTTCTTTTAGCAGCATGAATGGAAGTGTGGGTCTTACCAAACCGCGCCTTCTGTACCTCCATCTCTGGAATTGGACTACACAATTTTAAAAAACCCTTCTTTTTAATTTGATATCACAAATGAGGTTAAACCTTATTTTCATACATCTTATCACTGAGTCAGTTTTGTGTGTGTATATGTGTATATGTGTTCGAGGAAGGTGGATAGGTGATATTTTCATTGTAGAAAATGGTGTCAAGAAAAGCCTTTTGGACTCATCTCTGAAGCAAAACTTTGCTGGAGAGTCATCTTTGGTGATCATACAAGACAGGTTCTGGCCCCACCTGTTGAAGGTCCTCAAAGGGCTGATTTTGGAGTGCCTGGGTGGCTCAGGGACTGACTCTATTTTAGCTCAGCTCATCATCTCAGGATCATGAGATCCAGCCTCACATCAGGCTCTGCATTCAGTGCAGTCTGCTTAGGATTCTCTCTCTCTCTCCCGCTGTGCCTCTCCCCACCCTGCTTGCCCGCATCCACGCTCTCTTTCTAAGACAAATAAGATAAAAACAGAGAGGGAGGCAAACCATGAGACCCTTAACTATAGGAAACAACCTGAGGGTTGCTGGAGGGGAGGTAGGTAGGGGGATGGGGTAACTGGGTGATGGGCATTGAGGAGAGCATGTGATGTAATGAGCACTGGGTGTTATATGCCACTGATGAATCACTAAATTCTATCCCTGAAACTAATAATACACTATATGTTAACTAAAGTGAGTTTAAATACAAAATCCTAAAAATAAATAAAATCTTAAAAAGGGGGGGGTAATTTTTCTCTCCAGTTCCTGGGGTGTCGGCTAGATGCCCTCCCTTACTCTACCCAGTAGATATTAAGGACAAAAATTATGGAGCAAGGAGACCTTGAGATGGGAGATTCATTTTTAAGTTGCTTTCATTAGTAAGTTTCAGCATCGTGATTACAGTGGATCTAGGAGGCATTGCAAATAGCCCTACTGATTTATTTAGATGAACAGATACAATTCTTTATAAAAATGCCCAGTCTTTTCCCCTCCCCAGGAATAACATGGATCTTTTCAGAAAATTAAATGTTTTTATCAATGCTGTGGTGACCTGGATTCAAAGGGTGCAAACTTTGCCAGTAAAATTACACCGAGAGTCAGCTGGCTGACTGGGAAGAGATGCTAACCACATATGCTCCAACCCAGGATGGGGTAGTAGAAAATCAATTATCGTCTCATTTGTTCCAGAGGGGTGGTAGATGGGGTACTGTTTTCCTCAAGAGGAAGTAAACCCATATTTCAGTCAGGTTCTTGCATATCTGGCTGGGTGATATGAGGTCCTCCAACCTTGAACAATGGGAGCAACTGTTAGAAGCAGGGGGATTAAGGAAACCATTCTGGAAAGAGAAATATCAACTGGAATCCCATTTAGATATTTGGTTCCTAAGTCCATATATCTAATGTGTACTTTAGAGTTGGCGTTTGTATTTCTCCCCTTTATAGCTTATCTCCTGGATGATTAATCCACACTTTGCCTTCCCCACTCCCCACCTCCATGTGATGAGATGGGCCAATAATTAAAACCTTTTTTTCTTGTTTTCTTCCTAAGCTTTAACAAAGAGCAAATAAGGGCTCTTGCTGAAGGTGAACTGCCAGTAATTCCAACCACTTTTTGAAAATCTTGTCCCTTCAGTGATAAATATGACCAAATATACCTGAGGTTGGGCCCATTTATTAATGGTTTTTATATGTTCTTACACAGCCCGTGGGCCTATCCACCAGAGAGGCAAGTAATAAAAACGCCAACTTCTGAGTGTCAGTGAGAGGCCTGAGCTGGAATTTTAGATGTGAGATCAAACAGTTTCCAGGTCATCAGTCTAGTGAAGGTTCTGTTTCCTGTATGGACCTACATTAAGCCTTTTTTATCATTCGTCCAAAACTTTGATGTTGACCAACGCTTGCCTGCAGGAAATTTGGACTGATCAACATAAAACATCTTTCGTGAAGACTATTATAAGTTTGGTCCTGTCATGGACTGAATGTTTATGTTCCCCCCCACCACCACCACCCAAATTCACAGGTTGAAATCCTAACCCCCAATGTGATGGTATTAGGAGATGGGAGCCTTTGGGCCATGATTAGTTCATGAGGGTGAATTCGCCACAAATGGGATTAGTGCCCTTATAGAAGAGATTCCAGAGACCCCTCTTGTCCTTCTGCCATATGAAAACACAGCAAGAAAATGACCGCCTGTGAACCAGGAAGTGAGTCCTCACCAGTCACTGAATCTGCTGGTGCTTTCCTCTTATTGTTTAAACCATCCAGTCTACAGTATTTTTGTTACACCAGCCTAAACGGACTAAGGTAGTGCCTTGCTTAGGCACTCCCATATAGACCTACCTTGGTCTAGTGGTCCGTGACTAATGGTTTCTCAATGCTCGGTGTTCCTGCCTGGCTGGTAGGCATTCCACTTGGGTTAGGGGTCCCTATAGCCTCTGTAACACCACCAAAGTGTCTCTGAACATGTTTTTACCTATTATCCACAAGATATTACAAGCCCATTTCTATTTTTCTGCCTTAAGCTAAGTTACTCACCGAGTCCTTGTTCTACATCACTGCTGCAGGATTGCTGGTTCCACGGGATAAATGTGTAACCCAAGAAGCTGTGCAGCCTTTCATAGTGTTAATGCTGCTGATTCCAATTTAACGCCAGTTTTAACCTAGTCTCCATCTCCTACTTAAACATTTGTATTCTAGTTCAGTGTTTTCTGACCAATTTGAATGTCTCGTGAACACAAATCCACAATTTTAGCTTCATTTAAAGCTAGAGACTTTAGTTTTCCTTTTATTAAAAAAATACAACTGGATTTGATCCAGGAATAACAGAAAACAATACCCCCCCACACACACAGTAGTCATCCCCTCTTCCCATTTTGGCAGAGAAGTCATAATTGGATGCTCATACACAGGTAGAAGCTGCACTACATGGGGATCTGTGGTGACTGGGTATCCAACTTCTTGGGAGCACATCTTGGAATTGGCTGTATTGTATACAGGTCGAGATAACAAATGCTATCAGCAACACCTAAAATCTATCCACCAGATTACAAAAAGAGACTTCAACTCCCTCTACCCCAGGGCAACATAAATACTAAAGCAGAGAGTACACCTAGTATCAGTGGTGGAATCCCGATACAATTAGTAGAGAAGAGTAATATCAGAGAATACAAATAAACGGCTTTGGTATTTTATCAGAAAAATATCCTTTGGCTTTTCTACAGGTTTGGTTCTTTTTTTTTTTTTTTTTTTTTATTTGAAGAGAAAGACACAGTGAGAGAGGGAACACAAGCAGGGGGAGGGGGAGAGGGAGAAGCAGGCCTCCCGCGGAGCAGGGAGCCCGATGCGGGGCTCGATCCCAGGACCCCGGGATCATGACCTGAGCCGAAGGCAGCTGCTTAATGACTGAGCCACCCAGGCGCCCCGGTTTGGTTCTTTTTTAACCTAATCCCTGCTACTAAAATTTCAGCGCATTCCACTTATGATCATATCACATATTATTACTATTTTACATTGTATAATGACAGGTGGTGACTACACTTATGATGAGCACTGAATTGAATAATGCATAGAATTGTCTAATCAATATGCTATACACCTGAAACTAATGTAACATTGTATGTTAATTATACTTCCATTTAAAAAATAGCAAATCCAGGTTACTGGCCTGTCTTTAAGGTTTTTCAAAAGTACAGAAAAATCATGTACTTACACCCATAGAAAGTTCCAGCCTGCCACAAAATGTCCAATAGGAGTAGCGTGGTCCTTGTCGGTTCAGAAAGTGAGTAATGGTGGAGAAAAATGTGGACAAACAAATAGAAAACAAGAGGGAGAGTTTATGGTCAGAAGATTCAGGAACCTGTCTGATCTGCAATGAACCAAAGGCAGAGGTATCAATTATCCAGACCTGAACAAACACGGTCAGAGAATGAACTTGTAGAACCTGGGCAAGAAAAAGGAACAACATCCAAGCAAATATCCAAATTTCAAGAACTTGATCCAACATCTAAATTTGAGGAATGCTCCCTGAAGGACTGAGGAAATGATCATGAAGACTGTCATGACCTCAGAATGAACATTCATTCAATAGAACATAAAAGTTGTTAAAGAGTCCAGACAGGTGATATTAGTACAGAAAGGTTTATCAATCACTAACCCATTTCCACCTAAATACCATCCTCAGTGGACCACAAATCAATACCATATTGGCGAGAAGACAGAAAATCCAACTTTACTGTTTCAACATGAACATCCATCCGCTTGGCAAATGCCAAAATCGATGTTTTAAATGGAACAGTACTATTTTTTTTAATATATGTATTTTTTAAAGATTTTATTTATTTATTTGACAGAGAGAGACACAGCGAGAGAGGGAATACAAGCAGGGGGAGTGGGAGAGGGAGAAGCAGGCTTCCCGCTGAGCAGGGAGCCTGATGCGGGGCTCGATCCCAGGACCCCGGGATCATGACCTGAGCCGAAGGCAGACGCTTAACGACTGAGCCACCCAGGTGCCCCGGAACAGTACTATTTTTACAGCAAAATCTATAAAATTCACTAATTCTGTTACACCTCAAGCTAATCCAAATAAGGATTAAATTAACCTAAGCAGTAAAAACTGTCACTGACTTGTTCCTAGTTTTACAAAAAAGTTTTAAGAGCTTTTGAATCTCTACTGGCAACAACCAAAGTTACTTAATATTAGCTTGCTAATTTGACCTGGTTTTATGATCTCTCCCCCTTTCTCATGCCCAGCATCTGAACTCTTTTTACATGACAATTTTTTCACTAGAAAACAAATGGACATCACCCAGAGATCCCAGACTTAGAAGTGGATGTAATGATGTGAAGCTCTGTGTTATCCCTACATGGGGAAGACAGTGATTTGTCTTTGATTTTGAGAGATAGCTGTATTATGTTACATGGGAGGCTCTATATACATATTTAAATCAAAGTATAGAAGGTGAAGAAAATGTTGACTTATGGGTTAGGCAGAAGAGAGGGCTATACTGGAAATTTTCCTTGCTGCTGCTTTGCAAATGAATAAAATTCTACAAATGACGGGTTCTCTACTTAATTAGTATGAGTGGAAGGTCAAGTTCACCTACCACTACAAGCTCCAGGAAATACAAGGGCTAGTGCCTCTGAATTCTTAAACTACCACGTAGCACAGCTTAGGATCCACCAGACCTAGGCACTCGCCTCAGACTTGGAATCAAAATAAATCAATGTAGAGATATACTAAGAAAATTAAGAAACTTTGGGAACGTTAAGGAACTCTCATAGGGCTCCACAGCATAAGTCTGGCAATCGTTTCTATAAATCCCTGAACATGATCTTACCGCTTCTTGCCAATTCTTGGACTCACCTAATATCCTTTCAATAAACTCCTTTTTCTGAATCAATTGGCTAGCGTTGGCGCACGTGCTTCCCAACTAAGAACCCAGGTTGCTACAATTTGTAAAGAATAATGTGCTATTCACTGATGTGATCCGTTGAGTCTTCTACAGTCAAACAGTCCGGGGGCAACCTCTGTCAACAAACTGGAAAAAAATACTTATTTTTCAGGATAAAGTTCTAAAGGCATAGGTAATTTAACTGGTCTTGTCAGGTATGTTAAGTAAGACACACAGAATAGATGCTACTGATTGAGTGCAAAATCCAAATGAAATTTAAAAATACAAAAGTGTATCTGAAAACAGTATTTAAAAATCTGGATCTCCCCTCTCCTAGCTGAAATCTCGCTCTCAAAAACAAAAAACAAAAAACACATTTATCTTTTCAAGCCTAGAAGTAAGCTGAAACATCAAACCACAAAATGAGGTGGGGAGAGTACAAAAGCAGTAGAAGCCGAGCAGGAGTGTGAGAGGACAAACTGCAGTTAACACTGGTATATGGTATATTTCAAAGTTGCTAGAGAGTAAATCTTAAGGGTTCTCATCAGCAGGGAAAACAAAAAACCCCATGGTTCTGTCTCTATATGAGATGATGAATGTTAACTGTGATAATCATTTCACAATATATGTAAATCAAGTCATGCTGTGTACCCTAAACTTACACAGTGCAGTACGTCAACTGTATCTCAGTAACGCTGGGGAAGTGAAAAATTGGTTCTAGGAGAGTATTTCCTAACATCTAGGTATTTTGGTCACTTTTCATTTATTTCTAATTTTACTGGAGTATGGTGAAAGAAATTTGGCTTGTAAAATCACTATAAATTCTTCCATGGCAAAGTACAGCTTTATTTTTGTGGATTTTACACAGACAAAAAATTTTTATGCAAGGGACATATGTAATTAAATCAAGCTATTGAGTCCCCTTTTTAACCTTAAATTTTAGGTTCAGAAGTTTAATTACATATTTTGGCATGCTGTCCCATGCCTTAAACTTATTATTGATAATAATTTCAATCAATAATCAATAAAAATTGATGATAATTTTTGGTCGACTATCTTTAAATTAAGAGTATTTTTCCTACAAGGGAAATTATTGAGCAAATAATATAAATTAACATTTTTGTTTATTAATTGAATCTATCTTATTTCAATGCACTTGGCAATCCTTAATCCCCACTCAGAAACTGATATAATACTTATGACGTAGTGCACACAGACTTACATATTCAAGCTGGCCAGAAATACACACACACATACACACTTCAAAAATTTTGCAGTTTTAAAAATTTCACTTTCAATGAAATATTTTCAATGTTTACTGAAGAGATTACTTTGCAATAAATCAGTTCCCAAACTTGAAAATATTCAGAGCCCTCATTCTTCGCCCAGTTGGCTTTACACTCATTTGTACAATCATGGCTTCTTGCCTTCAAAGTAAGATTCAAGATGCCCAATGAAAATCATCCTAGCACTGGTATTGTTGGGTTTTCTTTTGAAGATTTTATTTAATTTGACAGAGAGAGACAGTGAGAGAGGGAACACAAGAAGGAGGAGTGGGAGAGGGAGACGCAGGCTTCCCACTGAGCAGGGAGCCTGATGTGGGGCTTGATCCCAGGACCTTGGGATCATGACCTGAGCCGAAGGCAGATGCTTAACGACTGAGCCACCCAGGCTCCCCACTGGTATTGGTTTTATCTATAATTTGGGGGGGGGGGGGGGGGGGGGGAGAAGACCCTTTTTCCCCGTCCGGTTATTTAGTAGGTGTTTTCACCATTTTATATCCTCCCCAAAAGACAATGCATGGAGAACCCTGCTATTCCTCTGTGCATTCATCGACTGACTGAAGAGGTCTCAGGGTATGTGCGGAGCTAGTTTTCAGCCATCAACAACTGTTCCCCAGAAATTCGATCACTTCCATGTGTGCTGTACTCTGGCTTAATCCTCAGAGAGATGGCTCCTCTTAGGGTCATCTCATGGGGACAGAATTTTACTGAGGGTGACCACTATCAGATGTCACTTTGGGTTTCTCTTTCTTCCTCCAGGGAATTCATCTCTGTTCTCTGGTCTCCCATTTCAGCTCTCAGCTTACTTTTTATTACCTCTCTAGGATCAGAGGTTTCAGGTACGTGATAATCCATAGGATTAGAATTTATGATTTAGGGGCAAAGGCCAGAAAGACATATGAACCACATCTTAGAAACTAACAAATAGCTACAAATCTTACCTAAAATCATTCTTGCAAGCTTAATTTAGGTGATAAGCACTTAGCCATGACAATGCTCTCTCATTCAGAAAACTCTCACATTAGGAAACATATTCCAGAGGGGAAAAAAAGACAAGACTACATGGAGGAAGGCAGACCCTTAAAAATAGAGCTCCTTTATACTGCTTTGGAAATATAAAAAATATGCCCTCTACACAGCCTGCATATTCTCAGTCCCTCATATAGAACCCTTCTGGCCTAAATTTCAAATTCCCCATTCTCAGGGAAATATTTTCAATGAGGAAAATCCCTGGGAATCCAAGTCTGAAGGAGTGACCTACTCAAACTAATCCAAATGGAAATTTCAGAACCCTGAGGGATCTCTTTTATCTAGCAACCTAGTCTTTCCTAAATGGTCAAAGATGGAAATCTTTGGTTTACTTTTTGTTTCTGACTAATTTTTACTTCTCATATTACTTACTATAGTAAAACAGCACACATTCCAAAAGAGAAAGCCAGGCATAAACCTAAAAATCAAATAGATACACCCAGAAACCCTTTCAATTCTGATCCATACACAAGTATCACAATGGTTCTGGAAATTGCTGTTCTATACTCTTGGCCTGCATTTTTTTTTTTTCACTTCAAATCATAGCCATTTTCCTAATCTTTATGAAATTTTCACATAGAAAGTGCTGAATAAAATAGATTACAAAGTACCTACTGGGGAAATCATGTCATAAAATGGTACTGAAATACCGTTTTCCAGCCTAGGTTCCAATAACTATAGCAATTTTCCAATCTTCTCAACAAGCCCACCAGTGTTTGCATTCTCACTCTTTATTGTTAAAGAGGTCTACCTCACTCGCAATCACTCTACAGTAAGTTGTCCACTTAATGGTAATTTCCTCAGATTCAGGTCAGAGTGCTTTCTGCAAGGAAAAGTGCCAATATTTATTAGTTATGTGGCAATGTGTCATAAGGGCCAAGTTTGATTTTTTAATACAAAATTGTTGCAGTAAAATATGTGATTCATTGTTTTTCTTTCTTCTTCAGAATGAACTTCCAGATACACAATAACAGAAGGTTGACATTTGAAAGAAAAAAAGAAAGAGAAGAAAAGAAAGAAGGAAGGAAGGAGAAAGAAATGCAAGAAAAAGGAAAAGAAAAAAAAAAAAGAAATATACTCTGGCTGAAAGATTTCCAAACTAGTTACACTCATAGGGTTTCTCCTCAGTGTGAGTTGCCTGATGCCTAATAAGTTTAGAACTATTAATGAAAGCTTTCCCACACTGATTACATGTAAAGGGCTTTTCTCCAGTATGAGTTCTTTGATGTACAATAAGTCGAGCACTCAAGCTGAATGTTTTCCCACACTGATTACATTCATAGGGTTTTTCTCCAGTATGAGTTCTTTGATGTTGAGTAAGGCATGAACTCTGCCTGAAGGACTTCCCACACTGATTGCACTCATAGGGCTTTTCTCCAGTATGAGTTCTCTGATGCACAACAAGAACATAACTCTGGCTAAAGGACTTCCCACACTGGTTACATTCATAGGGTTTTTCTCCAGTATGAGTTCTCTGATGCATAACAAGGTGAGAACTGCGGTTGAAAGATTTTCCACACTCATTACATTCATAGGGTTTCTCTCCAGTATGAGTTCTCTGATGTGCAACAAGCTGAGAGCTCCAGCTGAAGGATTTTCCACACTGATTACATTCAAAGGGTTTTTCTCCTGTGTGAGTTCTCTGATGGGCGACAAGTTTGTAACTCTGACTAAAGGACTTTCCACACTGATTGCACTCGTAGGGCTTCTCTCCAGTATGAATTCTTTGATGTGCAATAAGTTTATAGCTCTGGATAAAGGATTTCCCACATTGATTGCATTCATAGGGCTTCTCTCCGGTGTGAGTTCTTTGATGGGCAATAAGTTTGTAGCTCTGCCTGAAGGACTTCCCACACTGATTGCACTCATAGGGCTTCTCTCCAGTATGAGTTCTCTGATGCACCACAAGAACATAGCTCTGGCTAAAAGATTTCCCACACTGATTACATCTGTAAGGTTTCTCTCCAGTATGAGTTCTCTGGTGAGAAACAAGGTGAGAACTCCGGCTGAAGGATTTCCCACACTCGTTACATTCATAAGGTTTCTCCCCAGTGTGAGTTCTCTGATGTGCAACAAGATGAGAGCTCCAGCTGAAGGATTTCCCACACTGATTACATTCAAAGGGTTTCTCTTCAGAATGGTTTCTCATGTTTTGAGCAAGGGATGAACTCTGGGAGGTTTGACTACAGTTATATTGACTCTCTTCAACAGGTATTCTCTGTTGTTCATTACGGGATATACTGTGGTTCAAAACTTGCCCACATTCCTTAAAATCTAAGGATCTTCCTCTTGCGTGTATTTTCTGATGTATATTTAGGGGTACATCATGGCTAAAAGATTGAATACTGTCACTAAATCCATAGGATTTATCTTCTGTTTGAGTTCTTGTAAACTGAATAAGGTGAATGTTCTGGTGAGGGTTTCCACATTCATTATTCTCACAGAGTTTCTCACTGTCATTAATCATCTCATGAGTGTTTACAATGGAATTATAATGCAATTTTTTAACATGTGAGGCATGTTTATGAAGATGGTTTCTTATGGGTATCATCTGGGGTGAAAGAAGACTGGAATTCAGACCACTCTTCTCAAGTTCATCACTTTTATGGACTCTCTCATAAGTAATCGCTTTCCTGTGAGTAAATGCCATTTCTTTCAAAAGTCTCTCTTGTTTTTCCTGTTGCTTTTCCAACTGGCCCTTACAATCCTGAACTTCTTCACATGAAGATAACCAAGGATCATCTCTTGTCAACCTTTCTAACTTTACTCCACGGGATGGTTCATCATCAAAAATGTTCTGCTTTGATGTTGATTCTCTTCTTCCAAGTGCCATTGCCAAGTCTAGAAGAAAGCAAAATAAAACATTCTAGCCAAAGAATGTTAGAGCTGGAATACTGGGAAAGAAGCTGACAAACAAATATGCAGAATATATATGGATTTGTTTTCAGCTATGGACCTATAACCTGGATTAAGAAAACAGAAGGGTGGGATGAAGCAGTAAGCAGAAAAGTACACAGCCCAACAATGTAACAATATTAAAATTCACTGTTTCTGAATAAAAAGACTTTAGATGCCAAATATCTCCATATTCCATATTAAGATCACGTGTGCAGAATCTACAGAATAACAAAACAATTTTGCAAGTCTTAGCAAAAACACCAGAGTCCTTTCTACCCTCTTTAGTGCTAGATACATGTAGAGAACAGTATCTACATTTCTAGGAATTTCTGGAGCCATGTGTCAGTAAGACATGGGCAAACTACTTTGTGAACCAAGAAAAAGAATATCCCAGGCCCCCTAAATGCCTTAGCAGTTTTAAGGCCTGATGGATTCCTATGGTTCCAAGTGAGAGAGAACGGAGATTAGTTCAGAAGCAGAAGCCTGTGTGGCTACTAGGTCAAGCACAGAGAGTACATCTGGGAAAAGTGGCAATGTATACAGTCCATTAGGAGTGGGAGATGGAGAAATATGTAGTATGCCCTATGGGGATTTCTGAAATTAACCTTCAATACCTGTAATGATTCCTAAGTGTCTGTTTCTCACCTGGATATGTATGTTGGGAAATGTTAATACTCATCCCCTTGCTCCCACAAGGAGATTGCATCTGGTTTGAAAAGCTGATAGGGACCAATATAGGACTTGGGGTGTTTGGGCTGGGGACAAAAGAAAATCACTGCAGAATTTGGTCCCAGTCTTTGGACTTTAGGAACTATGAAGACTGAACAAGCTCAAACCCAAGAAGCTGTACCTTTGCTACTCTACAAATTAAAATTAAATCTTCATTGGAGAATAAAAAGGACACATGTAATCTATGTGTGGTCAAAATCATCCTGACCTCTGAACTCCACAGCTCTTAATCAACTGGAATCATTTCAATATACAAACTTCATTAATTCTTACCCCAAGAGACCAGGTCCCTGTGGTTCTCTAGGATCACATCTCTAGGATCACACCTCTGATTAGGGTTCAAAGTGCCCTCTTCCTTCTGAGTGAAGTCCACAGTCACAATTTTGAAGTTCACTCCTTCCTAAAACAGGACACACATTCCTGCTCAGCTGGGTATCATTTTCTTCCAGTGTTTACAAAGGAGGAAAAGTTTGACAAACGGTAGAAGGAAAACTTGGCCTGGAAATTGTTCTGACTGTCCAAAGGAAGATCTAGTCAAGGTATACAGGTGTCTTTTATGTAAGGCCCTTTGGGTTTTGGATGCTGGACCTGTTTATACCCCAGAGAGGAACACCAGATCAGAACAGATATGAATTGTTTTCTCTCTTGTTCACCTTGAAGAAAATGCTTATTCTGATTTTTGCCCTGGTGAATATGAAATTCCCACTTAGGAATTCCCTCCAAATACCCAAGAAGCTAACAAAACAGGGTCAGCACACTTTTTCTGTCAAAGGTCAGAGAGTCAACATTTTAGGCTTTGCAAGCCAGAGTCTCTATCACAACTACTCAGCTCTCCTGCAGCAAGAAAGCAGGCACAGAAAATATATAAGCAAATGGGTGTGGCTGTATTACAATAAAGTTTTATTTACAAAAGCAGGCAATGGGCCATATTTGGCCCACAGGCTTTACTTTACTGATGCCTGAAATAGAAGATGAAATGTAGGCCTTGATGAAAGGCAGCATGTATAGGTTAAGAGCACTGGATTTGGAAAAGGGATGGGTTTTCTCATCTATTAAGAGCAAAGGTTGGGGCACCTGGGTGGCTCAGTAGGTTAAGTGTCTGCCTTCAGCTCAGGTCATGATCCCAGGATCCTGGGATGGAGCCCCACTTTGGGCTCAACGGGGAGTCTGCTTCTCCCTCTCCCCCTCCCCCTGCCCCTGGCTCACGCTCTCTCTCTTAAATAAATTTTTTTTTAAAGATTTTATTTATTTATTTGAGAGAGAGAATGAGATAGAGCATGAAAGGGTCAGAGGGAGAAGCAGACTCCCTGCCGAGCAGGTAGCCCGATGCGGGACTCGATCCCGGGACTCCAGGATCATGACCTGAGCCGAAGGCAGTCGCTCAACCAACTGAGCCACCCAGGCGCCCCCATCTGTCTTCTAAGGTGAGTTTATCCCATTTGTATTTATTAGGCTTAATCATACCCAACTCATTGGGTTGTTTGGCGAATTAATTGTATGATATATGTAAAGCTATTAGCAACTCACTGAACAAAAAGACAAATGCTGGCAAATGGGATCGATGGGTGATGGGTATCAAGGAAGGCACTTGTTATGATGAGCGCTGGGTGTTGTATGTAAGTGAGGACATTTTAAGAAAAGATTATTAGATCTGAGAACTCTGAACAATTAAGTGACAGCCAATGTGACCTTTATCTTGAACTCTCAGGCTTGAGAGGACAGTTCCATTTTGTCCACACTCAGAGCTGCATTGTAAAGCCTTCAGGAGACACACTGTTGCTACTGTCATGCAGAGGGGGTCTCTTGGACTGCCTCCTCTCAGCAAGAAAGGACCCGCTTCCAAGACTACTGGGCAGGAATTTTGATCCAATAAAGTGCTGAGGGTGATCTGTCCTTACCCAAAGGCAGCAAAGGCTGGGAAAGTGGAATGCCACTTGTCACTAAAGGCTTTTTAAGTAGACCTGGTGTTCCTGAGCTGTGGTGCATGAACAGGACAAAGTCCCTGAGTCCCACGTAACCCCATGCAAAATGCTGCTGTACCTGCATTTTTCTAAGTTGGAACCCATAAATTTCACCGAAACCTCAGAAGTTTTCATGATTAGCCCAAAACAGGATTCAGATATATCATCTGCACTCTGCCACCTATGTTGAACATGGATCTATAGGTACTGTTTTTCAAGCTCCAATTCATACTTCCTTTTCATAAACACTCCCCTTCACTGTTTAACACAGGTCCCTTTAATATCAAGCTTGTTCAGGGGCACCTGGGTGGCTCAGTCGGTTAAGTGTCTGACTTGAGCTCCGGTCATGATCTCGGGGTCCTGGGCTCGGGCCCCGCGTCAGGCTCCCTGTTCAGGAGGGAGTCTGCTTGGCCCTCTGCCCCTCCCCCCGCTTGTCCTCGCTCTCTCTCTCAAATAAATAAATAAAACCTTAAAAAATATATCTGGTTTATTCAAAGGTCAAATAAATAATACCAAACTAGATTAGCACCCCTCCCTCCAACTCCACCCCCAGCTATATGTTCCAAAAGTTCCATGGATTTCTATCCTAAGACTCACATGTTCTGTTCATTTGCATAATGGTCATCTTTGTCACAAGGCTTCAGTCCATGAGGGCAGGGGTAAAGTAGTGACCGTTTGTAACTATAACTCCAGTGCTTAGCATAGTGTTGGTGTATAGTAGTTATGAAATATATGTATTTGGCAAATGATTTCAATGAGTGAATCCATAGTATCAACAGACTTCATAGTATATCAAAATAATCTGATTTTTGGTCCGAATTCTGATTTAAGTCCTCTCTCTCACCTGAATCTCAGAGGCCTATCACACACCTATTTGAAAAGTCCCTTCAACGTGTGGATACTGGTTTTTCTCCACTTTTATCTCCATTTATTCTATCCTTCTTCTCACCTGCCCCAACTCCCCACTCCTCAAAATTCCTTCCCAAACCCTTCAACTGTGTCCTTGGGCACTCTACTTCTAAATAACGAAACCCTACAGCTTCAACATCATCACCAAATATTCCCTCTATATCCCCATGTTAATGGAAACCTACCTTTTCCCCCAATGACGCCCTCCTCTGCAGGCCCCACAGGCTCAGAGTCGCTCAGCCATCAAAGGGGGAGGATGTGTATCCCCCTAGTCACACTGAAACTCACGCCATTTACCTTACTTCTTGGACCTTTGTCCTACCAACCACCTGAACACTAACCCCCATCCACGGGAAATGTATAATACTTCGGATGCATCCTCTACTTTAAGAACTTATCTTGTCTTGTCTTGCACTGTCTCTAGCATCCATTTGTAGAGTTCTCTGATAATAATATAACACTAATTGACTTTTTAATTTTTTTAAAGATTTATTTACTTATTTTTGAGGGGAGGGGTAGAGGGAAAGGGAGACAGAATTTTAAGCAGACTCTGTGCTGAGCACCGAACCCAATGCAGGACTCGATCTCATGACCCTGAGATCAGGACCTGAGCCGAAGCCAAGAGTCAAACGCTTAACTGACTGCCCCACCCAGAAGCCCCTAAAACTAACTGACTTTAATGAGGCACTTTCTGTGCGCTATCAGGCGTGAGCTAAGCATGTTGCATCAACTATCATTCATTGAATTCTCACAAGGTCCCTGAGAGAAAATACTAGCAGCAGCACCTTTTTTTCCAATAAAGAGCTAGAAGGATAAATTAACACGTATGTCTGAAGTCAGTGGCTGGGACGCAGCCTCCAACTTTGCCTAACGTGTGTTCTCAGTCATCAATGCCTAGCGCTAGCCCAACTCCCAGCCCCTAGAATTGCTCCTCAGCACCCTGCTCTTACGCTGAGACCCCAGACCTTGAAATCACCATAAAGTACTCCATCTCTCAAGTCACACAGACAGAACGCTCTACAACATCAGATTGTTCTCCCTTACTCGTTTCATTCTTTGATGGTTTGGGGCCATTACTCAACTCAAGTATCCACTATTACTATCCACTGGTCTATATTCTTTTCCTTCCCATTTAATGCCCCTTTTATCTTTTCCATCTTGATTATTCCATTTAGAGTAATTAGATCATTCATTTTAATCTTTCTATTTGTTCTATTCAAAAATCCTCTTTCAAATAGTACCTTGCCCTATGGGGCTTTCACTGAATGTACTTGGCTACAAGAACGAAACTGAATGTCAATCTATAATCTAAAGAAAGTAGGTTCCAGAATGCCACTGGGAAAGAAAACTCCGAAGAGCAGCTGTATAGAGTACTATCAGTGGTCACTACCTCGGAATGATCCTTTCGGACTGACCGGCAACCCTGTTATACCTCCTGGAGGCTGCTTGTCTCTCGTAACCCAATAGTACTGTTTTTCAGCCCTCTCCACCCGTGTCAAGCACCTCTCCATTCCAATTCCCAGCCCCATACCCAACAGATAACCACCTGACTGCTCCCAGAGAAGAATCCGAGCATTCCAAGAATTCCCTCACCCTCATTCTTCCCATACGGGTCGGTCCTCCCTCCTCGGCAGAGCCAACATGTTCACCTGAAAGATTTCCTCTGGTGCTAATCAAGGACTCTGCTTTGTTGTTTTAACTCCTCTCTCGCCACTTCCGTCTTTCTGCAACCCACTGAAATAGAGTCAAATCTTTTCAATCCTTTAAAGGGGGAAAAAAAAAAAGCCCTCAACTTCAAACCTCCTTGCAGCCATCACTCTCTTCAATCTTTAGCATGAGAACTGACCACGTTTTTTGTAAAAGCTGTCCAACTGTACCTCCGTTTCCTCCCTTTCTGCTCACCTCCTGGCTCACTTCAAGCTGGTCCCTGCTGCCAACTGGCCATGCACATTTCTCAGTGGAGAGAGGCCGACTCACCTGGGATGGAAGGGCCAGTGACCCAGCATCTTCTCTCTCGACCTTGATGATAATCTCTGGAGGAAGGAGAGAGTCCTAAGAAAGCAAAACAGATGAGGAAAAGGAAAATAACCAGGAAGCTAAGTTGTGACTCAAAACTCCCACTGTGAGTAGGCTAGGATTCGAAAAACCACCTGTTTTTAACACATCCCACCTACAATACTTCTGCTCCCTCCCATTGGTAAGCTCAAGCTAGCCATGTGGAGAGACAGGGGACATCTGAAGGGGCAATGAGGCACTGGACATGGGCATGAGGTCCTTGTGGATCTTCTAGGCCAGCCCAGCTACCAGTTACATGGAACTGAGTGACTCGACACAATGTGGGCAAAAAGAACTGTAAAACCGTGTTGTCGGAATTCCTGGATCACAGAATTATAAGAAAATAAAAAAGAACACGGCATGACCAAAGAATCATAAAGAAACAGGTCCAAAAAGTAACTTCATAAAACGTTTGGCAGAAAGCACCACACACAACAAAGGCACCATCAACAAGAATCCATACTATTAAGACTTGGTCTAAATCAGTAAGAAAAAGGTACCTTTAACAGTACAAGGGACAAAGGGATATGCACGTGCAACTCAACTATGAAGAAATAAAATGGCCAGTGAATAAATCAAAAGATGCTCACCTCTTTAAATCAGATAATAGCAAATCTCTATTCTGTAACTACCTACCTCTCTGTATTAGAGGCTATCAGTTCACGCTGATACCTCTAATTACCGTTCAACAGCGCATTTTATTCTAGCCTTCCTGCTTTCCGTTTCTGCACCTTATCCGGCTCCCATTATCCTCTTTCTATTTACTTATTTGCTCAGACCGCTCTGTGTAACCAAAATCCCGACCGCGTGGACTGTTTCTTCTGCCTGTTGCTAAGGACTCCCACCCTGGTGGCCGGCCAGTCAAGAGCATCATACCCCATCAGTGGGGGTTTACGTTGCTACAACCTTCCTGCAGGGTTGCACCCACATGCCCGAGCTCTCCCTCCCTCTCCCCCTCCTTCCCCCCTCTCCTTCCCTCCTCTGTGTGCTGGAGCTGCCTCAATGTAAAGAAGGCCCGAGGAGGGGCGCCTGGGTGGCTCGATCATTAAGCATCTGCTTTAGGCTCAGGTCATGATCCTGGAGTCCCGGGATCGAGTCCTACATCGGGCTCCCTGCTCGGTGGGGGTTCTGCTTCTCCCTCTGACCCTCTTCCGTCTTGTGCTCTCTCTCATTCTCTCTCTCAAATAAATAAATAAAATCTTTAAAAAAAAAAAAAGAAAGAAAGAAATGATGCCAAGAACTGAACAAGCTAATGTTTCTAACTCAGCGGGTACTTAGTAGAAACTAAACTCCAGCATGTTCCTTGTCTGCTGCAACTGCTGAGACAATCTTACTTGGGGAATATGGGTGCACCCTCTCTTTCATCAAGACTGTTTCCAACACCTTTTGAGTTAAAAGTTCTCTTCGGAAGGAAAACAAAAAGGAGACCAGTCTGCTCAGAGTCAACTCCGCCTCAATGTCCTTCCCCGCCCCCACCCAAGTAGCCGAAGCCATCCCTGTCCCCTGCTTTTGCTCCTTTGCATCACCATGTCCTCATACCTCTGGGTTTTGTCCACTTCCACTAGAGCGGGCTCCGTAAGAGCTGGGCTCTTGTCTCCTGTTCAGCACAGCTTCACTGTGCTTAAATCGGTACGGACACAGACTGGGCACTTCGTACACGTATGCAGACAATAAAACCACCACCAAGAGAAGGTACATGGAACGTGGTCCCGGGAGGCACCAAATCACTGCGGAGCTCCCAGGTGCTCCGCTGGTTAGAAGAAACCTCTGATGGGCACCCTTGTTCCTCTAAAATTCAAAGCACCAGCCTCCAGAACCTACTCCTACTGACTTATCCAAACTAAATGTTCAAAAACCACCTTGTCACCAAGTGTGTGAACACCCACCCACTCTGGATTACTATTTTAGGAACGTTCCCTCTATTTGTATCTTAGCTGCTGCAGTTTCCTCCAGATAATGTCACCGGTCACCTGCCAGGTATGTTTCAACAACCACAGAGTACTCAACATAGAACATCTCATAAATTTTTTTAAAAAGATTTATTTATCTGAGAGAGAGAGAGCGCGCGCAGGGGGAGGGGCAGAGGGAGAGAGAGAGAATCCTCAAGCAGACTCCCCACTGAGCGTGGAGCCTGACACAGGGCTCAGTCTCACGACCCTGAGATCATAACCTGAGCCGAATCAAGAGTCAGACACTTAATGACTAAGCCCCCCCACCAGGTGCCCCAATTATCTAAACATTTTTGAAGGGAGGAGTAATATGTCTCTTTCACCAACACAGAGATTAATGGTAATAACGTTTAGCAAACTTTTTAAGTCCATGAAGTTCACCAGAGATGGTCCAAGCGCCAATGGCCTGATCCAAACTCTGCCCCTTTCCTCTGCCCCACGGCTCAAAGTCTCATCATTCAGGCCACCTCTTCCAGGAAGCATTCCCGGAGAGCACACAGTCTCTTCTTCCCTTAGGATTTCTTAGCTGTTTTATCTTTACTGTAACAGTAAAATCTCTCTCCTTGTATTGCTTCCATTTCTACACCTCTCCCCTGGGTCACGAGCTTGGTGCTGTAAAGAACTATTTTTCATCTTTGTACTCTCAGTATTGAGTAGGAGCACAATGTGAATTATCAGAATTTGACAGGATTAGACATATGGGCATGGTTTGGGGAATATGAATGGAATTAAAAGCCTTTTATTTTTTTTCACTATTAACTATTTATTTACAGCTTTACTGAGGTATGCTTGACAAAAACTATCTATTTAAGGTGAACGTGATTTTTTTTTAGATATGTGGACACTATGAAATGAGTACCACAATCAAGCTAATTAATGTGTCCAGCAACTCACACAGTTATGATTTTTTTTGGGGGGGGGGGGTATGATGAGAACACTTAAGATCAATTCTGCATGTTGAGACTGAAAGGGGACAGATGAGGCTTTACCACCCGCGTTGCAGGGTTCTGGTCTCAGCCCCTGATGGCAGGCAGGGCCTTCCCTGGCCCAGCTACTACCAATATGTAAGAGATTGAAATCTCTCCAGTGATGTCCAGCAGGCTGGCTCACTGGACTCACCTCCCTCACTTAGTGCCAAGACTTGGGCTCCCCTGATTTCTCTTCCTGCTGGGGCTTTAACTGGTATCCATCAGGCAAGGTACTTGTGCATCTTCTGATAATGATTAAAACTTACTAGAGGACACTCAGAGTTGAGAAGTGTGCCAGCCAGCCTCCAAGACGGCCCCCAATGGCCCCCACCCTCCTGGAATTTACACCCTATGTAGTCCTTGCCCACGTGATACCAGTGGGTCTGTGTGACCAACAGATTACAGAAGAAGTGATGCTGGGACGCCTGGGCGGCGCAGTCGGTTAAGCATCTGCCTTCGGCTCAGGTCATGATCTCAGGGTCCTCAGATCGAGCCCCATGTCAGGCTCCCTGCTCAGTGGGGAGTCTGCTTCTCCCTCTGCTCCTCCCCACCCCCACCCCCGCTCGTGCTCTTTCTCTCTCTCTCATATAAATAAATCTTAAAAAAAAGAAAAAGAAAAAGTGATGCTGTGTCACTTCTGAGATCAGATGATAAAAGACACTGTGGCTTCCATCTTGGCTGTGTGCAGTTAAGCGCTCTCTCTCTTCTCTCTCTCTTTCTCAGGTCCTTTGCTCCAGGAGAAACCAGCAGCCCTGGGGAGAGGTCTGTGTGGCGTGGAACTAAGGCTTCTCGTCAACAGCCACGTGAGTGAGCTGGCAAGGGGGTCCTCCTACCCAGTCAAGCCTTCTGAAGAGAGCAGCCCGGGCCGACAATTTGCCACAACCTCGTCAGAGACGCTGAGCACCAGTAACATCCAGAGAAGCTGCTCCCAGGTTCCTGACCCTGAGAAACTGTGTGCGATCATAAATTTTGGTTGTTTTAAGCTGCTGAGTTTTGGGGTATGAAACCACAGATGACTAATAAAAGAAGGCAGATGTTTCTGCTTTTCCTGCATAGCCTTGGAATATACAAGAAGCGCATTCGCGTCTGTGACAACTAGGTCAGCTTTCTCCCTAGCACCTCACATGGGGCCTTAGACTGGCTAGGCAATCAATGACTATGTGATGAAGGTAAAAATTAGAATGAACAGATTGCTAGTTCAGTCGTGTAACAGAGAAAAAAATGGCAAAAGGACTATGAAGGTTCCCAGAAAAATACCAGAAGTCACTAGCTTAAAGTAGAATGCCAATGGTCACAATCAAAGCACACTTAACTTGTAGTTTTGGCAAAGTGTGAATGTACTTATGTAAATTTAAATGCCTAACTCCCTCTAAAACTCTTGCACTATTAGTAGTTAAATCTGGGGGAAGTCAAAAGTTACACATGGATTTTCAACTATACAAGAGGGTCGGTGTCCCTAACCCCCGCATTGCTCAAGGGTCAACCGAACGGGGAATCAGACACAAAAACATTTACAAAAGTGCTATTTGTAACAGCAAAACACGGAACACTAAATATCTATTAACAGTAAGCCCATAAATTCTGGGGTTATTTCTGTGGAAATCTGGGTGCCAGGCGTGCATATTGGTATCAGAATGTCACTATTCCCAGGCCCTGACAGTGGACGGAAATAGGATATGTGTGTATGTCTACACACACACACACACACACACACACACACACACACACACAGCTCTACATATTTCTACATCTACATCTACTGAAAACCACGAGCCACATCAATACCTACAATCCCCACTGAACACTAAAGTTCATTCCACTGTTGTTCTCGCCACATCTGATTGTGGGAACCCCGGCTTCCATGAGCCTTATGATATTTACTCACCTGGCCAACCTACGCCCCTGTGGGTAACTCATCTGCCGCTCCCTCTCCCACACAGATGCTCCTCGGCCCCCCTGGACTTGGCCCTCCTCACCCTCCTCACCCTCCTCGGGCTCTGACTCTGCAGGCAGGTGGCCTCTTCTTAGGGACTCACTCTCATGCCATTTGGACTTGGACTCCACACGGATGCCCTCGACTTCTGGCCTGGACTCGGGCTGTCATACCCCACACTGGTCTTCCCTCATGCGTTGATAACCTCAACCTGCCTCAGTTGTGACGCACCACACCGAGAGGTGCCCCGAACCCCGGCATGGGTGTACCTCTTACACCACATGGGTCACCCTTTGCATGGACTCATGCACTTGGGCTGTCCCCTCTGTGGACACCCTTCTCACCTGCTCTGGCTGTCTCACCCCAAAGCAGATCCCCCCCACCAGACACACTCACCTCACCCCACTTGGGCTCTGACTCTCGATGCCACCTTCCTCACCCTGTTTGGTCACTGATGCCCCCACACATGGACACCCTCCTCACCCCACAGGACGGAGGCCTCCCTCAACCACAGACCCCTACCCAGCTGTGCCCCACCTAATGGCTTCAGGATTGAACTGTTTAGGGAGGGGGAGGTGAAATTCTAACTGAACATTTTTAAAGAAGTTAAATGTTTTCAAAGAATATTGGTCATAGGAAAATGCTTTAAACTGTTCATTTCTTAACCTTAAAATGTGCTATACGAAGCAGAAAACGACAGATAAGAAATGAAAACATAAAGTCACTCAGGATGTAACTTGTACATCTTTGTTAACTGGCATATTTATACTCTTCTAACACATTTTCTATACACACACAAACTACATCCCTTTTTAAAAAGATGATCATTCCTGGGGGAACCTGGGTGGTGCAGTCGGTTAAGCATCTGACTCTTGGTTTCAGCTTGGGTCATGATCTCATGGTCATGAGATCAAGCCCCACACTGGGCTCCACACTCAGCAGAGTCTGCTTGGGATTCTCTCTCTCCCTCTCCCTTTGCCTCTTCCCCCGCTTACATGTGATCTCTCTCTCCCTCTCTCTAAATAAATAATCTTTAAAAAAAAAAAAAAAAGATGATCGTTTCTAAACGTTACTTACTTAACATAGATCCTACATATCTTTTTATGTTGGGAAATATGCATTACCACATCAATGTCCACAGCATGTTCCATTTCATGGTCTCTCCATAACTCTTTAACACTTGTCCTGCATGGCCCATTCTCAAACAATTTTTTCCAATTGCTCATTCCCAAGCAAAACTGGGAGTTGCTGCCCCAGGGGAATCAGTACTCTAAGGGCCTCTGATACAGGGTGCCCAACTCCTCCCGGGAAGAATTATCTGGGTTAAAATGGTGAGGAAATGCAGGGAGCCTCCTAAAATGTAGAGTGTCTTCAAGTCAGGAGAGACCAAAAGCCCCCCAAACAATGCCAAGAGAGCCAGGTCAGCTCCCGAGCCTGGAGGGTTGGGCTGTGGGGCCGGGGGTGGGGTGGGGAGCAAGCTCTAAGCTCTGGGTCTCTTCGAGGAAGGAAAGTTCCACTCACCTGTGCACAGGTCTTCAGGGGCTCTGGGGGCTTCTCATCCTGCTCTTCCATGCTCTCCTCCAGGCATAGGCAGAGGCCTGAGGGTCCTGAGCCACAAGGGTAGAAGCCCTTAGAAGACCATCCTGGCGCAGGTCCACCGTGGCGCCCCCCTCCCTGGATTAGTCTCCACTTCCAGGATGCATTCCCCGTGGCAAGCTTGCCTCTAGAGGTTTCTACCTGAAAAGCTGTGCATGCACCTAGAGTCCCTCAGTCCCTCTCCCAGGCCAAGACTCTGCAGCTCCAACCTGGTGCCTCTCCACTACCCAGGGCGCCCCTCGGGTCCCCAAGACTCTGCAGCTCCAACCTGGTGCCCCCACTACTATCACAGGCCTCTGGACCCCCTAACTATAAGTCATGCCCAAACACAGCCTTCTGCCCACCACCAAAATCTGCAGTACACGTCAGTCACTCCCTGCCCCACTGGGTTGTGGAATCCTCACAAATGCCCAGCACATTGAGGACCCCCTAGTGTGCACTCCTCCCCCACCATGACCTCAATCTGCAGCCCTAAACCAGCACCCCTTCCTTGGGCAAGGATCTGGGCTTCTGGGATTGACCTCCCAGAATCACACTCCCTGACTGAATGCATGAAGCTCGTGACACAGCCCCAACCCTCCCAGGATCCGACCCCTCCATTAACCTGGCCTGCCCCTCTCGCAACCTGTCATGAATCGCCTCCCACTTCCTGCTCAAATAACCAAGCATATTCATGGAGCTTGGCTGCACCATTCTGCGGTCTACTGGCCCCTACCAGAACAGCACCAGCTGGATCCCCAGCCCCAAACCCTCCTGAGCCCCGAACATGTAGCTGAGACCTGGTCCCTCCACCAACATGGGTATCCTCAGGCCTGAATCAGCAACAGAGCCGGCATGGGCCTGGGAGCTTCCTGACAAACCCCAGCACGTGCCACCCCCTCTGAGGCCCAGAACGTGGACCTCGGCTGTCTTTGTGCCAGCTCAATATTTCTGGGTGTGAGACTAGAACAGCCCCTGGCAAATCCGAGCCCACACACCATCTTACCAACCCTACCCCATCCTCTCCCTCTTACCCACACCCCCTTACCCCCACCGGATTCTCACTCCAACAGTACAGTGTGGGTTCACAATGCAGCTGTGTCCTGAACTTGCACACACACCATTTCCTCAACCAACATCCATAGGCCCCTACTTGAGCCACACCTGCCCAAATGTCCTTCTGGGCACCTGCTGCTTAGGAAGATCCTGTCTTCCCACCAACCTGGGTACCGCCAGGCTGTGATTAATGCACCCTCTGCACAAAGACCCCAGTACCCTCTAATTCCCACCTCCAGCCTCCTGTTTCCCATCCAAATACCTGTATGTGTGCACAAGGGGACATGGAGCAGCCCTAATCCTCTGCAGCCCCGAATCTGCAGGTGCTCCCTCCACTCACTTGGGCATCCTCAGGCAGTACCAGGGTCCTAGGACTGCCCATGTCTCCCCATTCTGCCCAAATGCCAGGTGTCCCAAGACCAGAACCTGCAGCTCCAGCAGCGACTGCCCCAGGCCGCCCACCTAGGTTCCCTCCTCCTGCTGGCACAACACAGAGCAGGCTCACTCCCAGAATCTGCACCCAGGACCTGGGCCTTCCACCAGCCCGAGAGTACTGTGCAGTCCCTGCTCCTGAGATGAGAAGCTGCATCTCCCACTCTTTACCTCAATACCCGAGATACCTCAAGTACCCACAAGCCTCTGGAGGATTCTAGGGTCACCTGCCCCACTGCCTGCTCACACACCAGAATATCAGAACACCCAAACAGTAGCTTGAGCAAAGGATTCCAGAGTCAGCCCCGGGACTTGAGCACTCACTATCTGGGGGGTTCTCAAGCTCACAACCGAGCAGCTCCCATGGGAACCAGGCCCTTTTGCTTCCTCCAGTCCAAATGTGAGCCCCTGAATGCCAGAGTACAGCCCCCTCCAGGTCCAAATCTGCAGCCCAGACTCTGTCTCCCAGTCCCTGGGCATTCTCGTGCCTGCAAGCAGAGCAGCCCCTGAGCAAAGGTCTTGAGAATGCCTACTTTGAGATCATGCTCGCAGCACCCTGCTTCCTTACCAAAGAGCTGTCAATTTCATTGCAGCTCTCTTCTTCCTGGACGCCAATTCTGCACCTCCAATCCAAAGTCTCCACCAAACCTGAATGCCCTAGCGCCTGGCACTATCCCAGGATTACCAGTCCAAATTCCTGCTTCCCATTCAAACACCCCCAGCACGTGCAGGGAGCGGTCTGCCCAGAACCCACCTCCCGGCCCTGGTCCCTCCTTCAACCTAGGAGTCTGCAGCCCATCAATGATCCTCAGAGGGTTCGCTCAAGCAGCACCGCCTCTTCTGGAGCAAGAATCAGCAGCTCAAACCTGGTCTCTCCACTACCCAGGGCGCCCCTCGCGTCCCCAAGCCAATCGCCCAGAATCTGACCTCCCACCCCATGCTTCCTACTCAAACGCCTGCTCAAAATACAGGCATAGTGGCAGAGCCCCTCTCCTCCAAATCTGCTGTTGAGTACTCCATCAACCCGGGCTTCAGTCCTCTGAGCCTGCACTAAACCGGCCTGGCATTGGAGGAGGGGAAGGCGGGGTTCTCAGGATCTCCCCACATTCCTGCATATGGCCTGTCTTCACCAACCCGGGCATTCTCAGGCCTGGGACAAGAGCACTACCCGATCAAGCACTCGCGCAGGCCCTCAGTCCCGAATCTGCAGCTGCACCAGTATCTCCACCTACTTCGGGGACCCAAGGCTAAAGAGCCCCCCGCGAAGGTCCCAGGTCGCCCACCCAACACTCCCAACCCCAGGTTCCCGCCTATACCCTGCGCATGCGCGCACGGAACACCCAGCGCCGCCCCGCCCCTCACCGACCTCGGCGTCCACGGGCTCGCGGCCGAGGCCGGGCCTGTCCCAGCTTCAGGGCCCGGCACGGCTCTGCGGCAGGACGAGGTCGGGTTAAGCAACCCCCGGCGCCGATTCTGCACACTACAGACTCGGGTAAAGTTGGTTCGGTCCCCCTCCCCTAGTCGGCATCTGCAGGGCCGCTCGGCTGATGTCCGAGCCCAGGTGCGCGGCGACTGCAGGCACCAGCGCGCGCGGGACAATGGCTGCGTTTCTGGCCGAACCCGGAAGTGCGTTTGGGGTCGGTGAGCCGGGACTACAATTCCCAGAAGCCTCAGCGGCGCCGGCGGCGATTAGGCGGGAGTCCAGCTCCTCCCGGAGGCGAGCGTGGGGATTACGGCCAGACGCGCCCGGTTGGGGTAGCTGCTGGGGGCTGTGACCGTGTGTGCCCGAGTTTTTGCGGGGCGCCGAGACGAGGAGCAGGACCTGGAGGTCCAGGTCTGGGCCCCGATGCGTAGGCAGTGGCTAACTTGGGAAAGGCTGGCCTGGGTCCGACTGGACGCCCAGGAGCGGCCGTGGAAACGGGATCCGATGAAAGGGCAGGGGGCGCCTGGGTGGCTCAGTTGGTTAAGCGACTGCCTTCGGCTCAGGTCATGATCCTGGAGTCCCTGGATCGAGTCCCGCATCGGGCTCCCTGCTGGGCGGGGAGTCTGCTTCTCCCTCTGACCCTCCCCCCTCTCATGTGCTTTCTCTCATTCTCTCTCAAATAAATAAATAAAATTAAAAAAAAAAAAAAAAGAAAGGGCGGGGACCCTTCCCGGGCGCCCGCTGCTGTCAGACGCTTCGCGCACGCAGTTTCCTTTTTGGTCCTCGAGCCCAAAGATAGTGGCTACAAGCCCGCTACACAGTCCAGGGAGCTCCTGTCAAGTCCTTCAAGAATCTGACTTGCTGATATGTTTTTGTAGCTCATGATAGTAAAATAGCAAGAATCCTTTTTTTTTTTTTTAATTGAGTTCTTTCTCTGCCTATAAGGCTTTAAGGGTCAGTTCTCTATCCCTCCCCTCCGCTTTTTGCCTCATCTCCTGACCATTTTTCTCTCTCAGTTCCAGCCACGCTGGCCTTTCCACCTTCTCCAGCAACTCCCTTAGGCTCCCACCTCGGGACCTTTGCATGTGTTGTTCATGCTGGCCGGCAGGCTCTTACTTTGAGGATTCCCCTGGATTCCAGCCATCTAGTCTTTAGGCAGATGTCACTTTGTCATAAGGCATTCCCCCATCAACCGTTGTAAACTCGCAAACAAACCCTTCACTCCCCACGTACTCCCTGCTTCCCTCATCTTTATTCTCTAGAGAACTTTTCACTAACAATCATATGTTGTAGGTATTTATTTGGTCTGTTACCTGCTTTCACCACTAGACTGTCAACTCCATGAGGGAAAGGATTTGTATCCACCCTGATCAGTGCCGTATCCCCAGCATCCTAGGGTACCTGGCACATAATAGATGCTCAGTAAATACTTGGTTTTGAATAAATAAAGGTTCTTGGCCCTTTGTTAAACACCTTAACATCTCGTTAATTGGTGCAATCACCCTGTGAGAAAACAGTGATGTTTATTTCCACCCCACCAGGGAGAAGCTGATAATTGGGGCCCTGCTGTATGAAAATATGGCATTTTAAAGGTTTTCTTTTTTATTGCTGTCAAAATACTCCCGTAGTTTTCTTAACATAACTTCTAACTTTTAACAACAAATTATTGCTATTTGAAATGTAATCTCTACCCCCCAAATTTCTTATGATTGGTTATTGTGGTTCATTTTTTATTTTTTTAAAGATTTTTACTTGAGAGCATGCACGTGCACACGCGTGTGCGAGAAAGTGAGAGAGAGAGAGAGAGGCAGACTCCCTGCTTAGCAGAGAGCCCAACACGGGGCTCGATCCCTGGACCCCAAGGTCATGACCTGAGCTGAAGGTAGATGCTTAACTGACTGAGCCACCCTGGTGCCCCCGAAATGTTAGGAATTCTTACAGTATTTCCTTTGATACTCTTGGCTTTTCTAGTGAGACAATCATCTACAGATAATTATTTCATCTCTTCCTTGCCAATATTTTTAACCAGATATTTCCTTGCATTTGGATTGTGTCGGCTATCATTTTCACAACAGTATCACAAGAATGCTTGCTTGTGTTCTCTTTTTAATGGGCATCCCTCTAACGTTGAGGGTTAAATATAGTTGTTTTTTAAATGGAAGTAGGCAACTTACTGGGTTTTTTTAACTTTTTGTTACATAAATTTCTAGCATGAAAGTAGAGAGACTAGTTAAAGGGCACCCCCTTTGGCCTGTCATGCAACTTAATTTTCCACTGGATCTTTTCTCATCTCTAGCCCCACCTGTGCTTTCCAGTGTCCTCCTCCTCCAGTGGTTTTGAAGCAAATCCTACACATTATTTCATTTCATCTGTAAGTGTTTCAGTATGTGCTCGAAAAACAGGGACTGGTTTTAAAAACAAAACTTCAGTACAAAATAGATATGCATCATGGGGCACCTGGGTGGCTCAGTCGATTGAGCATCCAACTCTTGATTTCAGCTCAGGTCTTGATCTCAGGGTAATGGGACCCAGCCTCAGATCTGGCTCCACGCCCAGTGGAGATCCTCTCTCTCCCTCTGCCCCTCCCCACCCACTAGGATGCTCTCTCTCTCAAAAAAACATAAGCGTCATACCATTAGGCACAGAGAACACAAAATTACTATGATTAGCAGATATGATTACAAACCACAAGACCCAAGAGAATTAACTAAAAGAAATGAACATCAAAGAGAGACTAGAAAGGCATCGAATGTGAAACAGATAATGGTAAATATTTATGTACCACTCTGTGCCAGGTACCGCTGTAACATCCTTATAAACGTTTCTCACTTAGTCCTCATAGTAATTCATACAAGATTGGACTGTTATTTCCATTTTACGAAAGATGACATTGAGGCCCAGAGGTGTTAAGTAACTTACCCTGGATTGTATTGTGAGGGCAGAGCTGGGATTGAGTCCAAGAAGTCTGATGCTAGAGTTCATGATCTTAACTCTTACATTATATTGCCCCTTGCCCACCTATCAATATCTTTCCTCTACATAAGCAATACTAAGTTTGCAAACAAGACAGGACAGTTTATATTTATTCATAATAGAAGCAAAAAAAAAAAGGAAGCATAAGAAGAAATCTTCAAAACCCCAATAAGAGACATAAAAGACACAGAATCGCCATACAAGCTGTGTTGTAAAGATGTAAAATATTGCAGAATGATCTACAGATTCAGTATGCAAATATGACAAAATCATGATAGGATGCTTTGACCATGAGCTCATCTTCCCCTTTTTTCTGTACTTTTTCCATTTTTTAAAAAATGTAAGATATTCAGACATTAACGCATTAGTAATATATGATTTAAAACTGACTTCGCCTTTTGTTTGCTCTTCTTTTCTTCTTCTTTCAAAATGAACAAGATGGTAAGTTTTACTTCCAGGAGCACCCAAATCCTGACCTAACCTGAATGTTACAGAGACTTCAGAAGAGTTACTACTGAGGAACAGGAACTCATTCTAGGGAGATGCTCATCAAACCCGCAGGTTTCTCTATCAGCCAAGTTTCATATTGAGGTTCTATTGGCCAGGATTTGGGTGAGGACACAACACGTACTGAGAAACAAGAAGGTCATGAATCCATTTGCTCTAAATGCTGGATGATAAAGGCAAGAGTCACTAGAGGGGGAGTATAACCTGTCCCTGGGATACTGGGGGGTGGCAGGTTCTTGGCAGTGGGGAGGAAAAAAGACAGTCCTTTTCCTTTGCTCAAGCCTCTTCTCAAACTATAAACATTGGAGGGACCCAAGGCTTAGTTATTAGCCCCTAATCTTCTCTGTCTTTATCCACTTTCTTTGCAATCTGTAGGGGAACGGGTGAACTCAACAGGTGTAGGGTATTCAAACCCAAGAAGGGCCTATTTCCATGACTAGCTCTTGGTTAGCTTCTAGAAACTGAGCTCTTGTAATGTTCTATCTGATAAAGGGTTTTTGCAGGCCTGAGGCCTTGAGCCATGCTGTACCAGCTTGTCCATAGTTTATACAAACAACATACTCTATGGTGAACACCAACTTTTCTTCTATAGGGGTCTGGAGCTTCAGTGACAGATCAGTCTTACAGTATATGCCCATGTGACTGACTTCCTATAAAAACCCTGAACACTCAGGTTCAGGGTGAGCTTCCCAGGTTGGCAACCCTTCACAAGTGTTGTCATACATCATTGCTGGGGAATTCTCCGGTGACTCTACTGAGAAAGGATGCTGGAAGTTTGCGTGTAGTGTCCTCCAGACTTCACCCCATGCACCTTTCCCTTTGCTGACTTTATTCTCTCTCTTTTTGCTATAATAAACCACAACCATGAGTATAACAACTTCTGGGTCCTTTGAATCCTTCTAGCAAATCATTGAGCCTGAGGCTGGTCTTGGAGAACCCTGACACAAGATCTCCTACAGCCTCATAACTTTAAACCCCACCAACACCCAGATGTTTATCTCTCCTACCCTGTTCTATCTAGACATTTATGAACAACTGCCTGTTTTATTCTCCAGCTAATCTATTTTTGACATGCTAAAGCAAATTCTTGATTTTCCTTCTTTATCCCGAATGTGCTCCTCCCTCATCGTTGTCTCAGAAAGTGGCCAGCCAGTCATCCAGGTGCTCTGGCCAGAAAGGAGTCCTTGACTCCTCACTCTGTCTTCACCAAATCTGACTCTCACCACCTCCACCCGCAAATCCCTTGGGATTCTAAGCATCTTGCATCTGCTCCTCCCCGAGGTGCCTCAGTCTCTCGTGTCATTCTGTTTTTTCCTGTCATCTTCTCTTAATAGCTCCTGTCTCTCATCCTCTGCCATGCTTTGAAAAGACTGGCCCCTGTATACATCCCCTGCTCATCTCTGGCTGGCTCACACCCCCACACCCGGCTGCTGTGTCCATCCCCAGTGTTTGCCCATCCTTGTGATACAGCTATAGCATCTGCAGCTGCTGGGTCTCGAACCTTGGCCCGCTAATTCTGGGTCACTTTCTCCCTGTCTTTATTGCTTTTAAAGAAACATGAATCAAAAGCCCAAGATTTGGTGGGAGCTAGGGTCCAGAGCTTGAAAAACACATTAAAACAGAATGTCACAAGGTCTACAAAGAGAATGGCTGGAATATAATAGGCACCCAACAAATTTCACTGAATATGTGATTGAGCATGATTCCTCCAGGATTTCTGGAGAAAGGAAGTCTGCTTCCGTTAGACTCAGGGGTTGATTTGGCAGTAAATGCTGTGTTCTGGATTCACAAGCACCTGTTACACAAAGAGAAAAGATGAGTTCCATTTTCTGGGCAGGCCTTTCTGGTCTACTTGCTATATTTAGTCCAAGGCCCAGGTACTCTGGCACTGTTCTCCATCCTTGGAAATTCCAAAGATCTTTCTCCTATATCACTGCACTTTAGTCATGTTGGCACCTCTGTGTTCCTATAATGGCCCATATGCTTCCCTACCACAGAGGACACACTCTAAAGTGTCCCCCATAATCCTCACCTCCTGGTATTCATGCCCTTATGTCATCCCCTTCCCTTGAGGGCAAGACCTGTGATTTGCACCTAACCAGTAGAATATGGCAAAATGGCAGGATGTGCATGATGGCAGGTATTGATTCTGTTACGTAAGATTGCAACTGCTGTCTTGGCTTTGAAAAAGTAAGATGCAATGGTGTGAGCTGCCTAACAGAGGGCCACATGGCAAAGGACTGAAGGCAGCCTCCAGCTGACAGCCAATAAGAACCTGAGGCCCTTGTTATGACAGCCTGCAAGGAACTGAAGGCTGCCAAATAACCACGTGAGCTTGGAAGTGGCTCCTTCCCCAGTCAAGCCTCAGATGAGACCTGAGCCTGGGCCAACAGCTTGATTACAGCCTTGCAGAAGGCCCATCTAAGCGGTGCTTGGACTCCGGACAGAACCTTTGAGACAATAACATATGCTGTGCTAAGCTGCTACATTTGTGGTAATTTGTTATGCAGCAACAGATTATAATACACCCACCTCCGAGCCTTTTCACTTAATGTCCCTTGACTTGGAATGCTCCACTCCATATCCTTTCCATGGTTTGTTCCTTCTCATCCCTCCAGAATGTAGCACACATTCAGTTTGGTGACCCAACACTCTTCCCCATATTTTATCCCTTGTCTACTTCTATTGACAAAAGACTAGGAAACATAATACCTCACTCTCTCTTTGCAACAAGGAATACCATGTGACAGAATTCTGGCCAAGGAGATAGAAGAGGAATTTCCTTAAGTGAGACTTCTAGGAAGACCTTTTGCTTTATTGATAAAAGGGAACAAATGTAGCTCTCCTCCCCAGACCCTGATGAAGAGAGGGACCTAAAAGGCTGATTGTACCAGTTCATAGCTGACTGAAGAGCTGACAAGCCTAAACACAATCCATACGGTGGCCTGAGCCAGTCTGATTCTCCTCTGTAGAATTTGAACCTGGAAACTCTTAAATAGTAAAAGAGGATGGTGTTACATGTAATTTGAAGTTATAGAGGAATAGTGACCAGGAAGCTTGCATAGGAATTCAATCTGGACTGAGAACAATGGAGCAAATTCATTCCAGTCCTTGGACACCTACACATCATTTCTGAAATTGAGTTATCTGAGATTCCCCAGTGTTCTCTCAATTACTTTCAGAGGGTTTGTCTTTTTATTAAAATCCCTGACTATGGAAGCGCCTGGCTGGCTTAGTTGGTAGAGCATGAGACTCTTGATCTTGGGGTCATGAGTTCAAGCCCCACATTGGGTGTGGAGCCTACTTTAAAAAAAAAAAAAAAAAGATAGTGTTTAAAATCCCTGACTATGATATATAAGACATTCACGTCTTTTGAGGATGGTTCATCTGTCAATTAGGCTACCGCCAGCCACCCTCCAATATACCCTCCACAGTAACTGGTCTGCCCTCCGGAAGAACAGGGAACACATTTGTTTCTCTACTGAAAGGCAGGACTTCAGACACTAAATTATTGGAGTTCTGTGTCTCTAAACTTTCTCTTTTCCAAATCTGTCCTGGCCTCCCTCTTTTGCCTCCTAAAAGTCTGAATGGTCACTGACTCCTTCAGAGGATACTGTCTAAAGTCCATCCCTGGGCATGGAGTAATCTGACTAGTCCTGAACGTGGAAGTTATCACTTGTGTTTTCTGAAATAACTTCACTAATCCTTAGAACCAGGAAGCCATTACCTGAGTTATCTCAACTTCCAGCGGGAAGCTCAGCTTCCCATTTGCCTGAATGAGCTAATAGCTTTCTTCCTTTTGCGGGATAAAACTGATGATGCTTTTTTTTTTTTTAATTTGACTACCAGGAAAGTCAAAGACAAATGAGAAATATAGGGACAGATACTATTGTAGGTCCAGCAGATTAACTTTCTTATCCATGCCTTGACTTGCTGCTATTATTAAAAGTATTTTCCTAATTGTGGTTCCTATTTGTAATTTAGCACCATTATATAGGGCGGTATATAAGCTTGCTGTGAATCGCCTCAAGTCCCCCATGGGAGAAATGCAGAGAGGTAAATATGGAAAAAAAATTAGAAAAGGAAACAAAAGGGATAGATGGTTATCAATGCCTGAAAGGGGTGGGAATGGAGAGAAATGAAATATGGAACAGAAACTGAAGTCAGGGAGAGGAAAGGAATAAATGGCAAAGGGTCCGAAAAAATGTAAATGAAAGAAATGGAATAAATAGAAAAATCGGGGGTGCCTGGGTGGCTCAGTCGGTTAAGCGTCTGCCTTTGGCTCAGGTCATAATCCTGGGGTCCTGGGATCAAGTCCCAAGTCGGGCTCCCTGCTCAGCAGGGTGTCTACTTCTCCCTCTCCATCTGACCCTCCCCCCCTGCTCATGCTCACTTTCTCTCTCTCTCTCAAATAAATAAATAAAATCTTTAAAAAATAATAAATAGAAAAATAATAGTGGAAAGGAATGAAACGGAAAAGAATGAAGTAAAATAAGCTGGTGTGGAAAGGAGAGGAATGACATGGAGCATAGGATTAGAACTGAATGGACAAGAATGTCAGGGGAAGGCATCCGAGGAGAGGAAAAGAAGGCAAGTGACAAAAAAGTAATATGACAAAGGGCAACTGGGAGTTCAGGAATGGCAATACAGGAATGAAACTGGAGCGCTGCAGAATCTAGGATGAAGAGATGGAGTTGAATGCAGCTCATGCAGTGGCGTGGAAGGGAAGGAACGGAAGGAGAGGACCAGAAAGCAGGGAGCTAAATGGGAAGGAAAGTAGCACGGGCTGTGGAAGGGAATATGACGGGAGAGAAGGAAGGGAGCATGGGATGGGATCCGATGGAGGAGAAGAAGTGGAAGAGGACAGAATGGATGGGCATGGGAAACAGTGAATAGAATTGAGCAGAAGAGGGAGGCACAGTGGAAAGGAAATGGAGGGAGAAGAAGGAAAGAAGTGGAAGGGAAAGGAAGAGAGTGGGGAGGTACTGTATGGAGGGAGAAGAAAGGGAATGCTCTGGAATGAAATGAAAGCCAGGTGTATGGCACTGTGTAAATAGGGATACTGAACAGAAAGGAGTGGGATGGGGGGAGCCAGAATGTGTAGGATGGAAGGGATGAACCAAGGGGAGTTAAAGGGAAAAAATAAAAATGAAGAAAATGCAATAGAAATGAGTGGGAAAGAATGGAACGGACATAAGGAAGAGATGGAAAGGAATGGAATGGGATGACACAAGAGGAAAAGAAGGAATTTTATGGAAAGAAACAAAAGAAATGGAGTGTGGAGGGATGGAGTAGAATGGACGTAAATAGCATGGCAAGCAAATGGTTGGAATAAAGTGGGGAAAAAAATGGAGTAAAGCTTGGGTGCTCAGTCAGTTGAGTGTCCAACTCTTGGTTTCCGCTCAGGTGGTGATCTCAGGGCTGTGAGATTGAGCCCCGCGTTGGGCTCTGCACTCAACAGTGCTGGGGGGTGTCTGCTGGAGATTCTCTCCCTCTGCCCCTCCCCCGCTCAAGCTCTTGGGGATGTTCTCAAAAAAAAAAAAAATGGAGTAAAGTGAAATGGATAGAAAGGAAATGGGTGGTGTAAGAGTGCCCACAATAGGGGCGCCTGGGTGGCTCAGTTGGTTAAGCGACTGCCTTCGGCTCAGGTCATGATCCTGGAGTCCCAGGATCAAGTCCCGCATCAGGCTCCCTGCTTCGCAGGGAGTCTGCTTCTCCCTCTGACCCTCCCCCTCTCATGCTCTCTCTCTCTCTCTCTCATTCTCGCTCTCAAATAAATAAATAAAATCTTAAAAAAAAAAAAAAGAGTGCCCACAATACTGACTCCATCTTGTTCAAGTCTGCGAGATGACCTTGCATGGGGCTACGTGTTCCAGGCCCCTTGCAGGTGAGGGTATGCCCCCACCGAATAGGGGAAGGCTTGTTCCGGTCTTCCCTAAAGTTGTTCAGATAACTGGTAGAGATAACATAGTTTCTTCTGGTGTACAGGTGGTGGCAAGAGGTCTGTTAAGCGTTAGACCCTGTGAATTCACCCTATAAATTCTGTTGGCTAAGATCAGGACTTTATGGAGAATTGCTGCACTGCAGCAATTTGTTCTCTGGTCTCAGAGTGCCTTCTCAATTTGGGGGATACATTCCTGCCCCTCCTCCACCTTCTAACAGGTGGGGTGAAAATAAGTGTGATGGAAACATGGAACAGAGTAAAATCGAGTGGACTGGAAAGGAACCGAATGAAATGAAGTAGAACAGGATAGGATGGAATGAAAGGAATGGAACTGAAAAATAATGAAGGGAAAATTCTCTTGATAGTTTATCCTACAGACTTTTCAGCAAGGAGGCAGAAGCAGGTTGGTGACAGCTCTCAGCCTGTCCAAAGATTCAGGGTGGCATAAAATTACCTCATAGCTTGACTCTGGGTTTCCTTTTGGTAGAGTGGGGGCCAATGGATCCAATGCAACTTTGGGCATTGGTTTTCCGGGGCCATGATAATAGGTCCTGGAGTTTGCTGATGGTGGATCCTTCTGCAGGTGAATGGAGAGATCAGTTAGGGACCACGGGAACAGATTGCCTTAAAATTACAGAAAATGCCAGCCTGCAATCTTCCGTGATCCCCGAGAGGAATAGGTTTCACTAAGTCCTTACAAAGAATCAGAAGTGGATATAAGTTTAGGATCCAGAGCCAAGCCCCTGCTCTAGAATTCTGTCATTTCACCTGGCTATCTTTGCAACCTCCACCCCAAAACATCCTTTGCACCCAGCATGTGCTAGCTAGTGCCATCTCGTTTGCAAGCCAATTCAGAGCCCTGGAGGTAAAAGGAACACAGGAGGAGCCAGAGACCTAGAATCTGATCCAGCTGCCTCTGAGGCCTCGGGCCACTTTCTCCTCATCCCTGGCCTTGCAATGTACAATGAAGATTTATACAGGATGGTTTCTCAGACTTGTCAAACACAACGTTCTGATTGTATTCCCACTGCAGCTTTTTAAAATCAAACCCAGCAGGGCCAACATACCTCATAAAACTGCTTTGGGGGGTCTGGTGGCAGCACCTGGGGGAAAAGAAAGTAGTGAAGAGGTCATGGGCTTGGGATGGGGACCATTCCCAGAAATTCTCAGAAACAGTTTTGGCCTCAGAGGCAGTTACATCCCTCCTGATTCCCAGAGGAGCTCAAGGCATTGTTGAAGGGCAAGAAAACAAGGAGAAGAGATGGAAAGCCAGGGAGGATCTTGGGATCTCCAGAGAAGGCAGGGGAGGAGATGCAGAGAGACTAAAACTAACACTGGGTATCCTCAAGAGAACACGCCTCACTCCCCAACCCAAGAGGTGGGACTGGAACGGCCCTGCTGGGCTGGGGAAGGACCAGATAGGGGAGCAGGAAGAGTCCCTCTGGAGCACTGCTCACCTTTTTGGCTCCAGCCTGTCCTTGAGGTTCAGGTAAGTTGGCATATATGGGCCTTGGACAGTCTAGAGAAAGGGAATGCCAGCCTGGGGCTGGAGTTAGGAAGAGATGTGAGGGAAGGGGCTGTTTCTCCAGGTCACGCCTATCCCCAGAAAGGTAGTGGCAGAAACCTACCTTCCTTCCTTCCTCCCCAGGACTCCCCATTACATCTCTAGTGACCCTGACCTGGAAATATCCTGGAAATCTAGTTCTGCATTAGATAAGGCTGTTTGATAAGATGGATGAGGACAGAAATCTAAGACCTAGCCCCAGTGGGCCCTCTGTAGTGTGGAGTTTATCCTTTCTCCTTCCTGGGCGTGGATTTCCTCTCTGCAAAACTGAGCTGGATTGGACAGTCTGTAGGGCTTCCATTTCCGGGGGGGAGGGTATCCTTCCAGAATCCTAGCCCAGAGATGTCAAAAATGTTTTCATTTCGCCTTGTCAGCTCCCATCCATCAGTAGAGCATGCATGAAGCACTGTGCTGAGGTGGGTTATAAGGCTGACTTTGGGTTCAGCAGGGATGAGTGTTGTGATTGATTCTTTCTTCCTATAGCAATCAACTAGCAAAGTTTTCCGAGGGTGAGGAAGGAGAGAATGGCAACCTATTTTTCCCCTATTTTTTGCGGTGGCTGTTGGAACAGGCAGAACTCCTCAGAGTTCTCGGCTCCAATCTCATCCATGATCACTAGTGGCAAAGCTGGGAGCAGAGGCCCAGGCTCCCAGGATCAGCCCCTTCCCCAACCCCCACTGCTGCCCTGGGCATCAGCTATGAGGTCACTTACTGGAACAGGACTCTGCATGGGGCCCCTCCGCAGAGGTGGGTGTTGCTCCCTCCTGGATGGGGTCCTCTGCTTTTTTCCTTGAGAACCTGAAACCCCAAATCCCTCATTCTTCTGCCTCCAGTCCTTGCCATCTTCACAGGCCCTACCCATCTCCCACATCCATTCTTGGGCATTGTCCCAACCCCCCTGAGTTCCCCAGTTGCTACAGGCACAGCTCAGCACCATGGTCAGCAACACTTCGGCCAGGCAGGGCCCCTGCAGGCCACGTCCCTTACCCCATTCCCAGCTTTACCGTCTGGCGTTTCTGTTGTAGAGGAAATAGCCCAGCCCTGTGGATAGGGCAATGACAGTCAAGATCCCCAGAGCAATGCCAGCAATGACTCTTGCAGACAGGGATGACCTGGGACCTGGGCAAGGAGAAAGAGTCAGGACCCTGGTCTGACACACCCTCATGCCTGCCCCCGTCCCCATTCCCAAGCTGTGGCTTTATCTTTACTGCCACTTGATGAACATGTGTTTTCCAGTCACCAGGAGGCAGCATTTTGTGGTATTAATAGCATCATTTCTGGTGTCAAATGGCCTATTCATATCTCAGCTGTGTGACTTTGACCATGCTACTTAACCTCTCTGTGCTTCAGTTGTCTCCTCTGTAAGACAGGGATAATAGTGGTTGCTGAAAAGATTCAGCATAAGAGTATTCATGTTCAAAATATGGAATGTTCAACATGCTCAAGATAGGACAATATTTAGACCCATGGAAAGCGATCAGTAAATGTTGGTGGGATGACAATACTGCTTGGGATAATGGATCAAATATGGCTTTCAGAGGAAAGGGCTTTGAAAACCAGAAACCTGGCTTTCCCCCATTTTCCTCCTCATTTTCATACCTGAGTCACCTTTGACTCTCTGGGGCCCTGGGACCACGGACAAGTGACATCCCCTTCTGAGTCTGATTTCCTCATCTGTAAAGTGAGGGAAATGGTACCCACCACACTATGATGATGTGAAGATGAAACGAGATCATGAATGTTCATGCTGCACACACCACAGGTGATTGATTAATAAATAGCAGCTGTAATCATTAACACGGGCCTGTGTTTTCCCATCCAGCTTCTGCCCAGAAGCCTTCCCAAAGGGGTGAAGTCCAGCCACAGGGATTAGGAAGGCAGCCATGAGGATCAGGGGTGAGAGGAAGGAGCTCTCTGATTTGGAGGGGCAGGAGGGGGCTTCCAGGATGTGTTGGGGGTTCTTAGTTTCATTCTTTGAGCCTTCATTTCTTTCTATGTCAAACAAGCATAGCCATTCATAACCCTATAGGCTTTGAGGGCATTAAGTGAGATCCCACATAGGAGTAAGAGCACCATGCCTGACACAGAGTCAGTACTTGATAAAAGACCAGGATATGATCCGATGATGACGATGATGACAGAAGCTGCCATCCACCAAGCTCTAAGCTCCAAGAGCCCATCATACATGATCTCGTTCAAATCCTACAACACCCCCATGACCATCAACCGTATTCACTGCTTCCTCCTCTGAGCCTCTGTTTCTCCATTCATCAAATGGTCTTAACGAGACCAGAGTTGTTTTGAAGATTAAATTAGGTAGTTTGGGAATGTGCCTAGGGTCCTCCCCTCGGTGACAACTAAGAAGAGGACTCCTGAGGAGGCCAGCCTGGTTTCAAACCCTAGGACGGGTCTCAGTCTCTCCTACACAACAGAGATGCCAGGAGGCCTCACTCAGAGCTGGCTGGCAGTGGGCACCCAAGAAGTGTTTGCTGATTCTGTATGTGGAAAGGTTTGTTTCGGGCATTCAGCATAGGCTCAATAAAGAATAATTTTATTTGTTTAATAAACACAATATGCCCGGCACTGCCATTAAAACCTTACAAATGGGGGCGCCTGGGTGGCTCAGTTAGTTAAGCGACTGCCTTCGGCTCAGGTCATGATCCTGGAGTCCCAGGATCGAGTCCCATATCGGGCTCCTTGCTCGGCAAGGGGTCTGCTTCTCCCTCTGACCCTCCCCCCTCTCATGTGCTCTCTCTCTCTCATTCTCTCTCTCAAATAAATAAATAAAATCCTAAAAAAAAAAAAAGCTTTAAAAAAAAAAACCTTACAAATGTTGGTTAATTTTCAATGACCCTATGATATAAGCACAACTGTTACTTTTTTTACCCACAAGGAATCAGAGGTCCAGAGAGGTTAAGCAACATGCCCAAGATCACACAGCCAATAAGCATTAGAGCTGGGATACAAAACTCTGGCTAATAGCGACACCGTGCTGCCCTCTCAATAACTCAAGATAGAAATACAGGGACTCGCTGCCAGTCACACCAAGCTGTTACTAATATAATTCCTATAATTAGGGGCACCTGGGTGGCTCAGTCAGTTAAGCATCTGCCTTCAGCTCAGGTAATGATCTCAGGGTCCCGGGATCGAGCCCCATGTCAGGCTCCCTGCTCAGCGGGAAGTCTACTTCTCCCTCTCCCTTTGCCCTTCCCCCTGCTTGCTTGTGCTCTCTCTCTCTCTTTCTCGCTCTCTCAAATAGAATCTTTAAAATATATATAATTCCTATAATTAATATAATTCCTACCAGTTCACTCCTTCGCTCATTGACTATCTCCCTGACTCACTGTGCTTCTAAACAACTCTGGAAGGTAAGGCATCACAACCCCCATTTCCAGGTAAAAAAAAAAACAAAAAAAAAAACCTGAGCCTCCGAGCAGCCTGGAGGGTTTTCCAGGGCACACAGCTAGGAAGGAGAGGTTCTAGCTCCCAAGCATTACAGGCTGGGATTCGGCAGCTCCAGACTGGGAACCCGCCCCACACAGTACACTTGTTGTCACACTAGAAGACTAGATAGTGAGGCTGGCATCAGGGAAAGCCGTTTGGACCCCAGGGGAAGGGACACTGAGGCACTTACCTACCACTCTGACCAGGACAGAGGCAGAGCGGGCCAGGTGGGTCAGAGGGTTGGAGGCCGTGCAGTTGTAGATGCCCTGGTGTTCCCAGGTCAGGGCCCCGATGATTAAGTGCTTGCCCATATACACAGTGGTGGAGTGTTCAAGGGTCCAGTGAAACTTGGCGCCCGGCTGGGACTCTGCCTGACACTGCAGGGTCAGGCTGGAGTTGAGCTCTGCCTTGATGGTGCTGACCATTCCAGATGCTGCCCCTCTGGTGATGTCCACTCGATCAGGGCCGTCTGTGTGCAAAGCCAAACATCAAGCACCCACCCTCCACTGCCGAGTTTTCCTGTTCTGCCCGCCCTGCTTCCACACTGGATGCTTTACCCCTTCCCCCCTTCCCTTTCTTGATTCTAACTAACAGAATTCTAGGTTATAGCCTGGAGAACAAAGGCTCTTCTAACCCACAGTTGAAAGGAATCTCGGCAAGATGTTCCCTTTTCCTCCTTAGCTGCCAAGCAGGCAGACTGTAGTTCACAGCATGGAGGGGAGAAACCCAAAGCAAAACAACATCAAAATAAAAAACAAACCCCCTGCCCTTGCAAAAGCGAGCTCTCACCAAGGAGCCTCATAACGCATCCAGGCTTCCCAAATTGTTGCTGTGTCCTGTGAACATAGCCCCACGCTTCCAAAAACTTTACCATTCTGATGGACTTCCTTACTGAAGAGCAAATGGCCCTGTTGCGATATTTAAATTTACATCCATGTATTCTCCAAAGTAGAGAAACTTTCAGAGTTCCCTCCTAAAGCCAGAAGGAGGTCATTGGCACTTGGCCCTCCTCCCACAAACGTGAAGGAAACAAACGAAATCGCTGTTGAGTTTTCCATGCTAACCAAGGGCTGAGTCTTTGTCTTATTTAAATTAACGTGAACTACTGGAAAGAAGGACGCAAAGAGTTTCTAGTTGGGACACTCCGGGAAAGGAGGAAAATCCTGGCCTCATCCCCTCCTAGGTATCCTTTGATATTCTCCCCATCCAAACCCCATGGCCACCAGGATCCCTCAGGGTCTTCCCATCCCGGTGTCAAATCCTCCACACAGCAGCCAGAGCGGCTCCCTAAGTACAAACTTGACACTATCCCTCCCATGCTCAGAGCCCTCCATGGCTCCCCAGTACCCTTAGGACAAAGGCCATGGCTGTAGAGCTCATTCACAATCTTGCCCTTGCAGACCCCTCCAGCCTCACCTCTCACCTCTCCACACCTCCCACTCTCGATTCAGAAATAAGATCCTACTCGGATGTTCCATCTTTATCATGTTTCCTCTTACTTCAGAGCCTTCACACATTCTCTTCCTTCTCTGGAATGCTCTTCTCTTCCCTGAGTCTGCTCTACCTAGCGAACTTACTCATCCTCTGGATCTCATGGAAGACACCCCCTCTCATGATGAGCCTTCCCACATCCCCCAGACCGGTGGGGGCTTCCTTTGGGTTCCCCAAATCCTGTCGTCTCAAGGCAGCACTCTTGACGCTGTATTTTTTTCTTGGCCTGAATACTGACCTCCCCATCCCAAGTAGCCTGGGAGCTCCAAGTCACGGCTGTTACTTACCAAGCACCCCACATTTGCTCAGCAGAGAGGGAGAGCAAAAGAGCAGTTTTTGGTTTCATGACTGAAGTGGGAACGGAAGAAGAGAGCAGCAGTGCATGTAACCCCCACCCCCATATGCCCCATTATTTAACACGTATACACGTGGACCCTACTTTCTCTCCTTGCAGGTGCCTCTTCACTTCAGCTCGTGGCCACTAACCCATGTGAGTAGCTCAGGCAAAAAACCTTGGAGTCAGTCCCTTTCTCTTTCACTTGTGTCAATGGCAGCAAATCCTGAGTTCTAGATTCCAAATGAATCCATGGTCCCATGGTCCGACCACTTCTCATTTCCCAGACGGACGACTGTGGCCACCCCGAGAAGGTGGCTTGCAGACTTCTGATGGCAGGAGTTTCAATAACCAAGTGCCCAGCCCCTGAAATCCACTGCCTGCTCTCCCACGGGCTACACCCGACCTGGACCTGAGCATGTTGGGGAAACTGAGGCAGGCCCCTTCCTGGGAGATACGGGGCTCCCCAGCAGCCTTGCTGATGTTCTTCAGGCTGCATGGTGGTTTCCACGCTTCCGCCCAACCTTCTCTCCCTCCCCCTCCCCTGCTTGCTCAGGGTTGGACAGGCATCTTGGTGATTGGCTCCCCCAGCCTTCCAAGGCTCCCTCCCTACGTTTCTGCACAGGAGCATTCCTCCTACTAAAGTCCTTGCACGTGTCACCCCTTTAATCCTACCTTGGGGTCTCCCTCTCCAAGGACCCGAACAAACACAACACTTTCTCAACCTCCTCCCTCTCCCCTGCTTCCACCCCATAGACAAGGGCCCAGGATGCCCTGTGAGAACCTAGGTCTGATCCTCTTCTCCCTCCCCTCAGAGCCCTCTGTTGCTCCCAGTGCCCTCGCCATGGCTCATGGGGCCCTGCAGGATCTGCCCCCACCTTTTTACCTCCAGACCTCTCCTATTCTGTCCCCCCCCTCATTCACCTGTCTGGTCACCTTGGCCTCCTTGGGTTCCTGCTCATCACCCACCTCACATGCTGCTCCCTCCCCCTGGCTCTCTCTTTCCTTAGCAGCCTGCAGTGTTCCTCCTCAGGGAGGCCTCCCCTGACTACCCCACGTGACTAAGACTGCAACCCCTTCCCCTCCCAGCTTTCCCTGTCCCTCCTGCTGCCCTCGTGTTTCTCCTCAGCCCCGCCCGACACACCGTGCCTCTCCCTTGCTTAGCTGTTTAAAGTGTGCCTCCCCACTAGAATGTAAGCCCCACAAGGGCGGCTGCTTCGCCTTGTCCCGTGCCCAGACACGCCTGGCACAGAGCAGGTATTCAATAATTGTGGAATGAATGGCTAGGAGGAACAACCGAAAGGGAAGGAGGGAGGGAGGGCGGAGGACGAGGCCCAGCTTGGGTGACTCACAGCTGATGGTGAGCGTGAGGGGCTTGCTTCGTGCCTGGCTGCCCCAGTTCCAGACTTCACACTCGTAGGGTCCTGTGTCATCTCGCTGGAGACCGTGGATGACCAGGCTCCTGTTGTCGGCCGACAGCACCAGGTGCTTGCTAGGCAGGAGGGCCTGGCCCCTCAGGAACCACAGGACTCCAGCCCCCTTGTGGGAGGTCTGGCAGGTCAGGGTCACGGAGCTGGCATTTTCCACGAGATTTAGGCTTGGGGACACAATGTTAGGCTTGGTCAGCATTTCTGGAAACACACACAGAGACGCGGGGTGCAGGTCAGGGACCCTTCCCCAGTCTCCTGCCCAGGCAGGCGCCATAGGGCTTTCCAGGGACATGTGTGTATGTGTTGTGGATGGTGTGTGTGTGTGTGTGTGTTCTTTGCCTATGACTGCATGGTATGGGAGGTAGGAGTGTGTGTATGGTGAGGGCGTGGTGTATGGACATGTCATGTGTGTTTTAATTTTGTGTCTGTTGTACGTGTGTGTTGTGTATGTGTGTTTTGTGACTATGAGGTATGTATTCACTCTATGTATTGTGTGTGTATGTTTTCTGCGTGAGTGCATGTTGTGTGTGGTACTGTGTTATGCATATGTGTTGTATGGTGTTCTAGACGCCTTGTGTATGGCTGTGTGGTGTGGGAGTACATATATACGGAGTATGTGTAATGTGGGTCAGTTCTGCGCATGTGCTGAGGGTATGGATCGTACGGTATGTGGGTATTTTCTGTGTTGTCTGTGAGGCTGCTGAGCGACTGTAATGTGTGTTGTGTGTATGTTACATATTGTGCGTGTATGTTTTATATGAGCGTGTGTTGTGTGTGAGGTACGTATGTCTGCGTTTTATGCGAGTACATCCTGTGTGCAGTATATGTGTTGTGTGTATGTGTGAGTGGGTTGCTTGTATGTGTTGGGGGTTTGTGTGAACAGTATGAGCATGTGATGTAGGTCAATGCTGTGTTATATGTTTCTGTTGTGTGCGTGTTGTATGTGCTTTGCATGTATGTTGTATGTTGGCAGGGTTGTATTGTGTGTGAATTGCGTGTCTTGTGTGTGTTGTGCACATGTGTGAGTGTTCTGTGCATATGTGGTTGTTATTTGTGCGCTGAGATGTGTGAATATTGTGTTAGGGTTTGTATGTATAGAGGATCAACCCCAACCACCAACTTTCAGAGAAGCAAAGAATGGACAACCCATAGACAGCCAACCAGGTCTTGTGGAAGATGGGCCAAGCCAGGAGCCAGGTCCTTCCCTGTGGTCAGAGCCCCGTTCTGCCACCAGCCACGTAGGAAATCCCCACTTTTCTGTGTCCTCCTCAACCTCTGGGATAGTGGTGTAGCTCTGATTCTCAGAGGAACAAAGGAGAGGAACAGGAAAAAGAGCCTCACCAAGGACTCGGACTTCAAGAGCACCCAGGCGGAACAGGTGAGTGGCACGGTTGGACACCAAGCACCTGTACGTGCCTTCATGTTCCGTGGACACAGCCTGGATGGTGAATGTTCTCATGGTGGAAGACAGAGTGACGTGATTGTTGAGAAACCAGGTATAGGCAGGAGGTGGGTGAGACGGTGTTTCCACAGAGAAGGTCACATTGGAGCCCTCTATCACCTCAACCACCTCCCCGCTGGATACACCAGAATCCAACTTGATTTCAAACGGGTCAGGACCATCTGGGAGGACAAGAACAATCACAGCAGGAATGATCACATCAGCAAAGGCTCTCTTAGGAGACCTCAGGAGTCAGTAAATATTAATATTTCTCTTCTCCCCATCCAAGCTCTGGATCAATTACAAAGGACATACAGGAGTCTAATGGAAATTAAATGTCAGCCTTAATCCTGGGTAAAGTGGGATTGTAAGACACATCTAACGTATGCCAGAAAATGCTCTTTCCTTGCCCCTACCCAGGCAGGATTTTGTAGCAAACATCTGAAGGTTAAGGAACTTAGTTTTAGGTATCTTAACCTGGATGTCCCCAGTAGAGTCCAAGTAGAGACATCAAACAGTTACTTATACGTCTGGAGGCCAAAGGTAGACAAGTCCACATTTGGATGGTATCCGAAGCTGTGAGACTGAATGAAATCACCAAGAAAGGGGGGGTTGGTGAGGGGCTGGGGAGAATGGAAAGGGACTCACAGTTCACAGTCAGGAAGGTGGGATCACTGCTCTGGACGTGGTAGAAGCCCTGAGCTTTGCATTTGTAAGTCGCAGAGTCCTCCCGCTGCACAGTGAGGATGGTGAGTTTCTTGCCGTCTGTAGACAGCAGCATGCGCTCATGGAACACCAGGGGGAGATCGTTGGAGAACCAGTGGATGGTAACGTTGGCATCCTTGGTGTTACAGTAGAGGGTCACCTGTTCCCTCTGCTCTATGGCAGTGTCCTGGCTGATTGAAATGGTGGGCCTGCCGGGCAGTTCTGCACAGGGAGAAAGAGAGAGAAGGAGACAGAGGCAGAGACACAGACAGAAGAGCACCAAGCCAAAGGTAGCCACAGAGGGACCCAGAGAGACTGGACTGGAATTGCCAGAAGGCAAATGAGCTCAATGCCTGGACGCAAATGCTAGACCTACTGCTCATTTTAAGTGTGATCACGGGCAACTTGCTTCCCCTCTCTGAGCCTCACTGAAGAGGATTGTACAAATGAAGCGGAAGGGGGGCGCCTGGGTGGCTCAGTTGGTTGAGCGACTGCCTTCGGCTCGGGTCATGATCCTGGAGTCCCTGGATCGAGTCCCGCATCGGGCTCCCTGCTCGGCGGGGAGTCTGCTTCTCCTTCTGACCCTCCCCATTCTCATGTGCTCTCTCTTATTCTCTCTCTCTCTCAAATAAGTAAATAAAATCTTTAAAAAAAAAAAAAAACAAATGAAGCGGAAGGATCTGGGATATGACAATGGGTCAATTAATTTCAGCTGTAAGGAGACTCACGTTTGTAACAGGGATGCCAGCCAGATCCTACTGCCCACTTCTTAGCCAACCTTTCCCACCCACAACCATGCCAGCCACACTCCACCCCTCTACCCCTGCCCCCAATACAACTGATCTGTCCGGTTGTTGCCCGACCCTGGCTGGGCCAATCTGATTTGTCCTGTTGGGACTTTGGGCATGGAATCCTGATGGGTGCTTTAGGTATGAAGGCAGGGATCGGAATGATAACCTTATTTTCTGTGCCCACATCTCTGAATCTGCCACGAGTCTGGGGTGCCCAGGGGGTCCCAGACCTAGATGGAACAACATCCTTCTCACCTTGGGTGGTGGTAAGTGGGGTGGCATCGAGGGTGAACTGGACTGCAGCTGGTGGACTCCACATGGTCAAAAGCAAGGCTGGTGGGGGAGAGAGAAGAGGCATTCAGAGAGGGGGCAGTGTGTTGGGGGTGTCCAGTTATGGACTTCATAAAGAGAGAGAGGTCTAGGTCATGGACATGGCACTTCACCCCTAGAGGCTTGACTCCTAGCCACTACTCACTGGCCATGTGACTTGTGGCATGTTTTTAATCTTCTTGAGCCTCAATTTGTCCAGCTGTAGAATGGACATAACATCACCTGCAGCCCAGGGTTGTTGCGTTGAGGTGATGAATATTGGCAAGTTGTAATGGGGCCCCCTGAGGGTCACTGTGCTCTCTCCATTGATGCTCACCCTGCAGGAGATACATGATCAGTCTCCTCTCTCCACACAGAGGGAAAGAGATGCTCAGAGAGGTGGAGTCCCTTTCCAAGACCATTATACTAAGTGGCAGAAGCCAAACTTGAACCTGGCCCGCCAGCACCTAAAGAGTGTGTTCTCAACACTGCATAATTCCTCCTGTCAGCCCAGGGATGGGCACAGAGCTTATCCCTCATAAACAGGAACTTCTGTTATCTCTGGTGGGGGGAAATAAATCTTTGGTACTTGGCAGACTTGCCCTCAGGCGGAGATTTCCCTCCCATAGGGAGGAAAAGGGAACAAGATAGCAAGAGTTGTTGGTGTTCCATTTGGCCAATCTGCATTCAGGCTTTAGGAGACCGTGGACCCCCCACCCCCAGCCCCCGTGCTCATGTGCAGCTGACCTTGACATCCCCCCAAGCCTCCCCTCAGCCCAATTCACAGGGGTCGGCAGCCATGTTTCTCTCCAGCCCTCACTGGACCCCAGTCTGGCCCGAGCGCTGCCCCATTCCCTGCTCAGTCAGTGGTTAAGGGCATGGGCTCTTAGGATATTTGGAAAAAAAATCCTGACTCTAATGCTTCCTGGGTCTATGATCATGGGCAAGAGGCTCTCTCTTTGTGAGCCTCAGTTTCTTCAACAGCGAAATGGGGAGAATAGAACTTAGTTCATGGGGTTGTTGTGAGGCTTGATGAGATATCAGATGTGATGTGCTTAAAACAGTTCATAGTAAGTGCTAGTCACTATTATTATTATGATTATTTCTATGTTTGTATTTTCTGCCTGTAATATTGCTAGAGGTTAAGTCCACAGGCTCAAAGCCTGACTGCCTATATGTGAATCCCAGCTTTGTCTTTTTTTTTGGCAAGTCATGTCCCCTCTCTGAGTCTCAGTTTCCCCATCTGTAAAATGGAGTAATAATAGTTCCCACCTCATATAACTATAGTAAGGATAACAGAAATGCTATGAGTAAAAGCATCAACGGTGCGTCTCATCACACCCATTTGAGATACATCTCCTCTGCAGACAGCCGTTACCTGGCCCCTTCCCTCCCGCCTCCTCCCCACAGGGTCCTGCCTTCTGTGCACAGGGGGAAGCAAACTCACAGCCCCTGGGGGGACCCCAGAGCCCCCGCAGCCTGCCAGGGTCAGCCAGGGAGGGGGAAGAGCTGGTCTCAGGGCCACACAGCAAAGCAGGGCTGAGTTTTGCACACCACGCATTGCGAAATCATTTCTTTTCTTTTTTTTAAAAAAGATTTTATTTATTTATTTGACAGAGAGAGACACAGCGAGAGAGGGAACACAGGCAGCGGGAGTGAGAGGGAGAAGCAGGCTTCCCGCCGAGCAGGGAGCCCGACGCGGGGCTCGATCCCAGGACACCGGGATCATGACCTGAGTCGAAGGCAGACGCTTAACGACTGAGCCACCCAGGCGCCCCGTGAAATCATTTCTTTGCCTCCAAAATGCTTTTTCTTATCAAAATAGTCTCGTTTCGTCCTTTTGCCTCCAAGACTCTAAGCATCAATGTCACATCCACCCCCTGTTCTGATTGAGGTGTGACCTGGCCACGCGGGGCTGGCACATCCTCCCTCTGCCGGTCTTCTCCTGTCTGCTATGTTCCAGTTCTTTCCATACCTCTCTCTGGATCTCTCTCTCTCCACGACTCCCCCCAATCTGTTTCTCTGTGTGACTGTACATTTTTCTTTCTGTCTCTGTCTGTCCTCTGTCTCCCTCTCTATTTGTCCCTCCCTGTTCTTCCCTCTGCTAGTTTCTCCTGTCATTTTCACGCTCTGCCTCTGTGTCCCCCTATTTCTCTCTAGGTCTCTGATTCTGTGGTTCTATCTCTTTCTGTACATATGTCATTATCTCTGGTCTCTCTCTACCTTTGTCAATCTCTTTTGTATTTATCTATATTTCTGTGTGTGTGTGTATGTGTGTGTATCTCTATTTCTCTTTGTGTCTCTCTTTTGTGTGCACACACACACACACCATCCCCAGCTCCCTCTGAAGGGAGCAGTGCACTCACCTGCAAGCAGGATTCCCGCCCAGTGGTGGCCCCATAAGTCAGCGAGCCCCATGGGTCCTGGCACCTGACCAGTATGCCCCGGCTTGCACACACACACGCTGTCTTCACTCCAGCTGCACCCCTCCAGCTCCCTCTTCTTCCCCTCTGCCCTGCTGCAACCTCACTGTGATGAGAGTGGCTCCCAGGACAGACAGGGGTGGTGGCGGCGGGGAGGAACTTTGGACCCACCTCCCCCTTCTACCCCAGGGCTCGCTTTCCTTCCTCTGTCCAGCACAGAGAACAAGAGCCCCGGGAATCCCGGGGTTTCCACCAGGGTGGAAAAGAAGAAAGAAATCCCCACCTTTTGGCCCTGAGTCCCCTTGAAAATTACATCCCCCTCCTCCTAAGCCCCCCTCCCCGCCCCTTTGCCAGGATGCAGGAGCAATCCGGGGAGAAGGGGTGCCATGGAGGGACAACTGGAGAATGTTAGAGTTAAGGAGACCAGGAACCGAGATAATGACAGTCAATAGTGATGATAACAAAACAATAATGGTGGCTCCTGGTTGTTGAGAGCTTAATAAAATCAGGCTCGGTGCCAAGCTCACCATGAGCAGCCTGGAAATATTAAGTGAGCTGAAATGATACTGGTCATAAACAAACAGCAGGAAGCTCAGAGTGAGCTGGGCTGGGAGAACCCCAGGAGGTGTCTGACCCTGCCTGGGGAGAAGGGGCAAGGAGGGTTTCCTGAAAGAGCAGACATCTGAGCTGAGACCGGAGGACACAGTAAAGGTTCAATACAGGAGAGGTGTTTTTTTTTAAATTCCCTATGGGCAAGACAAGCTATTGGTCTTTGGGAGCACCCAGACCAGGAAGATTTAATGTAATCAACTGGGTTAGGGAACAACCATTAACAACCATTAATCCATGTATTCATTCATTCACTAACAAATATTCCCTGAACTCCTCTTTTGTGCTGATCCCTGTGGCTTAGTAGCGTTGGGGGCACAGTAAAGACCAAGACATCCCCAGCCCTGCCAGTATGAACTCACACGCCTGTCCTCAGTCAGTGCCAACCCAGCGTGCACAGGGCTGAGCTGGGGGAGCCCAGAGGAGGCGCCTGACCCACACTGCAGGTCAGGGAGGACTTCCTGGAGGAGAGGACATCAAGCTGGAGACCTGGAAGATGCAGGAGTGGGTCAGGCGAGAGTCTGGTGGGCAGAGGGGGCAGCATGCGGGAGATTGCTGAGTTTGAGGCACAGAAGGAAGTTCAGGCCCCAGAACAGAGGAAGTGAGAGGGTGGGTGGTTCAAGGTAAGGCTGAGAAAACTCTAAAATGATTACCTAGGGCAAGAGAGGCACCTTGGCATCACGAGGAGAACTCGGTCACCCAGCTGCCTCAGCTTGCTGCTTGTCTGGGTCTCCTTCATGCCACAGGCAGTCACCAAGTATCTGCTTCAGGGACACGTGAGGCTGAGCAAACTGGCTCTGGAGACAAACTGAGGGGATGCAAATCCTGGCCCCTCCACTTGCCAGCCGTGTGGCCCTGGGCATGTCAATCTGCCTCCCTCGTGACCACTTTCCTCGGCTCTAAGATGGGGTGGGGATGTTTTTGGCTCTTCAGAGGCTCTACAGCTATGAGAGCCAGGCTGTGTCTGAGTTCTCCACACCCCTACTGTGGTTTGTTGGGAAAGTTACGTCACCTGTGAGCTTCCTTGTCTCATCTGCAGACCGGGACAAACAAGATGTCTGAGAGGATGAAATGATTTAATGCTGGGAAAGTGCCTGGCACGGAGTAAGCGTTCAGTACGTGTGAATCTCCTCTAGCTGTTGGGACTGTGATGACAACAGCCCCTGGGAGGAAGTGCGCCCTCACTCAGTCATTCAACACACACGTCCTGAGCACCTCCTGTGCCTGCTCCAGGTGTTCGGGACGAAATGGACAGAAAACCCGGTTCCAGGGCGGAGAGAGATGATAAACAATGAGCATAATAAATAGGTCAGCTATGTGAAATATCAAGTGATACAGGCTAAGGAAAAATGACAAGTCGGGCGCCTGGGTGGCTCAGTTGGTTGAGCATCTGCCTTCGGCTCAGGTCATGATCTCAGGGTCCTAGGATCGAGCCCCATGTTGGGCTCCCTGCTCAGTGGGGAGTCTGCTTCTCCCTCTCCCTCTGCTCCTGCTCTCTCTCTGTCAAATAAATTAATAAAATCTTTAAAGAAAAATGAAAAGTCAAGTAGGTTAGGGGATAGTTTTATTCCATCTTGTAGTTAAGAACAGGGGCGCCTGGGTGGCTCAGAGGGTTAAGCGTCTGCCTTCGGCTCAGGTCATGATCCCAGGGTCCTGGGATCGAGTCCCACATCGGGCTCCCTGCTCAGTGGGGAGCCTGCTTCTCCCTCTGCCTCTCTCTCTCTCTCTCTCTGTCTCTTACGAATAAATAAATAAATAAATAATCTTTAAAAAAAAAAAAAAGAACACCAAAGCTCATGGAGGGGAGATGACTTGCCTAAGGTCAGGCCACAGGTTCTGGTCTACCTGGCTCTTAACCTCCATCTGTCCTGCCTTCCAAGGTCCTAATGTGGCTTCTGGCTACACCCAGCCTCATCTCCTCTGTGCACCCAGATCAATTAACACCTGTGGCCACATCAGCCCACCACGCTCCCACTGTCTGCAGCTCCCCGTGCCGGGTGCACCTGGCACTCAAGGCCTCCATTTTCCATCTTGTTCTTCCCGGGGTTTCTGGGTCTTCTGACGATCCACCCACTCCTCAGCTGGGCTTCCCTCCTGATTCCTCTGCTCAGTCCTGCTCCCATCCCGAGGCCCTCTCCTCTCCCTCCCCTCCACCCCACCCAAGAATACAAAGCCGCCACTGGAGTGGACTTCTCAAATCCGCCCCTTCACACAAGAGCAGGGTTTTCTCTCCCAAAATCCCCTCCTCACCCTCCCCAGGACAGGTTCTCTGTTTTCTTACCCCAACAAGAAAGAGGAACTTCCTGGGCCCCTCCCTGTTGTACAACTTTCGCTTTGTTTCTGACAGGTGAAAATAAACCCAGGGCCCTCCTGCCCCCACACCCTCACCTACCTCACCACCTGCCCCCACACCCACCTCATGCAGGCTGGTTCAAGGCTGTGTCTTGCTAGGCATGGCCTCGACTGACCTCCCAACCCATACTGCCTCCCTATGGCTGCCCTCCCCCACCCTACTTCACTCAGCAAAGATTTATTTGGCCCTACTCTGTGCCAGGCACCGTTTTAGGTGCTTAGATCACACCAGCAAACGAAACAAATACAGACCTCTGCCCTTAAAGAAATCACCTTTTAACAAGTATCATATGATCTCACTGATATGAGGAATTTGAGGAACAAGACAGAGGAGCATGGGGGAAGGGAGGAAAAAATGAAACAAGATGAAACCAGAGAGGGAGACAAACCATAAGACACTCTAAATCTCAGGAAACAGTCTGAGGGTTGCTGGAGTGGTGGGGGGCGGGAGGGATGGGGTGGCTGGATGATGGACACTGGGGAGGGTATGTGCTATGGTGAGCGTTGTGAATTGTGTAAGACTGATGAATCACAGACCTGTACCTTTGAAACAAATAATACATTATATGTTTAAAAAAAAAAGAAGATAGTAGGAAGGGAAAAATGAAGGGGGAAAATTGGAGGGGGAGAGGAATCATGAGAGACTATGGACTCTGAGAAACAAACTGAGGGTTTTAGAGGGGAGGGGGGTGGGAGGATGGGTTAGCCTGGTGATGGGTATTAAGGAGGGCACATATTGCATGGAGCACTGAGTGTTATACGCAAACAATGAATCATGGCAATACATCAAAAACAAATGATGTAATGTATGGTGACTAACATAACATAATAAAATAAAATTTAAAAAACCAAACCACAACAAACAAAAAAGAAATCACCTTTTATGCAAGGATGGGCAGAGGCAGAGGGAGACAGACAATAGGCAGGACATGTGATTAAATAACTGAATCATCTATGTTAGAAAGTGCTGTGTGACATGAGGGGTCAGGGCAAGGGGCCACCGGGCTGGACGGACATGCAGGACACAGGACAACCCCGGGAGACTCACCGAGTCTCAAGGAACAACATGAAGGAAGTGACAAGGTGAATCAAGCACGTGTCTGGGGGCTCCTGGGAATTAATTCACTTCTAAAAAAATGGAGGCGGGGTCCCAAAGAGCCATCCCCTGCTTCCTGTAATTAAATAACTGTGTGGAACACCTGGGTGGCTCAGTCAGCGAAGCGTCTGTTTGGGTGAAGGTCGTGATCTCAGGGTCCTGGGATCAAGCCCTGCATGGGGCTCCCTGCTCAGCGGGGAGTCTGCTTCTCCCTCTCCTGCTCCCCCCTGCTTGTGCTATCAAATGAATGAATGAATGAATGAATGAATGAATGAATGAATAACTGTGTGAGTTCCCTATTGATGCCATAACAGATCATAACAAACCACCACAAACTCAGTGGTTTAAAACAACATATATTCATTATGTCACAGATCTGTGGGTCAGAAGTCCAGCCTGACTCTGCAAGTTTCACCGCTGACATCAAGTTGTCACCGGCTGGGCCCCCTTGTGAGTGGGAAGAATCCACTCACAAGCTCATTCAGGGTGTTGGCAGGACCCAGTTCCTTGGAGTTGTAAGACTGAGGTCCCTGGACCCTTGTTGGTGACCCAGCTGAGGGCGACCCTTGGCTCCCACCTCCCCCGACCCAGTCCTAGCACAAGAGCCCTGCATCTTAGGGCTGGCAACGCACGACAAATCTCTCATGCTTGGAATTTCTCTGGCTTCTCTTTCTGCCGCATCTCTCTACTGCTCCCAGCAGGAACAAGTTCTTTGCTTTGAAGGGTGTTGTTCGACTGGGCCCACCTGGATAATCCAGGCTACCTGCCTATCTTGAAGTAAGTAACCCTAATTACATCTGCAAAGTTCCTCTTGCTATGTCACGTAACATATCCACAGATTTGTAACATATTTACAGATTGGGGTGTGGCCATCTCTTCTGCTTATCACCATGATGTGGTGCGAGGGCCGGATATCTAGAGTTGAGGCAGCCATCTTGAGACCATGAGGTAGATATTCAATAAACTAAGATATGTCTTATCTTAGGGGAAGATATTCAATAAATATCTCAGGGGAAGATATTCAATAAACTAAGGACGGAGGGATGGGCAGAAGGATTTCATCGAGCCATGAAATAAGCCTGGGGCACCTTGTAAAGTAACAGTTTTGGTTTTCGTAGCTTAATGCCCCCCAGTTGGTATCTTGTTCCATCACCATTGGAAACGTTTATTTGAATTGCTTACCTTGGGATCAGAACCCTGATCTCTTAGAAACTTAAGAGTTTATGGGGTTTGTGTCCTTTGTCTTAAAGGATAGTAAAACTTGTAAAACTCACTTTGAGGAGGAGTCTACTCAACATTATTCCATTTATTTTTTTATTTTTTAAAGATTTTATTTATTTATTTGAGAGAGAGAGAATGAGAGACAGCACGAGAGGGAGGAAGGTCAGAGGGAGAAGCAGACTCCCCGCCGAGCAGGGAGCCCAATGCCGGGACTCGATCCCGGGACTCCAGGATCATGACCTGAGCCGAAGGCAGTCGCCCAACCAACTGAGCCACCCAGGCGCCCCAACATTACTCCATTTAAAAAGAGATTTCTCTCTAGTTCCCTTCTATTCTACATGGAGAAACTGAGGCCCAGAGGAGAAAGTGAAGTTTTTCTCCAGGGTCATAAAGCTGAATCTTCTTGGAGCACCTGGGAAACTCAATTTTGTACCATTGACTTTTTGGGCCCACGGTGTAGGTAAAGCAGAAGTATAAATGAGAAGGGAAAGGATAGTGTATACAAGGACCCAGGTGATATAATCCCAACATCTCAAAGACATGATTGGAAAAATCCATAACCAAGAACCTCTATACACACACACACACACACAATCATCCTGCACCACCAGGACCACTACACCATACTTGTTGCCATGACTGTAAATTTTTAGGACAACAGAGAAGACAGACAAAAGATTAGCCCACAGACACTCAGGCATTTTACTGAGCTTACAATGCCCACAGGCAACGTAGGAATAGACACATCACTTCTCAGCCACAGTTCAAAGGAGGAAACCTTCCCAGAAGCTTCTCTAGCTGAGATATTCTCCCCTGGCCACCAGGATAACTCCCCAACACTCTCCCAGTCCTACCCCCTCTATCACCATAACAATCTGCACCCCACCACACTGAGTCTGAGCCATGACCTCTAGAACCTGGGGCACCACCTATTAGATAGCAAAATGCTTCAGGTCTTCTTTATATGTAGCCTGTTGCCTACAGGATGCTTTAAGTTCAACTTCAGATCATGCATCAACAGTTTTGTAAGTTACCTCGCTCTTATCCAGCAACAAGGAAGAAAAGAGTTCCCAGTCTTCCATAATCAAGCCAGCCATGAAAACTCCATCTGACGGAGGTGGTGGAGACAGGAAAGCATGGATGAGGGAGAGCCCTGTGGTGGAAAGCGAGAGGCCCTCAGGAATGGTAGGATGTTAGAGACAAACTGATGACGTGAGGACATTGGCCAAAGTTGCCAGGGACCATGTTCGTACCCCTGTATGTCCTTTGAGAAAGGGGATTAAGCCTGGAATTCCTATTTGAACCGTGAATTGTTCAATGCAATTCCACTCTGGAACCAAGGCACACAAGCCATTTCTATAGGGTAACCCATGGTATGGAAAGAAAGAATGAAACCCAGAAGAGGGTGTTCTTCACCATAACACATCTTAATTGTTGGATAAATGTTGTGGAGGTAGTCTTTTAACCCACATGGTAAGTCTTACTCATCATGAAAACCTCTAATGCATTTTTTTATTTTTTTATTTTTTAAAAATTTTATTTTATTATGTGTTAGTCACCATACATCATTAGTTTTCGATGTAGTGATCCATGCTTCATTGTTTTCATTAACACCCGGTGCTCCATGCAGTATGTGCCCTTCTTAATACCCATCACCAGGCTAAACCATCCCCCCACCCCCCTCCCCTCTAACACCCTCAGTTTGTTTCTCAGAGTCCATAGTTTCTCATGGTTCATCTCTCCCACCGATTTCCCCTCTTCATTTTTCCCTTCCTTCTCCTCATGTCCTCCATGCTATTCCTTATGTTCCACAAATAAGTGAAACCATATGATAATTGACTTTCTCTAACGCATTTTTTTTTTTAAACGAAAGTAATCGGGGAATGATTGCAATCCTCTACTTTACTATGCAAATAACCTCACATCTGTTGAAATAGCTGACCTCTGCCACAAGCCTCAGTTTCTCCTCTTGGATTTGGAAGGATGTGGCACCTCTGGGCAGGGTCTTGAAGGCTGTTACAATGCGGATGACACCTCCACCTCCCTGAAAAATAAGAAACCTTAAAGGAGATTACTGGCCAGAAGTAAGACACGTTACACAATATTTTGATGAAGTCCCAGTAGTTTATTTTCGCTTTTGTTCCCCTTGCCTCAGGAGACATATCTAGAAAGAAATTGCTACCTGTTTTATCTTTCACATTTGGATGTATGATATATCTGGAATTGAAAATTTTGTGTGCAGTGAGGTAGAGATGAAATTATTTTTTTATATAGAGATCTAATTAATCAGTATCATTTATTAATAAAATCCTTGCCCTCACTGTAAAAAAAAAGAAAAGAAAATGAAAACAAAAAGAAAAAGAAAAAGAAAACAAAAATGAAATGAAACCTTGGTAAACCTTACCCACAGAAGGAGTTTCCACAATCCAGAAATGCCTCAGCCTCCTCCGGCTGTGGGACAGACACCCAATTCCTCACTCAGGGTCAGCAGGCCTCCCTCCCTCCATTTTCTTTTTTCTCTCTAAAATTCAAACATCTGGATGTCCTCCTTTCCCTAACTCACCTCCAACACCCAATCAGTCACCAAATCCTGTGGGTTCCATGTTTGAATTAACTCTGTTCTCTGGTCCCTTCTCTCTGTCCCCACTGCCTCACCTGTCTGCGAAACTCACCTGTGAAACTGTGTCAGCCTCTCAGGCTCTGGACTCTGCATCTCCAATCTGCCCATCACAATCCTGGCTACCTTCCCTAATCCCAGCTCTGAATTAGGGTCCCTCCCTTCTAAAGAGAGAGACTCCAAGACCAGCTGACCCTACAAGAAGTCTGAGATGCCCCATCTCTTTCCCCATAAAACCACAGGGTGAATGGGAAACTTCTGATCTGGAAATAAGAGAAATCTCCTGGTAATTTCTAGTCCTCCCCTGGTATACGCATGGTCAACCCCACTCCACAAAGAAGACAGAGGCCTAGAACCTGATATGATTTCTTCTAGATTTTATGTAATTATGTACTTTTTTTACATTTTTTTATTGAAGTATAGTTGACACACGATGTTACTATTGTAAATATTTTAAGAGATCAGAGTGGTATGACTCTTAGAAGTGAATATTTTCTGGAAATTTAAAAACATTGAATAAACACAAAATTGGAGGTAAAGCAGAATAGGCTTGAGTCTTAGCACTGGAAAGTCCCTTTTAAAACTCGGTATTTGGAATATTTTTCACGTGAATGGGGAAAGACCAGACAAAGTCCACAGGAGGGGCCTATATGCTCTGCCACAGGACACTGGCCAAGCTGGTTACCGCACATCCATAAAGCAGATACACGGGGTCATTAAAGGCTGCACTGTGGATTGATGTGTGTTGTTCCAAATCAATATTCATGAAATTTTGTTAAATTGATAAAGCTGGTTGCAAAACAGTATGCATGGTACATTCTCCTTGTGTAAGAGAAAATGCACACGTGTTTTTATTAATTTATAATAAATAGGCACAGGAATGAATCCATAAAAGCATATACCAAAATATTAACAGTGGTCATCTCTGGAATTATAGGTTTTTTTTTTAATTTTCCTTTCAAAAAATATCTTCATTGTCTAATTTTTCCACACTGAATATACAGCCTGTGTTCATTAAAGAAAGACTCCAAATGTAGGATGTAATGTGGCTCTGTATTAACATAGAAGAATATTAAAGATTAGAAGGTTAAAGTTTAAAAACAGGTAAAAGAATGGCAAATAGAGTATGGTACTATTTTTGTTTAAAATACATATATTTAGGGTGCCTGGGTGGCTCAGTTGGTTAAATGTCTGCCTTCAGTTCAGGTCATGATCCCAGGGTCCTGGGATCAAGTCCTGCATCAGGCTCCCTGCTCAGTGGGGAGCCTGCTTCTCCCTCTCCCTCTACCCCTCCCCCCTGCTCATGCTCACTCTCTCTTTCTCTCACTCTCTCTCAAATAAATAAAATCTTTAAATATATATATTTAAATATAGTTACTAAAATAAGGGAATTAGAAAAGCCACATCATTGTATTTGGAAGGCTTAACTGTAGACAAGTTTTTGCTCCTTCTTGCTTATCTGTATACTTTACTTTTCCTACAATTATTGTGAAATTTATTTAAAATATGAAAAGGTAGAGGGCGCCTGGATGGCTCAGTGGGTTAAGCGGCTGTGTCAGTGTTGGGCTCTCTGCTCAGCAGGGAGTCTGCTTCTCCCTCTCCCTCTGCCCTCCCCACTGCGTGTGCACTCTCTCGCACGTTCTCTCAAATAAATAAATAAAATATTTTAAAAATATATGAAAAGGGGTGCCTGGGTGGCCCAGATGGTTAAGCTCAGGTCATGATCCCAGGGTCCTGGGATCAAGCCCTGTGTCGGCTCCCTGCTCGGCAGGAAGCCTGCTTCTCCCTCTCCCTCTTCCTGCCGCACTGCCTACTTGTGCTCTTTATCTCTCTGTCAAATAAATAAATAAAACCTTTTAAATATATATATATATATATATGAAAAGGTGGCATACAATATTTTAAAAAGCAACCCTTACAACTAAGAGTCAGTTTGTTGGTTTAAGAATGTAAAAACTCATTTTGCCTAACACGGGTTAGAAAAGTCTTGCTGGATGTATAGAGACGTGGAACAGCCAAGAAGAGAATCCTAAAAAGAAAATAAAACCAGTCTCCACCAATAAAGTCCTGGGGCAGGGAATGATTTTTCTCTTGATTTCTTTCTCTATTTTTAATTTTGGGGATTTCACTTTTAACCAATAACCCTCAAACCTAGCATCACACTTGTCTCAGTCCATTTGAACTGCTATAAGAAAACACAGACTAGGTAGCTTACAAGCAACAGAAATTTGTATCTCATGGTCCTGGCCATCATGGCCAGGTTCTAGAGAGGGCCCTCTTCCTGGTTCCCACTGTGTCCTCACATGGCGGAAGGGGCTAGGGAATCTCTCTGGAGCCTCTTTTATAAAAAGCACTTATCCCATTCACGAGGCTCCGTCCTCATGACCTCTTTACCTCCCAAAGGCCCCACCTCCCCACACCATCACTTTGGGGGTTAGGATTTCAACATCTGAATTTGCAGGGGACGCAAACATTCAGACCATAGCAATACCTGAGACAGTGATGCCAGCATCCACACTGCTGTGCAAGCTGGAAATGGAGTTTGAGGCCTTGCGGGTATAGACCTCTGAATGTGCCCTGGAGAGACTGGGAAGAAAGAGGGTCTAGCCATCAGTACATGCTCCACATGTACTGGGTAGGGGGGCTGGGAGTCAGCCAGGCACACTAGGGTGAGGTTGGAACAAATCACAGAATCTGGGTCTATGGGGCACCTGGGTGGCTTAGTCGTTAAGCGTCTGTCTTCGGTTCAGGTCATGATCCCAGGGTTCTGGGATCGAGCCCCGCATCGGGCTCCCTGCTCTGCGGGGAAGCCTGCTTCTCCCTCTCCCACTCCCCCTGCTTGTGTTCCCTCTCTCGCTGTGTTTCTCTCTGTCAAATAAATAAATAAAATCTTTTTAAAAGATTTTTTTTTTAATTTAAAAAAATTTCATGAATATTGATTTGGAACAACACACATCAGTCTGGTGAGGTCACAGTGGGAGTGTCAGGGCCATCTGGACTAAGAGAAAAACATTCTAATTGGGAAGAGGATGGAGAGTAAGGACCACTATCCTCCCCTCCTACTAGGCTGTGCATTTAGTTCAGGGCTGGAAGCCCCACACGTTGAGGGGGGCACGCAGTGACACAACCTGAAGGTTTGTCCAATGAATGAATGAATGAACCAACTATTGCAGCAACTCCCTCACTGTTGTGTCTGTGTCCCTCACTGCCCCTTGTGGAACTTCAGCTCCATGAGGATAGGGACGCTTGTCTGTTATGTTCACTGCATTGACTAGAGTAACCTTCAGCAGCCAGTGGAGCTCATATTTTTTTAAGAGAGAGGGTTGGGGAGGGGGAGAAAGCTGGGTTCAAGTTCCCATCTTTACTCCCAACACTATGAGATCTTGGCTGAGCCCTTCCCCTTTCTCGGTTTTATTGTTTGTAGAATGAAGGGTATCTTAAAGTCCTCTCAGTTCTGCAAATACTGGTGTTCTAAGGTCTGGAATTTCTGGGAGATTGAAGTCCGTGGTCTCTATCTGACTTTGGACCTCAGGTAGGACGAGTCTGCAAGTCCCTAGTTGGGTACATAATAAAGGCTCAGTAAGTGCCTGTTAAATACATGGTGGGGGCGCCTGGGTGGCTCAGTTGAGTGTTGGACTCTTGATTTTGGCACAGGTCATGATCTCTGGGTCATGAGATTGAGCCCCATGACGGGCTCTGAGCTGGGTGTGGAGCCTGCTTGAGGTTCTCTCTCTCCCTCTGCCTCCCCCACCCCTCAAAAACAAACAAACAAACAAACAAACAAACAAACAAACAAACATGGTGAGTGAACTTGCGAGAGAACAGGACATACGTGCCAGGCACTGTTCTTCTTATGTGAACTAACTCTAACCCCCCAAGGACCCACAGAGGTAGATACTCTTGTGAGTCCCACTTTTCAGATGAGGAAACTGAGGCACAGAAAGGTAGAGTAACTTGCCCAAGGTCACCAGCTAAGAAAGAGCAGAGCCCAGATTTGAATCCAGTCAGTCTGTATAGCCCCTGCTCTACACAGCCCCAGTTCTTAGCTATAAATAGTGGATGAACCAGTGGATGGTTGAGAGGGAGGTACCCTGTGTCTCAGAGGTGGGTCTGTAATGGGGCAGGAAAACCCATACTCACAGGCCACACCCACCACAAGGGCTCCACTGAGCCTGGACCCCAGGTGGGTCCTGGTCTCACAGTGGTAGGTGCTAGAGTCATTATGTGTGACTGTGGGAATGGTAAGGGCCCTGCCATCCATAGAGCTCACTGGTCCATCCCCTTCCCAAATCAGCTCGACATTCAGAAACCACTGGATCATCATATCCTTGTTTTGGGGAGACACGTGTCAAATTCAAGGAGTCCATGTGCTCCAATGGGGCCAGGTTCTGGGCTGCCACCCGGGGCTGGTGTCGCTTCTCTGGGGAGGAGAAAAGAGAAACTGAGGGTGATAGGGCCAGAGGGGATCTGGAGCCCCAGGAATTACCAGTGGCAAGAAATGCTGCCCTGGGACCTTGAAAACACCCACTGCTGACTCTGTGGATTCCAAAATGAGCATACCTGGCACCAGCCCCAAGTCTGATGGGAACACACACACTCACGCACACAACAAGGACTCACCCACTCCACTGAAGAGTGGATCCCAGATCCTCTCCCCAGAAAACACACACATCCACACATTAGCATCTAATTTCAGGTGCTTATGGGCTATTCTGAGGACCAACTGCAGAGCCCAGGTGAAGAATCTTAAACTTAGGTTACAAATTAGTGAAACTCTTCTTTGAAGATGGTTTGGCAGAACAGATCAAAAGCTTTAAAATATGTATACCTTTTGACCTTGTGGTTCCACTTTTTATAATTATTCCTAATGAAATTATCATAATCATGTGCAAAGAATGAGCTGTACAGATATCTGGGACAACACTGTTTATAAAAGGCAAACTGAAAGAGTCTTAATTTACAATGAAGACTGTATTTTTTTAAGATTTTATTTATTTATTTTAGAGAGAGAGCAGGGGGAGGGACAGAGGGAGAGTGAGAATCCCAAGCAGACTCTGCACTGAGCATGGAGCCCAACATGGGGCTTGATCTCACGACCCTGAGATCATGACCTGAGCCACAGTCAAGAGTCAGATGTTCAACCAACTGAGCTACCCAGGTGCCCCAAGACTATTTTTTAAATGAGGCAACTATATAATATATAAACTTTATAACAATAAACTCACTTCAAATACAATAAAATGTCTTCTTGAAAATAAAAGAATGGGAAAAGATACACCTTGCATATGTTATTCAAAAGAAAAGCCAGAGTGGCTATATTACTATCAGATAAAGTGGACTTTAGAGTAAATAAATTTACCAGGGACAGAAAAGGACATTACATAATGATAAAAGAGCAAGAAGACACAGCAACCTTAAATGTGTACACACCAAAAAACAAAGCTGAAAACTATGTGAAGAAAAACTGATAGAACTGAACTGAGAAATAGATAAATCCACAATTGTAGGTTTTTTATCTAAATTCAATTAGCCAACATCATTAGTTTTTGACGTAGTGTTCAATGATTCATTAGTAGCGTATAACACCCAGTACTCATCACATCACATGCCCTCCTTACTGCCCATCACCCAGTTACCCCATCCCCCCACCCACCTCCCTTTCCCACAACCCTCTTGTAGTTTGATAGCTCAGCACTACTCTCAAGAACTGGTAGAACAACTAGATAGGAAATCAACAAGGATAGAGCAGGACACACCACCACCATTGACCAGCAAGATCTAACTGATACTTAATGGAACATTACCCAACAACAGCAAAATGCACATTCTTTTCAAACATGCATGGAACACATACCAAGATAAATCATATCCTGGGCCATAAAACAAACCTCAATAAATTTAACAAAATGGAAATCATACAGTGTAGTGTGTTCTCTGAACACAGTGGACTCAAACTGGAAATAACTAACAGAAAGATAACAGCAAACTCTCCAAACATTTGGAAACTGAACAGCACATTTATAATGTCATCAGGTCCAACTGACAACAGAGGGATAATAAGGGAATATGACAAATAGCCTACACACATAAATTTAGCCATTTAGAGGAAATGAACCAGTTCCTCAAAGATCACAACCTACCATCACTAACCCAATATGAAACAGATTATTCGAAGAGCCCTATAACAATTAAAGAAACTGATTTTGTAATTTTAAACTCCAGAAAAAGAAATCTCCAGGCCCAGATGGTTTTACATGAGGGTTCTACCAACTGTTTAAAGAATCAGTAGCAATTTTACACAATTTCTTCCAGAATATAGAAGAGGGGGAGAAATACTTCTCTATCCATTTTATGAAGCCAGTATTACCCTGATACCAAAACCAAAGATAGTACAAAAACAAAGAAAGAACATTACGGGCCATATCTCCACATGAATACAGACACAAAAATTCTTAACAAAATATTAACAAATAGACTTTAGAAATATATAGAAAGAATCATACACCATCACCAAGTGGGGTTTATTCCAGGGATCCAAGACTGGTTTTATGTTTGGAAAACCAATTAATGTCATCCAACATATTAACATTAATAATAAGGAAAAATCAGAGTAATATAAATTGATGCAGAAAGAGCATTTGAGAAAATTAATTATGTGTTCATGATAAAAACTCTCAGAAAACTAGGAATGGAGGTGAATTTCCTCAACTTAAAAAAGAATATCTACACACACACATACACACACACACACACTACAGCTAACATTATACTTGATGGTAGAAGAATGAATTCTTCCCTCCTAAAATTATAAACAAATCATACTGTCTGGTCTCACTACTCTTATTCAACAGAGTACTGCAAGTTCTAGCCAATGCAATAAGTCAAGAAAAGGAAATAAAAGGCATACATATCAGAAAAGAAAACATAAAACTGTGTCTATCTGTAGGTGTCATGATGGTCTATGAAGAAAATCCTAAATGACATACAAAAAAACAAAAACAAAATATTCCTTCAACCAACAAGTGAGTTCAGTAAGGTCTCAAGATACAAGATCAACAGACAGAATTCAACTGCATTCCTATATACTAGCAATAAAAAACATGGAAACAGAAATTTTAAATGCAATATAATTTACACACTTTCTTTATTCATTCATCCATTAGTGGACATTTGGGTTGTTTCCATATCTTGGGTATTGTAAATAATGCTGCAATGAACATGGTGAGGGGTGCAGATCTCTTTTCAAGTTACTGTTTTTGTTTTCTTTGCATAAATACCCAGAAGTAGAGCAGGGTATGTACAACATGAGCCTGAAATATCCTATGCCAGCAAGGAAGTGCTTTTAAAAAATGGGTGTGTCACAGGAAAATTAAAGAGACTCTCACTGGCCAAATCTGGAATAATTTAAGCACCAAAATATTAAGTACAGTGATGAGTTATAAACCATTAAAAAAGAAATTCATGAGTGCATACTGATGATAGATAGATGGATAGACAGACAATAGATGACAGATAGGTGACAGATGAGAAGGAGGGAGGGAGAAAATAAATTAGATGACAGAAAAGAGAGCTGGGGGAGGGATCTTGCTTACTGAAGAAGCCCAAGTGCTGACTGGTCAATGCTGATAGTGTTGGACTCAGGAAATCATCACTTGCAACCCTCTTTGTAAAGACCTCCAAAGCAAGAACGATCAGTGGATGCTAAACCTCAGAGGGAGTTTTGGTGAGGAGTAGGACATGGCCTTCAAGTGTCTTCACACAGAATGCTTATTTATTACAAGGGAGGAAAGAGAAAAACAGTAATTATACAGAGGAGTAATTGGGCAAAATTACATCACCAGGGGCGCCTGGGTGGCTCAGATGGTTAAGCGTCTGCCTTCGGCTCAGGTCATGATCTCAGGGTCCTGGGATCAAGTCCCGCATCGGGCTCCCTGCTCCGCGGGAAGCCTGCTTCTCCCTCTACCTCTCTCTGTCTCTAATGAATAAATAAATAAAATCTTTAAAAAAAAAAATTACATCACCAATGATGGACAGATGGACATGGTACCCCCACCCCCACCCCAGTGCAATGCCCCAAGAAGGAGACAACATCACACACACAGTAGTCTGGCTGAGAATGCTTAATCTCAACCTAATCACAAGGAAATATCAGACAAACATAGAATGAGAAATGTTGTATTTTGTAAAGGGGGGGGTAAATTCTTTAAAAAAAAAAAAAAAGTCAATGTTATTAAAAATAAAGAGTGTGGGAAAATTCCAGATTAGAGGAGGCTGAAGAGACAGGACACAAAATGCAGTTTCTGACTGTAGACTGGGTCCTGAGCTGGATGGGGTAAAATACACTACAAAGGACTTTTTGTTGTGTTGACTGACAAAGTTGGAATACAGAGGGATGATTCGATAAAAGTATTGTACCACTGTAAATTTATGAAGTCCATTAGTGTGTTTATGTAAGAGAATATCCCTGATCCTAGGGAATACACACTCGAGTATTTAGGGGTAAAGGGTCGTGACGTTTGTAACTTACTCTCAGATGGGGGTTGGGGATGGGAAGAGACAGAGAGCACAAAAGGAGAAAGAGGGGTAAATATTAACAATACATGAATCTGGGTAAAGGGGACGTGGATGTTCTTTGTAGCCTTATTTTTGCCACAATTTTAAATTTGAAATTATTCCCAAATAAAACACTGAAATAGTTTGTGACAGAGAAGCCAAATAGCCCTCAGAAAAGGCTTATCCCTGCACTCTCACCAGCCACGCCTGGGAGTGCTCACTTCCCACATCCCTGACAACATGGAATGGCATCACACTTAAAAAATATATAAATAACAGCCCTTATTATCAAAAACTCAAATGACAAGTGTGTTGCTTTAATAAAGGGGAGGGAGTAAGAGTATCTTACTCATGTAATAACACTCTGATGCTGTCCTAAAAAAAAAAAAAAAAGTACTTCAGGGTTCAGCAGAGACTGGGCTCAAATCCCAGTTCCACAGGTGTCACTGGCCATGTCGTTAAGCCTCTCTGACCCTAAGTTTCCCTATTCATTAATCTAGTCTAACATGTGTGGTGAGGAACCCATCACAACCCATCTGCAGAGGGTGTAGAACAGTACCAGGTACATAGCACTTCATAGATGCTAACCATTCCAAGTTGTGTCACCAGAAAGCCCTCCCCCCAGGAGTGCCCTTACCAGAGACAAGTGGCATAGCATTATGGCCACTGGTCCCACCAAAAGAGATGAGTTGCAGGGTGTAGATGCTGTCATGCGACACTCACACATCTGTGAGACTCAGGGAACCATCGGCACTGCCTGTCTCCAGCCAGTGTGGGCTGGTCCTGGAGTATGGTCATGGCTGATGAATCTAAAAATGAGGATCCAGGTAACCTGGGTGGTGGCTGCTCCTCAGAACCACCTGTAGGAGATGAGACTCTGAGGGAGCCTCTGGACAGACAGGGTGGCGCTGCTCCCCTCGGTGGCCTGGGGAGGAATGGAGGTTATGGCCAGCTGGGCAGCTACCTGATCACTGCAGGAAATCATGAAGAAGGCTGAGGGAGGAGGCAAGGAGCACTATCACAGGAGCCACTTGGCAGCATTCAACACTGGAATTAGCCCCTTTTAGATTCTCATTCATAGGAGTTCAACAATGGAAGAGGAAAGAGCATGTGCAAAGGCCCTGTGGCAGGAGTGAGCGTATTGTTTTAAGGGAACAACAGAAAGATCAGTGTGGCTGCAGTTGAGTGAGTGAAAAGGAGAAAGGTAGGAGCTAAGGTTAGAGAGGGAAAGGAGGCACACCACACAGGTGCTATTGGCACCTATGGTAAGAATAATAATAATATTTAAATAATTATATATTATTAATTATTGTTATTATTAACAGTTATTCATCATGTGGGACTCTCCTATGCATTGCAAGTAGTTTAGCACGTCTGGCCCTCCACTACACTAGAAGTTCCCTCCAGGCATCTAGACAAAGAACGAACATCCCCACATACTGCCAAATATCCGCTAGAGGGCAGAATTAGCCCTGGTTGGGAACAATTCCTGTGGGCTCTTGTAGACCATTGCAGAGATTGTTTTGAGAGAGTTACGGAACCGCTGGAGGACTTGAGCTAAGGGGTAACACGATGTGTGCCTTATGCTCAGAAGTGCTAGTTCTGGCTGCACAGTGAATGGATTTTGGAGTCCAAGGGTAGAGTCACCACATTGCTCAGCTCCAAGGCCTGAGCTGCCCTGCACGTTTTACGTAACGCCCACAGTGCTCCCAGCTGTAGGTACAGCTACCTGCAGCAACCCCAGGCAAGGTAGAAGCAAGGCAGTGAAGAGGTGACTGCAACAGTCAAGGCGAGAGAGGTCAGTGACTTGAACCAACGTGGTTGCAGCAAGGAAACAGGGAGTGTGAAATCTGAGATCCTGAGGCCAGTAAGATTTGCTGGCTGATACAAGGTGGGGAGCAAGCGTGTGAGAGAAGTGAGAGAAGACTCTGAGTTCAGGGGCATGAGCACCTGAACGATGGAGGGGCTGTTCCCCAAGATGCGAAGATGTGGGGGGAAGAAAACTAGGAAATTGTGAGCACAGAGCTGTTACCTGCGAGACAGCAATTTCCAAAGCCCACCACCTCTGCAGGGACCCTCCAAGGGACTGCCATGTTCTCATGATGCCCTGACAGTCTAGTTGTCTTTCTGCCTCCACCCAACTAGAGTCTAGGCCTAGAGGAAGAGCAAGCATGTCTGAGAAGCCCCTCCCCACTGCAAAGTCCTTGTATTTTCCTCATCTTCAAAGACAGCCCTTCAGTCCTGCCCCTCTGTGTCCCACCCCCATTCAGCCCAGATTGCCCATGAGGGTAAGAAGTGCCCAGGGTCTTGGAGGTGAACCTGGGAAGAGGGCCTGAGGTTTGGAGGCAGGGTCCACCAGCACCAGGCTGGGGTCTCACCTGTTCTTAGGTTCCTCCAGACCCGGCAATGACCCAGCTATTCAGAAAGAGCAGCTATAGGGAACAAATTGAAGGTTGCTGGAGGTGGGTGGGGTGATGGACATTAAGGAGGGCACTTGATATAATGAGCACTGGGTGTTATATGTACGTGATGAATCACTAAATTCTACCCCTGAAACTAATAATACACTATATGTTAACTAAATTGAATTAAAAAAAATTCCTTTCTAGGTGGTTTGCCTCCCTCTGTTTTTATCTTATTTTCCTTCCTTTCTCCATGATCATCTGTTTTGTTTCTTAAATTCCACATGAGTGAAATCATATGGTATTTATCTTTCTCTGACTGATTTATTTTGCTTAGCATAATACCCTCTAGTTCCATCCACATCGTTGCAAATGGCAAGATTTCATTCTTTTTGATGGCTGAGTAATATTCCGTTATATATATACCACATCTTCTTTATCCATTCATCTGTTGATGGACATCTGGGCTCTTTCCATATTTTGGCTCTTTCCAAGATATTTTCCATATCTTTCTAGATTTTCTATATTTGTGGACATGGCTGCTATAAACATTGGGGTACATGTGCCCTTCTAATCAGTATTTTTTGTATCTTTGGGGTAAATACCCAGTAGTGCAATTGCTGGGTCATAGGGTAGTTCTATTTTTAACTTCTTGAGGAAACTCCATACTGTTTTCCAGAGTGGCTGCACCAGTTTGCATTCCCACGAACAGTGTGAGAGAGTTCCCCTTTCTCCACATTCTCACCAACATCTGTTGTTTCCTGACTTGTTAATTTTTGTCATTCTGACAGGTGTAAGGTGGTATCTCCCTGTGGTTTTTTTTTTTTTAAAGATTTTATTTATTTGACAGAGAGAGACACAGTGAGAAAGGGAACACAAGCAGGGGGAGTGGAAGAGGGAGAAGCAGGCTTCCCACCGAGCAGGGAGCCCGATGCGGGGCTCGATCCCAGGACCCTGGGATCATGACCTGAGCCGAAGGCAGACGCTTAACGACTGAGCCACCCAGGCGCCCCTCACTGTGGTTTTGATTTGTATTTCCTTCGTGTCAAGTGATGTTAAGCATTTTTTTTCATGTGTCTATTAGCCATTTGTATGTCTTCTTTGCAGAAATGTCTGTTCATGTCTTCTGCCCATTTCTTGACTGGATTTTTTTGTTTTTCGGGGTGTTGAGTTTCATAACTTCTTTATAGATTTTGGATATTACCCCTATATCTGATATGTTATTTGCAAATATTTTCTCCCATTCCGTAGGTTGCCTTTTAGTTTTGTTGATTGTTTCCTTTGCTGTGCAGAAGCTTTCTATGTTGATGAAGTCCCAATAGTTCATTTTGGCTTTTGTTTCCCTTGCCTCTGGAGACGTGTCTAGCAAGAAGTTGCTGCGGCTGAGGTCAAAGAGGTTGCTGCCTATGTTCTCCTCTAGGATTTTGATGGTTTCCTGTCTCACATTTAGATCTTTCAACCATTTTGAATTTATTTTTGTGTGTGGTGTAAGAAAGTGATCCAGTTTCATTCTTCTACATGCGGCTGTCCAATTTTCCCAACACCATTTGTTGAAGAGACGGTCTTATTTCCATTGGATATTCTTTCCTGCTTTGTCGAAGATTAGTTGACCGTAGAGTTGAGGGTCTATTTCTGTATTCTCTATTCTGTTCCATTGATCTATGTGTCTGTTTTTGTGACAGTACCATTCTGTCTTGATGATGACAGCTTTGTAATAGAGCTTGAAGTCCAGAATTGTGATGCCTCCAGTTTTGGTTTTCTTTTTCAACATTACTTTGGCTATTCAGGGTCTTTTCTGGTTCCATACAAATTTTATTTTATTTTTTTTTAAGATTTTATTTGCTTATTTGACAGAGAGAGAGACAGCGAGAGAGGGAACACAAGCAGGGGGAGTGGGAGAGGGAGAAGCAGGCTTCCCGCGGAGCAGGGAACCCGATGCAGGGCTCCATCCCCGGACCCTGGGATCATGACCTGGGCCGAAGGCAGATGCTTAACGACTGAGCCACCCAGGCACCACTGGTTCCATACAAATTTTAGAATTGTTTGTTCCAGCTCTGTGAAAAACGCTGATGGTATTATGCCAGGGATTGCATTGAATGTGTAGACTCCTTTGGGTAACATAGACATTTTAACAGTATTTGTTCTTCCAATTCATGAGCATGTAATGTTTTTCCATTTCTTTGTGTCTTCCTCAATTTCTTTCATAAGTGTTCTATAGTTTCCAGAGTACAGATCTTTTACTTCTTTGGTTAGGTTTATTCCTAGGTATCTTACGGTTTTTGGTGCAATTAATTAGTACCTACTTCTAAAGTACTTTAGAAGTACTAAGAGCCCCATTTTACAGATGAAGAAAATTAATGAAAAAAGAGGCTGAGTCACTTTTCCAAGGTCACACAACTGCTGAGGAGAGGAACCAGAATTTGTTCTAAAGGAGTTGGAATTCAGAGCCCACAGTCTTAATCCCCATCTGAAAATCAAATTCATTTTCTCCTCCTCCCACTTCCCAGTACTTCCCCACATACAGACTTCACTTCAGCCTGAAGGCACTACTTCCCTCTCTGATCCTGTGCTGGGTCATGCCTTTGTGCCTGGCATACACCACCCCCTCCACCCATGTCCTTGCTCCCCTCGCGTCAACCTGCCCAGTTCCTATCAGCCCTTCCATTGGCTGCTGAGCTGTTTCCTCCTCCAGAAAGCTTTCCCAGAGTGCCCCCGGACAGTTAGGTGACCCTCTTCTGTTCTGTGCTTCCATGACCAAACCACATTCCTGAACAGCGGGGACAGGGCTTGGGCCAGCCCCAGACACACAGCCCTCAATGCGTGACTCAGCACAGGGGAGGTGTCAGGAAGTACAGCCACGTGGGAAGCCCAACTGGCACTCAGACAGCCCTTCGCAAGTCTGATGAAGCATGAGCTGGTGTCACATGGTTGATGCAAGCACTTAGGGAGGAAGAGGGGCATACACAGGGATGCAGTGAGGAGGGGTGGGAGGAGGATAAGCGAAGGATGTGGTGGCATCTGGAGCCCTGACTCTCAGCTGCTTCTTGGGCACCGATGATGATGGGGCCCCAGGTAGGAGCTGCATGACCTCTTTCCAAGCAGTGTTCTTTGAAGGCACCTGCGCCACTGTGGTGCCCAGACAACCACACAGAACGAGAGCAGGCCCTGACTCCACATCTGCGGTGAATCTGGCTTGCTCTGGCCTGGGGAGGTGGCGTTTGGGCCCCTTGAGGGCTTTTGCCAAGTTGCTGTGAGTACAGAGGCAGCTCACAGTGGGGCACGATGGTCCCGAGGCACAGCAGGCCTGGGGGTGAGAAGTGGGAGACGGTGACAGCCCAGTGGACATAGGGAGGAGCTGGAGTCAGAAGAGGGGGCCCCACAGTCACAGCTGGGACTTCCAAACACATACAAGAGCAACTTTGCGAGAAATTACAGAATTATGCATGTGGGGCCACAGAGTCAGGGGACTGTGGGAGTGGATGCAAAGGTGATCCTGTTTGTGTCCATAGAGGGAAGGGCTCGGTGACACTTGAGAGACAGAAAGGAGGAGGGAAGGAGGAGGAACAGTGTGAGAGAAGGAAGGAAGTGAAAAAGGAAGGAAGGGAGAGAGGGAAGGAGAAGGAAGTTTACGGGACCTCTGGGCCTTCTAAGTCACATTCCTTAAACGGGCACGATTGGAGATGTTATAGCATGAAGATTAAGAACCCCAATTTCAGAGTCAGATGGATTGGGCCCCAAATCCCAGCAATTTCAGGTATTAGCTCTGAGCCTGTTCCCTCATCTGTGAAAATCAGGGAAGGGAGTAGCCTCACTGGATTGTATGGCTTCACTGCATCCTGTGTGTGTTTGGTATGTGGTCAGTACTCGGTATGTGCTCCTGACTTAATTAATTAACCTAATTAATTGATGTTAATATATAATTCTTCTTAAGGTGGGAGAAGCAGCTTGGATACGGAGAACATGAAAGCTGAACATCAACTAGCCCCGCCCCCATCCCCATGCCAGCGGCAAGAGGCAAGGTGGGTAGTGGCCTGGGGATGAGCACTGTGCCAAGTGTCGCCGAGCTCTGAGACTGACCCTGTGCTGGTGGCGATGCTCCAGCCCATGACCCTTCTCTATAAAGAAGGACCAAACCCTTCTCCTACCCCAGGCTGGGCCCAGCTAAGAGGCCATATGCAGATTTGGCCTGGCCAGCATCCAATGCCCCCACCCCACACAGGGTTCCTTTGGGAAGCACCCCTCCCCCACTCTCAATCTGCAGGTTCCAGTGGCGATGATCCCCCAGCCCACTCCCACAGGCCGTGGGCAGACACATGACCTGTGACTGTCCAATAAGAGCACAGTATCTCCCTCCACAGTGATTGGTTCAGGAGTGGGCACTTGACCCAAAGTGGGCCAATGAGAGTGAGCCTTCGGACGTCAGTAGAACCATCGAGGGAATGGGTGCTCTTTCTCCCAGGGTTACCGGCTGGGTGGAGTGTGTGAGCTGGAGGGGCCATCCTTCCACCCCTTGGAATGAAAGCCCCACAGAAGCAAGCTAAGCAAGCTAAATTCAGAATTCCTTGGTTTCCACCTAGCACCTCTGTGACCTTCTAGTACATTCTCCCGTTTTCATCTGTGAAATGGCCATAGTCACAGTACCTGCCTAGCTCATAGGTTGTAAGTGAGAATTAAGGCAGTTAATACATGAACAGTATCTATTATTACAACTTGGACTTTCCCCCGTTCCCTCCCTAAGATGCCTCCAAGGCAGGCACAAGGCAGAAGAGACTCGCAGTTCACGTTCAGGGGCTGAGGTGGCTGAATGGCTGGGCGCACACTGGTAGAGACCAGTGCCATTCCGTGTAATGTCCCGGAAGGTCAGGACCCTGGGGTGTGGGGACAGCTCCCCTCGGCCCCTATCGGCAAGGACATCACTGTCTTTCAGCCATCTGATGGCTGCAAATCTCTTTGGACATACGTCAGGGTAAGGAGGCCATGTTCTCCACGGGGGCGACCTTGTCAGCCAGGGTGTTGGGCTGAGGCTTGGATTCTGTTGGGATACACAGCAGGGGGCAATGGCAGAGATAATGAGGCTCCTCTACACTGTCACATTCACTGACTTCTGCAATCCTGAATCTCCTCTGTGTAGACATCTCGCCTCCTTCCTGAAACCCTCTCCTCCCTCGGCTTGGAAACCCACACCCTCCTATGCAGTCTTCTTAGCGTGATCTAGTCTAGATCCGCCCTGTCCAGTCTAGTAGCCAGGAGCCATACATGCCTCCTGAGGACCTGAAGCCTGGCTGATCCAAATTAAGATGTGCTCAGAGTATAAAACACACAATGGATTTCTCAAATGTAGACAAAAAGAATGTAACCTATTTCAATAAGTTTTATATTAATCGCATATAGAAATATTTTTTAAATACATCGGATTAATAAAATTATTAAAATTAATTTCACATCTTATGTTTTATTTTTTATTGTGGCTACTAGAAATTTTAAAATCCTGTATGTCTTGCCTTATATTTCTATCAGACAATGCTACTCTAGTAGCTATGTATGCAGAAGCTAGCATCAGACTGAGTTTGAATCAACTCCTTCACTCCTTCCACAACTGATGAGTTACCATGACTAAATCCTGCCTCCGTGTCCTTCTAATAAAATAATTGGACCATCACCTCATAAAAAAAATTTAATATATACACAAATATTGTAATGACAGCTACAGCTTCCTAATTGTCCTCCTAATCTTCTCCTGCCTTCATCCAACATACTGCCCACATGGCAGTAACATGATCTTTTCTGACGTCAAAGATTGGACCATGTCTTTCTCTTGGTTAAGGGCCATACTTGGCTCCTGGCTGCCCTGAGAATAAAGGCTCTGAATGATCTGTTCCTTGCTAACTGTTCCAACCTCATGCCCTGCTATCTTCTCCTTGTTTACTATGCCCCAGCCTGGCATTCTTTCTGTTCCTGCAACACCCCAAAGTTCTCCTTGCCACAGGGCCTTTGCGCATGCCAGTCTCTCTTTCACTCCCATTTACTCTTCAATAACCCAACTCCTGCTCATCCTGTTGGTCTCAGTTTAAATGTCACCTGTGACAATCTTTCAATCATCTCTCTCTCCTTTTAGACTTTAAGCTTCAGGAAGGCAGGGAACACATCACTCTTTGCTTGTCCCTAATAGAGATAAGCAAAGAGTGCCTAGAACAGTGTTTGGAACATTTTAAAGTACTTAATAAATAAGTGAAAGAGTAAATGAATGGGGTCTGATTGATCAGGAGGTGATATTAATCAGCTCTGGGCTGGAGCTAAAACCTTGAGGGACAGAAACTCAAGATCCAGAGATATCAAGGGCATTTTCCTAAGATGAAGGATGAAATTCAAGAACTCAAGGGCTTAGGAGAAAGGCCTGTGGTCCCAGCCCTTACCTTTCTCTGTGACCGTGAGAATCCCCTCCCACCACACTCCTTCCATCTCTGTGGAATGACCTGGGGTGGAAGTGAGTGGTCTCCCCAAGATCCAGTTAGTGACAGAGTTCCCTCCAGACTCCCCTGCTCACCAGGGATGACAATCAGTGTGTTTGTAGCACTACGGTTGCCTGTGGCAGGGTTGGTGGCCTCACATGTGTAGACTCCAGCTGTGCCCAGGTGGATGGTAGCCAAGAAAAGCTGCTGTCCAGTGGGCCCCAGGTTCCCATTGATCCTCAATGGGATGATCTGGGCCAGAGGGTTGCATGTGGTGGAGCAGGAGAGGGTGAGGTTGAACCCAGCTATGAAGCTGACATCAGTGGTGGTTACTGTGGGCATGTCTGGACCGTCTGTAGCAGCCAAAATAAATTCCCAGAGAGAGCCACAACAGGGACCCAGGGTCTCTGCCAGGCCCTGTCCTTCCCCCTCAACCTGGTCCCTTCCCTGGGCTCTCACTTGCTGAGTGATCCTGAGAAACTCACCTCCTCTCTCTGGGTCAGTGGGCTCAGCCCTTGTCTTTACATTCTTTGAGGGAAGGGGCTACGTCTATGTCAGTGCCCAGCATATATTTGATGTTTCACAGTTATGTTGAGTGGAGATTATGATGAGTGGACAAATAAGCCAATATTAACATAGCACTATTTCTGCCCATGAGAGAGGCAGACACATATCTGAGAATAGATTTATCCATCTTTTCAGAAAATGTTTCTTGAGCACTTGCCATGTGCGAGGTACTGATTTGGTTTGGGGACACACTAGAGACCAAGGCAGGCCTGGCCCTGACTTCACAGGGCCCCCACTCCTGTCAGGGAGACAGACCCATCCCTGACAGCAATGATCTAGGGTATGCTGAGTAGGGATGAGGGAGCTCAGAAGGATGGGAGTACCTGACCCAGCCTGAGGGAGGGTCAGGGAGGGCTTTCTGGAGAAAAGGATGCCTGAGCTGGAACCTGAACAGTGAGGAGGAGTTATTCAGGCAAAGGATGAGAGCAGGAGTGGAGGGAACAACCTGTGCAAAAGCCTGGGGATCAATCAGATTATGGTGTGCCAGGGAAACTGCTAGTAGGATACAGGGAGTAAGGAGAAACGAGGCTCTGAGGGTCAGCAGAGCCTTGTAGCCCAAGCTGAGGAGGCTGGACTTCCTCCTGGGGACACTGGGGAGCCATGGAAGGGATTTGAGGAGGAGAGGGCTGTGGTCCAGTTTATGCTTTAGAAAGACATGGGCATCTACAGCTGTTGCTGCCTTTATAACCCCTCCATGTGTCCCTGGGTCCAGCACCCCACAGCCCAACCTGCCCGGCGAGGTGGGTGTTTGGGGAGTGACCCTGAAGGAGGCAAGAGGTATGAGATGGGCACTCACAGATGACACTGAGGGGCAGGGGCTCACTGAGGCTGGTGATGGCAGGGTTCTTGGCCTCGCACCACTAAGGACCCATATCACTCCAGGACACTGGGTGGATGGTCAGCTCCCACTGGTCCAGGGATAGCTCCAGCTGCTCACCACCCACCACAGGCTCCTTGTCAATGTCACCACTGGAAGGTGGCATTGCTGCCTGGGGACTGGCAGCTCAGAGTAATGGAGTCCCGCAGCTCCAGGGGAGCCAAGGTGGAGGCTGTGATGGTGCGTGGGCCAGCTTCTCTGTGAAGGGGGGATGGATACAGAAGGAAATGTGAATCCCAGCAAAGCCACTGCCTGGCTCAGCCACACTGACCTGTCCCTCTGGGCCTCAGTGTTCTTCAAAACTGGGGTGGCAACAATGCCAGCCTCATAGGGCTGTTGTGACGATGACATAAGCTCATGTATGTGATGCCCTTAGCCCAGAATCCTGCAGACAATGTCCACTGATGTGCCCGTGGTCTTTGCCCTTGGCTGCAGCCTGGGGATGGGGGAGGGGAAGGGGATGTTTTGCACATGACTCCAGTGATCACCTAGTTCCTGCTAACTGTAGACTGAATGAGTTGTTTTCTCAGACACATACGTGCTTTTTTCCCAGTACAGTTGACCCTTGAACAATGTGGAAGTTAGGGCCATCGACCCCCCCACACACAGTCAAAAATCCACATGTAACTTCTGACTCCCAAAAAACTTAACTACTAACAACCTACTGTGGAATGAAGCCTTACCAATAACATAAAGTTGATTAACACGTATTTTCTAAGTTATATGTATTGTAAACTATATTCTTATAATAAAGTAAGCTAGAGAAAAGAAAATGTTATTAAGAAAATCATACGGAAGACTGGGGTGCCTGGGTAGGTCAGTCAGTTAGTCTTCCAATCCTTGATCTCGGCTCAGGTCTTAATCTCAGGGTCGTAGGTTCAAGCACTGTGTTGGGCTCCATGCTGGGCATGGAGCCTACTTTTTAAAAAAAGAAGAAAATCATAAGAAAGAGAAAATACATCTATAGTGATATATTATACTGAAGAAAAAAAAAATCGTGTATAAGTGGACCTGTGTGGCTCAAACCCACACAGGGTTGTTCAAGGGTCAATTGTATATGCAGAGTCAATGATGCAAACAAACACCAAATGTTATACAAAGTATTAGTCAATGGATAATGTTGATTATTCATTTATCATTTATTTAACAAGCACTGGACATCTGCTCTGGATCACATCCTGTGCTGAGTATTGTTAGGGTCACAGTAATGACCAACAAATCCCCAGCCCTGCCCTCCTAGGGCTCAAGGTATAGAGGGGAAGACAGACCCATCCCCAGACAGGTACGATCCAAAGTGAGTAGGGCTGGAATGGAGGAGCCCAAGGGGCTGGAGGAACACAAAGGGGGCACCTGACCCTGCCCTGGAGGGGATGCACTGGCAAAAAGAGAGTTGATCCCATCCTCCACAAACTCATATCAAGGGGAAGAGACATTAAATAATTACGAGATTGAGATCAGAGCAGGCTTCCTGGAAGAGGGAACTGGTGAAGGGAAACAAAGGGATGAGTAGCCAGCAAGAGGACCCAGGCCATCTATCCTTCCTTTCACTCATATATTTATCTAATATGCATTCCTTGAACACCTCTCCAATGTCCAGCCCACTGTAGGGAGACTGGAGACCCAGCAATGACCAAAACAGCCCCAGCCCTGTCTTCATGGGCCTTACAGTCCTCAGATAGGGATGACCCAGAGTAGTCAGGGGAGTGGGAACTTTGGAACTCAGGAGAGGCATCTAACCCAGGGACATGGAGTCAGAAAGGCTTTGTAGAGGAGAGCTACCTGAACTGAGATCTGAAAGGAATAGTAAGCACTCAAAATATGAGCTACTTTTTAAAAAATTATCTCTGGGAAAGATGTCACTGTAGGCCTGTGCAAGCATAGAACAAGGGGAAGGAACATATCTGCTGGATCAAGGAACCACCATTAATTCATCCTTCTGTCCATCCATCATCCGTTTGTTACTTCATTTAGCTGGTATTTTCTGAGCAGCACGGCAGGGACCAAGCCAGCCCCAGTTCATGCCTTTGTGGGACTCACAGTCCAGTGGGGGAGGCAGAGCCTGGCCCAAGTCCTAGAGGGGAGAAAGAACATGGCCTGTCCGGGAAAGAACAAGTAAGCAGATGTGACAGGAAGACAAAGAGTAGAGTCTGGGCACAGAGAATGGGGCAAGAGGAGGGTGAATAGGATGGTGGGGCTTGTGTACCAGACCAATGACCTGGACGTCACTACAGAAGGAGCCACTCTTCACTAATCACTTCTTTCCTCTAAAGACCAACCTCTCTGTTGGGAAAAAGGACAGCGTGAAATGCTTTGAAGAGTTTATTTAAATGGTTGATAGAACAAAGGACCTGAAGAGGGAAAAAAATATATTGGTGATGCCGTGTACAGCTCGTGAAGAATCAGCATAAATTCCATGAACTATTTCCTACCATCCTCCAGATCGGTCACATGATTCCAAGGAACCTGGAGTCCCCAAATCAAGGTCACACAGGGAGTGCCCACAGGTGGTCTGGGTTGGTTTCTTAAATGGGCAAGAATGTTCACAGCAACAGCATTATTCACAATAGCCAAAAGGTAGAAGCAAGCCCAGTCCACCAATGGATGAATGGACAAACAAAATGTCGTCTATCCGTATGATAGAATATTACTTAGTCTTAAAGAGGAAGGAGATTTTGACACAGGCTACAACATGGATGAACCCTGAGGACAGTACCCCAAGTGAAGTAAGCTAGTTACAAAAGGACAATTACTGTATTATTCCATTTGCGGGGGGAGTGGGGGTTCCTAAAGTAGTTGCATTCGTAGAAACAGAAAGTAGAATGGTGGTTGCCCGGGCCTGGGGGCAGGGAGAATGGGGAATTTGTGCTTAATGGGTACTGGACAATGATGATAGCTACACTATGAACTACATGCTGAACTATACACTTAAAAATGGTTCAGATAGTGAATTCCATGTTATATGTATCTTACCACAATTTAAAAAAATAATATATGGGCAAAAGAGTTTGCATCTCTTTACAGGGAAAACAAGGAAATCCCCTCAGAGGAAGGCAGGGCACAGATGGATTTACTTCTACTGGCATCAGCTGACCCAAGGTCTCTGAATTTGGTCTTTATGAACTCAGAGTGACTCCTCCCCTTGGAAACATTTAATGATGTGAAATCACCACAACATCTTAAGACAATAACACTCAATGTGGGCAAAGACATTCAGAAATGGACACTCATACGCACTTAGTGGCAGGCTACACGGACACATTATTTTGAAGGGTTTTATGCCATGTATCAAGAATTAAAATGTGACCCAACTATTCTACTTTCAGGAATTTGGCCTAAGAAAAAAATCGTGATGTGCAAAACAGATTTATATATACAACTCCTCCTGATCTATCCCTTGTCCCCCTCCCCATCTCCGTCTTTTCATCTTTTGCTGATCACTCCATTGAACTCCATAAACCAGGACATACCATGGGAATGTGCATGTTTTTTCTTCTTTCTTTCCCCTGAGCTCCTTCCTTCTTTTTTTTTTGAAGGGGGGGTGGGAGGTTGGGGGTCAGGGAGATACTGTTGTCCCCCTGCCTGCTCATCTTTCAACAGTGAATTCAGACATCACCTCCTCCAGGAAGTTTCCTGACCTCCTGGGAGCAGGTTGGGTGCCTCCTCCAGGTCCCCAAGTGCCCTCACTTAGTGCTTGAAAGGCAACATCAAGTGATTAACAGGGAACATTCTAGAGCCAGTCTCAGATTCTAGCACCCACTTCACATGATTGTGTGACTCTGGGCAAGTTACCCACATCTCTGGCAGTTTTGTGGAGTTATTCTTAGAAAATATATTGTAAGCCCTAAGGAGTGATTGTGGAAGCAGCTGAAACTTCAGCAGCATTCCTGTTGTTGGGCTATTGAATGCAATGGCCTGGTAGGAGCAGGATCCCATGATCCCCAGGGGCAGGGTATAGGTTAGGAGCTATGAATGAATGTAACCCTCAGTCCCCCCCACCTGCACCTGGCAATTGCTAGCCCGAACATCCCGCTCCTCCCTTATCCCATGACTGACTCCCTGCATGCCTACGCATAGGAGGGAGTGTAGGCCTGCTTTAGGCTTCAGGATATTTGCCATCACTTTGTACTCCTTTCCCACGCTTTGAGACGTCCGTACTTGCTTTTCTGATAAAAAAACAAAATAAAAGCTATGTGCAGAATCCAGCTGCTGCTGCCCTCCCTTGCAGAAGCAGCCCTGCATGGCCGCTCAGATTGCTGAGAACTTTATTTCAGTGCGCGACAACAGTTTTCTTTTAAACATGTATTAATCACTTACTGTGTACCAGGGACTGTTCTGTGTACTTTACAAATAGCAACCTATTCAATCTCACAGCAAACCTATGAGGCAGGGGTTATTTCTACCCATTTTCTGGATGAGGAGGCTGAGGCCCTGAAAGCTTGTCAAAGCTCCTGCAATGTAAACAGCAGAGCTGGATCTGAATCAAGGGCGTCAGTGACTACACTATGCTCCTTCCGGACCTCAGTCTCTTCATCTGGAAAGTGGGGCTAACATTAACAGCGCTCCTGCACAGAGATCTGCAAGGACCATATGAGCGGATTATGAAGGCACCTGGAACAGCGTCTGCCCGTCCTAGCACTCCGTGACCCCAGAGGACTATCATCACTCCCTGGACTGTATCCTCATTCCCTATCTTCATCTTTTCATCATTTCCAGTAATCACGGCCTAACCCCTCCCCTTACTATTTTCCAGGCACTCAAAACAGTGTCTATTTGACCTTCGCAGCAGCCCTCAGGGGGGAATACAATTGTTGCCCTATTTCACAAATGAGGAAATTGAGAGGATCGGAGAGGTTGAGTGCTTTATCTCAGGTCACAGAGCTAACAGAGGTAAAGTAAGAATTGACTGGTCTCCGTCAAAGCCACCTTGCCCCAGAGCTTCCCTTTCAGACATAACCACTTAGCAGAGAGAAACTCTATCCCTGGATCTGACATGATGAATATTTCTCAAGTATGTAGGATCTGGAGATTTGGAAGTTGGGACAGCCAGCCTTGAAGACTGGTCAGACTCCTGAGAAATGCCCTCCCCCACCTCAGCCCCCAGCCACTCCCTATCTGCAGGGCCCCCATCCAGGGCTCAGCCCAACCAGGGGGAGCACCCAGGTGTTTAAGTCATGAGTTCTCAAATTCCCCAGAAGTACTTCCTCCTGAAGGGAACTTGGTCTGCAGAGAACAGCCTGTGAGAACTCCTGGGCCTCCCATAGGGGAGATGGCCCAGCCTTCTGTCCCCCTGAGGAGGACCATGCCCAAGTGACTGGCGGTTGACCCAGAGAGGGGTTGGCACAGTCCTGCTCAGTTTATAACTGCTCAGTGTCCCATTATCTCTTCATCTTTGCCTATATCCCTGGCCCAGGACTCCTGCCCTTTGCTTAGGCTGGTCGTCCCCAGAGTAGGCAAATACAAGGAAAGCCTGACCGATGCTCCCCATCCCACTATAACAATGGGAAAGAGAGGCCCAGAGAGAGCCAGCGATTTCCCCAGATGGCACAAAGGCTCTGAAGTCAGGCCCTGGCTGAAGCCGCAGTCTGAAGTCTGAGCCCATGCTTCTGGGCCAGTCTGAGGGCCCAGGTGGGAGATGGGAAGTGAAAACCTTCTTCAGGAGCCTGAGGTGGGCTGGTCAGGAGGAAAAGGAAACTCATTTTTACTGAACAACCCATAAAACCCATGGCTCAGCTTTCAGATCTCCCCAGAATCCAACTTCTCAAGGGTTCTGCCAGCACCATCAACATCTCCTGCTGGGACCACTGCAGCTGCCTCCTCAAGGGGCTCCCTGCTCCCGCCCTCACCCTCCATAGTCTGTTCCCCACACACAGCCAGCCAGAGGGGTCCTATTAACACTACGCCAACTATGTCTTCCCCTGCTCAAAAGCCTCCCAGGCTCCCCTCTCACTCAGAATAAAGCCAAAATCCCCACAGTGGCCCATAAGAGCCACCCCCCACCACCACTCCATGATGTGGCCCCATCACTGTTCTCATCCCCTACTTCTTTCCCCCATTGCCTCCCCTCCAGCCAGACTGGCCTCTCTATTGTTCTGTAAATATACCAGTCTTGCCTCAGGGCCTTTGCACTTGCTTTCTTTCTGCTCCAAACACTTCCCAAAGTACCCATGAGGCCTCCTCCCTCACCTCATTCAGGTTCTTATTCAAATGTCACCTCTTCAGAGGCCTTCCCTGACCACTCTATGTGCACCCAGCTCTCTGTGTTTCCCACTTCCCTGGCTTATTTCTCTCCAGAGCACTCATCACCGTCTGACTTACTCTCCTGCTGCCCTGTGTTTGCTGATTATTTGCCTCCCCCTAATGTCAGCTCCATGAGGGCTGGGAGTTCTGTCTGTTTTGTTCACTGTTGTATGCACAGAGCCTAGGACAGTGCCTGGTATATAGTAGATGCTCAATACATATTTAATGAATGAATGTGTGAGCTCCCGTGCCAAGTAGTCTATCTAATCCAAAGCGAGAGTTTTCATCCCCACGGCACAAAAGCAGGAATGGAGGCTCAAAGAGGCCAGGTCACTTTCCAGCCACACAGCTCACGAGGGGAAGAGGTGGGATTTGGACCCAAGTCTGTCTGATGCTAAAGACCATGTTCTTAACCACCATGCAATACTGCACCTGGATGTGGGGACGAGGCCCAGAGAACATGCCAGTGGTCACCCCCATTGATGTCTCCTAAATTAACCAGGACTCTCTCAAAGGTAAGAAGCAAAGGATATAAGGAGCCAAAGCAAGTCCTCCTGCAAGGAGATCCCTTGACTCTCCCTCCCAAGACCTAGATGAAATCTCCTTCTTAGCTGAGGGCAGCTCTGCCCCCTGGTGGCCATTCACCAGCACTGCCCCATTGGTGTCCCAGGACACTAGTATTAACAAGGGTAACACTTAACAGGCAAATGCTTAAAATGCCCTAATATGCAGCACCTGGGTGGCTCAGTTGGTTAAGCGTCTGCCTTCGGCTCAGGTCATGATCCCAGGGTCCTGGGAACAGCCCCGCATCGGGCTCCCTGTTCAGCGGGGACAGAGCTATCTCTGTCACTATCTCTGTTTCTCTCTCTCTCAAATAAATAAATGAACAAAAAATTCCCTAATATACAAAGACATCCTGAAAAGCAATAGGAAAAAGGAAAACAGCACAATTTTTTAAATGGGCAAAACACACGAATAAGCAATTCCCCAAGGACACCATCCTCAAAGCATCAATAAACTTAGGAAAAGATACCCAGCTTCACCAATGATGGAAATGCAATTTAAAACAATGTTGAGGGGGCACCTAGGTGGCACAGTTGGTTAAGCATCCAACTCTTGGTTTCGGCTCAAGCCATGATCTCAGGGTCCTGGGATTGAGCCCCATCTCGGGCTGCAGGCACTCCGTGTGAAGTCTGCTTGAGATTCACTCTCCCTCTCCTTCTGCCCCTCCCCCCGCTTGCGTGCTTAATTAATTAATTAATTAATTAAAAATCTTTCAAAAAAATGTTGAGGTACCAATGTTCTGTTGAGGTACCAGTGTTCATATGCAGATGGGCAATAATAGGGGCATATTAATTATGTCCAGCACTGGGAAAAGAGGCTCATCCAAACGCTGTTAAAGAAAGTAAACTGATAAACTCTCAGGGATGACAGTATTTATTAAAACACATCACATATGAGCCCTTTGTACCCAGAAATTCCAAATTCAGACGGTCTATCCAACAGAAATAGTCGCACATGTGGACAAAATATAGGTACCAGGATGTTTGCTGAAGCATTGCTCTTAATTGCAGAGGATTAGAAACAAGTTAAATGCTGATAACAGTGATTAAATAAACTGTAGTAAAATTTTACTATAAAACAATAGAAAGTCATTAAAACTAAGGTATGGGGGTGCCTGAGTGGCTCAGTCAGTTGAGCGTCTGACTCTTGATTTCGGCTCAGGTCGTGAGATGGAGCCCTACAATGGGCTCCGAGCTCAGTGGGAAGTCTGCTTGAGATTCTCTCTTTCCCTCTTCCTCTGCCCCTCCACCTGCACACTCACTCTCTCTCTCTCAAATAAAATCTTTTTAAAAAATAAGGTATATTTAGGGGCGCCTGGGTGGCTCAGTCGTTAAGCGTCTGCCTTCGGCTCAGGTCATGATCCCAGGGTCCAGGGATCGAGTCCCGCATCAGGCTCCCTGCTCCGCAGGAAGCCTGCTTCTCCCTCTCCCACTCCCCCTGCTTGTGTTCCCTCTCTCACGCTCTCTCTCTCTGTCAAATAAATAAATAAAATCTTTTAAAAAAATAAAAAATAAAAATAAGGTATATTTAGATAGATCCCAAAACATACCATTAATTGGAGAAAAACAAATAACAAAAACAACAGCCCTATGTAAACATATTTTTGAGAGCTCTAGAAAGATCCATACCAAACTAGTATGTGGTACAGTGTACATCTGTTGGGATTTTTAGCTGCCTGGCATCTGAAACTCTTTCCTGTGTTTGGAGGAAGGGGGAACCATGTGGATTTTGGCAGTGACTGAGCTCATCCTTCTAACAGAAGCCCGAAAATTCTGATGTCCACTTTTCCAGCCTCCATCAAGTTAGGAAACAGACATATGCTCTGGGTTGAGGCAATGCAACCCACCCTCTCTGGACTTTGAACTGAGAGCTAGTGACGCAAAGACGCAGGACAATGAATCCTTGTGTAGGAAGCAGAGGCACACTGGTGTAGACAGGGTCCAGCACTGGAACATTGAGCTGCGGCTGCCCCCAGCACCCACAGCCTCACCACCACTCTCCACAATTCCGAACCAACTCTGACCTTCACCCCAATTTCTGGTCGTCACAAGGGATTCCAGAAGCCAGGTCACCCACATCTTCTACACTCTAATCCCCATATTCCTGTTCCTAAATCCCACCTCTCATCACAGTTCCTAAAACCTTTCCTCTGTGCTCCCAGAAACTTAGGCTCTCACCAACAGCACCTCTTTCACCTTTCTTTGCTCCAAGGTAGACCTACTCACCCCTGGGGCATCCCTTCCTTACAGCCCTCTCAAGGGGCGGCTGTTTTCTCTCCCACAGCTCTTGGCCAGTGTGCCGGGTGGCGGGTGGGTGGCACCCTTGCTCCTCACTGCTGCTCCCAGACCATGTCAGGCCTCCTGGAAGTTTCTCTGGGCTGACCCTGCAGCTCCCTTTTCATCCATCAGCTGCCTGGAGTCTGTTAAGCCCCTCCGTTGGGCTTTCTATTTCAGCTAGTAGATTTTTCCTAACAAATGCCTCTGGTTGGGTCATTTTTGTGATGTGTCCCTCCAGCTTCATACTTCCGGCAATCCTCTTTCCTCTCCTGGAGGCCATCAGGTTTATCTTCACTTCCTGTACCGTCTGCTCCATTTATTCTGGGGTCTGGAATGGGGGATTCATCTTCTGTTTATTACATGCTTTCAGCTCTCTTAACTCTCTATTCTGCGGTGTTCGTTTTCCTAAAATATATGTGGAATTGAAGGTAGTCTGTCTGAACTGACGTCAGAGCTGTGTGTCATCAGTGCCTGGCCAGATCAGCTAGCACAGAAGGAATCAAGGAAGTGAGAGATGTCAACAGTCTGGCTTCTGGAAACAGAGCTCCGAACACACTGGGTTCAAAGAACGAATTGGAAACACTTAAAAGTATGGACTCTGGGTTTGAATTCCGGCTCAGACCACTTTTTAGCTGAGTGATCTTGGGCAAGTTACTAGATCTCTCTGAGCCTCCTCCTCATCTGAGAGGGGGATATAACAATATATGTTGATTACAAGGTTGTTAGGCTATTAAAATGGCTGCAAAGTCTTTGTCGCTCCTTCCACGGAGAGGATGGGACTACGACCAACCCCTCCTGGAAGCTGGGCTGGCTTGGGACTGCTTTGACAATAGCATAGGACCGAAGTGACTCGTGATTTCCCTGGTGAGATCATAAAGAGGTCATACAGCTACCAACTGGCTTCATTTCTTGTTTCTGGTTGTCACAAGGGGTTCCAGAAGCCTAGGTCACCCACATCTTCTACACTCTACATTTCTACAAACTTAGCAGCTTAAGAGAATGCGAACGTATTACCTCACAGTTCTGCAAGTCAGAAAGCTCATGTGGCTTCGCACAGCCACATTCCTCTGGGCTCTCAGGGAGAATCCATCCCCTTGCTTTTTCCAGCTTCTAGAGGTGCCTGTGTTCCTTTAGATTCGCTCATGGTCCCTCCTCATGGTGCTCCAACTTCCCTTCTGTCATCCCATCTTCTCTCTGATCCTCCTGCTTTCCTCTTGTAAGAACTCCTATGATTACAATGGGCCCATCCAAATAATCCAAGTGGGTAGCTCCATCTCAGGATCCTTGACTCAATCACGTCTGCAAAGTCCCTCTTGCCACATGAGGTAACATATTCACTGGTTCAAGGGGTGAGGATGTGGACATCTTTAGGGGAGCATTATTCAGCCTGCCTCTCCATGCCTCAGTCTTCTCGCCCTTGAAATGGGGATAACAGTCGTACCCACCTCTGAGGTTGTTGCGATGATTAAATGAGATCATATGTGCTTGGAGGTGGTCTGGCACTAGAGAGGGCTCAGAAGTATTAGCTGCTGGCTTAGTTTAGAATCCCCCAGAAGATGACTCTGAGACTTCCTAGTTAATCTGGGAAGTTCAAGGAACAGTGATGGGGGGGTGATACAGAGAAGGGAGGAGAGATTAAAAAGGGTGGCCGCTATCCAGCTGCCATGGCGGGTAACCAGAGCTCAAGCCTGTAGGGAGACTCTGGGAAGCAGGGCAGGCGCACACCCAAGGAGCGAGGGCGCTGGGATGTTTGTGCTCCAATTTCTCTCAGGCGTTACTGAGGGCTGTTTCCCTAGGGTGTTAGCTCAGTGGCACTCCCAGTCTGGCCCATATAGGCAGAGTGATCTTCTGTGGTTCCAGAAAACAGCCCACAGGTACCAAGATGCACGCTGGAAGTCCACTAGAGTGCCACAGACCATCCGAAGGACATGGGCAGGGCTGTGAGAGCACCAGCTGCAGCTGTTTTTTATACCCAGCTACATGGGATAAAAATTCATGTGAGCTGTGTGAGGTGACCTGAGGTCGTGGAGGAGAGTGGTCACATCCAGCTGGGGTTGCTAAAGGCACAGCCCCCCAAATCTGAGCACCCGCCAAGGCCACTTGAGCCTTCAGAGGTAGGGGACTCCCAAAGACAGCAGGGAGCTTTTGTGCCACGGGTCACCCCCACCTCATCCCCTTGACCATAAGGCATGAAAGAGGCCCCAGTGGGCAGTGGCCAAAGCAAGTCAGGGCCCCCGAGGAGGCCGATGAACTGCCAACGCCCTGCCGGTCTCAAGAGGCGGGGAATGTCCAACGTGAAGTGGCTCAGGTGGAAAGGGATTTATTGTCAGAAGATCAGAGGGTGCCTCCAAATGAAAGGCAGGACAGGGCTGGGTCTCATGGGCCTGAGTAGCCAGGGCCCCCAAGCCCTCGGTGTAGCTTCTCTCCTTTCCCTAAAGTCAGACGAACTACTTCACACCCCACACGCTTCACACCCACACATTGTGTGACCTCCCTCGCACTGCTTCCTCATCTGGTTCTCAGATACAAGAGTGATGACACTAACTTTCCCTCCTGAAGGAAAGCTGCCTGGCCCAAGTGTGGCTTGGTGTGTGTATGTTGCATATGGATAGAATATATAGTTATACATGTTATATGTTTATTATCAGCATTCTCTCCAGCTCTGTCCCCCAAGGGAGAAAATGGCTGTCGCAGGTCCCTGACTTCATGTCTCAAAGCGAGCTGCCAGAGGGCGCCCAACTCTCTGGTTTCAAATCCCGGAAACAAGTTCTCCCGGTTGAAGCTGGCTGGTGCCAGTCTCGGACATTCCAAGGTCTCTTTTCTGGAATGTTCGTGGAGATGGAACCAGATGTTATGTGGTCTTTCGTGTTCAGCTTCTTTTGCTCAGCATCATGAATTTGAGATTCATCCCAATTGCTGTGTGGATCAAGAATTCATTCTAATTTTTTAATTTAAAATCAATTAACATATAGTGTATTATTAGTTTCAGGGGTAGAGTTCAGTGATTTCAGTTGCATATAACACCCAGTGCTCATCACATCACGTGCCCTCCTTAATGCCCGTCACCCAGTTACCCCATCCCCCTCCAGCAACCCTCAGTTCGTTCCCTAGAGTTAAGACTCTCTCATGGTTTGTCTCCCTCTCTGGTTTATATTTTATCGCCAAGTGGTGTTCCACTGCGTGGATGATTGACAATTCGTTTCTCCATCTTTTAATGGACCTTGGATTACTTCCAGGGGGGCTGTCATAAATAATGCTCCCGAACGTTCATTCTCAGGTCTGTGTGAAGGCTCAGTCTTGGCTTTGAACTGTGGGTCTGCTATTTGGGGGACGGCCCCACCATCAATGACTGAGCTTGTTGGGGCTCCTGGAGTCTGGATATTTCTGCTCAACACAGGATTCTCTAAGGGGCTGTCTTGGCTCCGGAGCTCCTCGCTGGTGGCTGGGGTGTCAGCACAGCTGCGTGTGGTCTGCTCCCCCGGTTCCTTTCCTGTCACAGGTGTGTCTCCCGCCCAGACCTCTTGCACAGCTCACTCCGTCTCAGTGTCTGCTTTCTAGAGAACCCAGCATAAGGCTCACATGTGAAGTGCTTAAAAGAGTACCCAGCAAACAGTAAGTGTGCTGAAAGCATTGGTTTATCATTGTGATTTTTATGCAGAGAGAGGCACACAGATTCCGGGGCTAGGGGCCTGGGTTCGGTTTCAGTGCATGAGAGCCCCCTCAGAGGGGAGAGTGACAGTGCTTGGGCCTGCCCCACCTGGGCCAACCCACTGAGGGCTTTTCAGGGGCCCCAACGGCTCAGTCATGAAGGAGGAGGGCGTGAGAAGGAAAGGGGTCAGAAGCTCAAGCAGGGAAAATAGGAGAGAATTCCCCACGCTCTTTGTTCTGACCTCAGCTCCCAGCCTGGAGCTCTTGTCACTGGGGGAGGCAAGAATCTTTAAAACAATCGGAGTTTTCATGATGAAGTAGGGCTAGATGGCTTTATTACTAAACCGAGACAGCTCTTGGGACAAAAGGTAGCATCAAGCCCTTTTATTACCAAAGAGGATCTGAAACAAAAGAGCCCCGCCTAACGTTTCGTCCAAGGGGCATGGAAGAATTGGCTGTCACAGCAGCCTACGTGGACTGGGAGGAATGGACAGACGTGGGGTCGGCTTGTGTCCCTGGAGTCCTGACCCCTCCACCTGGGAGACATAGCCGTTCCGCAGTTAAGAGTGGAGGCCCTGCCCCTCCCCGAATATTTCGGGCGTCACCAAAATATTAGGTGGGACAGATCAACTAGGCAGGGGCTGAGGGGGAGCCTCGAGGCCCGGGGCAGGGAGTTAGAGCCCGTCAGGGATGAAGGGGGCATCCACGTGTGGGGGCAGGGGACAGGCATGGGGGAGGGTTACAGACAACACACAAGAGGTCCGATCAAGCACGCAAATGAATTCAGGATTTGGGAGCTGGGTTCCTGGCTGTCAGAGCAGGGAGGCACAAAGGAAGCGAGAGAGAGAAAACCGACAGAACACCATGGTCCTGGCTGGGACCAGAGGCTTCAGGGTAAACCAGAGGTTTTCAACAGGTACTCAGAGTAACAGAAGTCAAGGCCGACATAAATGTGTACTAAGTGACCCAGAGCAAGCAGACCCTCACCTCCAAGTACCATTAACCACTCATTCTGAGGCCAGGGCAGTGCAAGTTCAAAGTGAGCCTGGAACATCTTATCGTGCCAGAAAGTAAAGACATCTGCAAGGAGAGATGCGACCACATGGACAGGATGCAGAAGCCAGCTGAACTCTTCTGGGCACATAAGGGATCATTTTAGCATCAAAATAAATAGCATAGGGCGCCTGGGTGGCTCAGTTGGTTAAGCGACTGCCTTCGGCTCAGGTCATGATCCTGGAGTCCCTGGATCGAGTCCCGCATCGGGCTACCTGCTCGGCAGGGAGTCTGCTTCTCCCTCTGACCCTCCCCCCTCTCATGTGCTCTCTCTCATTCTCTCTCTCTCAAATAAATAAATAAAATCTTTAAAAAAAAATAAAAAAATAAAAAAATAAAAAAATAAATAGCATATATTCATTGCTAAGGGCTGATGTAAGAAAGGACCACTAACTGAGGGACTCAAACAACAGAAACAGGTTGGCCCAGATCAAGGTCTATTCCTTCAGAGGCTGCGAGGGAGAATCCGTTCCCTGCCTCACTCTCGGCTCCTGGTGACTTGAAGATAGTCTTTGGTATGTAAAAGCATCCCCTCAACCTCTACCTTCATCTTCACATGGCATTCTCCCATGGGCGTGTCTGTGTCCAAATTTCCCCTTTTTAGAAGGACACCAGTCATACTGGGTTAGGGACCCACCCCACTCCAGTATGACCTCATCATAATTCATCCTATCTGCAATGACGCTATTTCCAAATAAGGTCACATTTTGAGGCATGAGAGAGTTAGGACTTCCACAGACGAACTTGGGGCAGGGGGGCAGGACACAATTCAACCCTCAACAGATAGTAACAGATATAAGGCACTGAATAAAATAGGAAGCCATGAGTTCATACTGCTGTATAAATAAATACTGATTAATAAAATTAACAAAGTGAAAGTATGATAAGGAATAGGATATTTACAGTCTCAGAATAGCTCCCCGTGAATTATTAATTCATTACAAAGTGGGAAAGGGGAACCTTTAAAGAGGCCCTATCTCCAAAAATATCACATTGAGGGTTATGGTTTCAATATATGAATTTGGGGGTGACATGATTTGGGCTGTAACAGCTCCCTTGTCCCCGAGGACAGGAGCTCAGAGGCAATGATTTTCAGCAAGTGGTTCCTAGAGGTCCCCAGCAGGACCTCCCAGCCCACTGCCCACAGACATACCCTGCTCATGTCAACCCCCCCCCCCAGGGTTGCCTCCCTCCCTCTCACTTCCGCACCCCCTACAGGTGCCTCCTGGGAGTATACAACCAACTCAGCCATGGGCACTGGAAGCCTGGTCACAGGAGCTGCTGCTGGGGCCCCAAACTTGCCAAGTGTCCCAACTCCAGCCCTGGCCTGGGCGCCCAGCTGCAGGCAGAGGAGGGGCCTGATGTCAGGGTCCCTTGGGGCCAGGGGTGGGGCCTGCCTGGGCAACTTCAGAATCCCAGTATGGATACCACAGTCTCTTTCCCAGGGAATTTGGGGTTGAAACCAAAAGATTCTAGCTCAGCCTCTTGAAGAAAAGCTCTGAAAAGGGGCACTGGGGGCAGCCTCCTTTCCCCATTTTAGGCACTAAGATGGAGAGGAAGCAGATTTGCAGGAAAGAAGGAGAAAGGTGAGCAGAGAGACGCAGAGGCGAAGTAGCTGAGGCTTTAATGAGGCTCCGGCTCTGTCTGCTTTCTCTTCTGAGCCCTCTCAAAACATGCACTGTGTCCTACGACATTTGTTTTGTTTTGTTTTGGTGGGTTTTTTTTTTTTTTTTTTTGCTTTAAAGTGTCATGGATTGGTGTCCCAGTCACTACTGGTGCCTAAAGAATGATCCCCACACTGAGCAGCTTGAAAACAACCACAATCCTGTCTCCCAATCTCTATGGGTCAGGAATTCAGGAAGGGGCTCAGGGTCCCGCATGTGGGTGAGATAATCGTTCGTTGTGTAAGCCACGACACTTGGGGCCAACGATAGGTAACAAACACACCTAGAAAGCAGCAGAGCTGGGACTTGGACTGAGCCCTGACTCTGCGATTGGTGTCTTCTTCCTTAGAGAACATTGAAGCTCCAGGCCCAGGTAGGGCTGGGAAGACTTAGCGGGGTGGGCGGGGGGTGTTGCAGGAGGTGATGGTTGTGGGAAAGCAGATTTAATTCCTGAAAGGGGAAGATAAAAGTTTTGTGAACCAGCCTGAGCCATAGAAACAAGACAGATGGACACGCAAGAGTACAGAAGGTAGTCTGATTCCCGCCTGTTTCCTTGGGAAAGCTTTTCGGTTTTAGTATTTGTGTGTGTGTGTGTGTGTGCGCGTGTAAACGGTTTTAGTATTTGTGTGTGTGTGTGTTTGTGTGTTTGGGCTTTTTGGTAATTCTACCCAACTTTTAATTATGAAAAATTTCAAACCTACTGACAAGAGAAGTAAAATGAACATCTATATCCCTTTACCTAAATACACAATTAACATTTTGCCACATTTGCTTTACCACACTCCCAAATTTTCCTAATGCATTTAGAGAAAAGTATGCAAGAGCTAGATACACAGTCCACATTCTTGCAAATACCAACATAAGTATGAGCCAGAAACCTACCAGTGACAGGGGCTGACCTTTTGTCCCTCCCAGTCACCACCCCCACCACCCCCAAGGCAACTACCAGTGTGACTGTCATATTGATGAGGCAAATCTGAAATGAGATTGTTCATCTATGGGGGAGGGTCAGATTCCCTGGAGTCAGAAAAAAAAGATCTTCAGGCCTCTCTCCAAGATGAAAATGCAGGCACACACCACATTTGGCACTCGATTTGGAAAGATTCCCAGCCCTGAGGCTCATCTGGGCAACAGCACAAGCAGGTGGAGCTGGGTGAAGGGGGGGGTGTGGGGGTTGCTGGGAGACCCTGGGCTCAGGCAGCTCTGCATGTGGGCCCCGGGGAAAGAGGCAAGGCCAGGCCAGGGATCCCGGGCCTCCTCCTTCCCCAGGAATCCAGCTCCTCTCTCCAGCTCCCCTATGCAAGCACCCAGATGAAGCATCTTCTGCATGAATGGCAGCTTTGTCTCCAAGATTCCATCAGTGTAGGCAGTGGTGTCGGGAACAGCTATGAGCAAGCCAAGGCGGCTGTGATGACAGATGAGGTTGTGAGCACACGTGGGACATTTTAAAATGTAAATTTTACTTTCATTCAGGTAGGATCAGGCCAACAGATCAGGAGATTGCCGCTAAAGAAACAGTTTGTTACTCACACTTCCCAGGAAGGGCCACATGAAAGAACATGGAGGTTGGAAGGGAGGGGAGGGGAGGGGAGGGGAGTGAGAGAGGGTATTTATTGTGGGTTTTTTTTTTTTCTTTTTACAGGAGGAAATGGGCAGAGTAGGGTAAAGCAGGCTCAGTGGGTTTAAAATTGGCTAGTTTGAATCATTTCAGCAGGCTCTGGGGTGTAGGGTCAGTCCCTAGTTGTCTGGTACCTGGCCCTGGGATGATTCAGGCAGGGAGAGTGGCCAAAAACAAAGAAACTGGTCCAGGTTGATTAGTTTGCGTAGGAAACGCAACAGGCAAGCTTTTTGCCATCGCTAGGAATCACTTAACCCTGGGAGATGGAACCCTCCAGGATCAGCAAGGCCCCAGATGCTTCCTAATATTGAAATATAAAGAACGTGGCTCATCCAATTCACGAGCCAAGAACTCTCCGAAGTGCTTTCAGTGGATTAGTTCTTTTGGCCCTCATAGCAAAATCAGGTAGCATGAGAAAGCTTATCTGATAAAGATGTGGGGAATACTTCCTGCAAACTGACAAGTGAGGTTTATTGATGCGGCGGCAGGGGAGCTCGAATCCCCATCAGGAGTCTCCTCCAAAGGAAAGACACAAGCCTAGATGTGAGGACGGCAGAAGGGAAGTGATATTGAAAGGATAGGGTGTTTTGATGGGCAAAGAGAAAGGCAGGGCTGCGAGGAAGGGGGTTCATAAGGTCTGGGCCGTGAAGAGGTCTCGGCGCCCCGTTTCCTTAGAAGCTACAAAATTAGGCTAAGTGTGCAAGACTGAGTCCAGAAATCCCTTATCGGAGGCTCTGAACCTGGGTTGGAAATCGAGGCTGTCTCTGTGTTGATGGGGTTCAGGACATGTCACCACCCAAATATGGCACCTTGGCATATTAAATATGCAAAGCTGAAGGAATTTTAAGAAATGGCAGAAGCAGGAAGGTCACACTCACCCTTCTTCCCTGAAACAGGTCATAAAACTCCCACATGAAAGGTCCCCTCCCGAGAGGAAAGAAGGCAGTCTCATCACCAGAGACAGGGCCGAGAAATCTGTATAAACAAAGCACCCCCCTATCTTCCTGGCTTCTTCACCACTGACTTCCCCTAGCCCCAGCTGACCTGTGTGTGCTCAGTTCTTCACACATTTGTTTTGTCCATAGCGTATAAAAGCTGCCTGTTCTGGGCACGTCTCTGGGTCTTCATTTGGGGAGGAGGCATTAATCAGAAATAACAAGCGGCGTCTGAGAAACAAACCATAAACCAATTACTCTGAGGCAGTGCCTGGTCACCGACAGCTCCTACCCAGCTGGGTCTCATGGGGGTCTGCAGGGGGCTCCTCTGGCAGTTACTTCTGCATTTCTCCCTTGGGTGGAGATACGGAACACACGGTGGGCCTCCGTCTCAATCTGCGGGCACAAGGTTTTGTTTCTCAGAGGCAAGTGAGGGTGGGACAGACTGGCTGCACCCAGAGGTCTAGACTGTGACAGACACTGCATCCATCTGGCGCTCAGACTAAAGTCAAGCAGCCCACAGCTGCTGGGGAATTTGCTGAAAGCCGGCGCCCACCGGATGGATTAGCCAAAGATCCAACCCCCGCCCCCCAAAATAGTTCACTTAAAATTCACCGCGTCGTGAAAGAGGTTTTTCATTCCTTAATTTTTGTGTCCTTCTAAGTATTTTAAAGACAAAAAAAACAGTGTGATAAGATCTGTCCTGAATTAGTAGTATTGTCCCAACATCGATTTCCTGATTTTAACACTGGACCAGATGGACTTAACAGGTCTATTTAGAAAAAAAAAAAAAAATTCCTGATTTTGACAAGGTAGTATAGTTATATAAAATATGATCACTGGGGAAAGCTGGGTGTGATACAATAAAAACTAAATATTGGTCTTTGTTCTGGGTTCCTGGTACACAGGTCCTAAAAGCGTTGGGACTCTCCAGAGTGCTTGAGTGTTTCCTGCATGCCAATAATGTGGCTGGGGGCCTTCAGGATGCTGGTCGCCAGGAAGACCAAGACATGGTCAGAGAGTTGGAGCTTTCAGCCCCACCCCGGGCATCCGGGGAGGAGAGAGGGGCTGGAGGTTGACTTCATCACCAGTGGCCAGTGGTTTAATCAATCATGCCTACATAATGCAACCTACATAAAAACCCTAAACACGAGGGTTTGGAGAGCTTCGGTGTTGGTGAACACACTGAGGTTCCAGAAGGGTGGGGTACTGAGAGAGGGCACGGAAGCTCTGTGCACTGCCCCCCATACCTTGCCCTCTGCATCTCTTCCATTTGGCTATTCCTGAGCCGCATCCTTTATAATAAACCAGAAAAATGCATGTGTAAGTGCTTCCCCGAGTTTTGTGATCATTCTAGCAAATTACTGAACCTGAAAGGGAAGAGGACTGTGAAACCCCCCCCCAACTTTGTAGCCAAGTTGGACAGAAGTGTGGGTACCCTGGGGACTCAGTGCTTGGGACTGGCATCTAAAGTGGGGGCCGTCTTGTGGGACTGAACCCTTCACCCGTGGGGTCTTATGCGAACTCTGGGTGCTTAGGTGCCAGAGTTGGATTGCAGGACACTCGGTTAGTGGTGGAGAATCAGACAACTGGTTGCTGGTGTGAGAAAAGAAACGCACACGCTTGCTGTCAGAAGTGCTGGAAATAAAAACATCCCACTGGGTGAAGGGTGTACGCAGGAACTCCCAGTCCTGTTTTTGTAACTCCTTTTGAGCCTTAAACTATTTCAATAGGCAAAGTTACAATTTAAAAAAAAAAAACAATGTGAAGGGTGCTTGGATTTAATTTTGCCTTTACAGCAAACATTTGTTTTTTTTTTCAAAATCTGCCGAGGCTTTCAGAGGATGGGATTATGGTGTACGCTTATGGCTCTCTTCTAGTTTATCAACTTTGGCAAGACTTTGTGGCCTTTCCAGGCCATTTACCTAAGCACCTTTTCTTTTTTTAAGATTTGATTATTTATTTATTTATTTATTTATTTATTATTTATTTATTTGTTTGTTTGTTTGAGAGACAGAGAGAGAGGGAGATTAAGCACAAGCAGGGGGAGCGGCAGAAGTAGAGAGCAGACTCCCAGCTGAGCAGGAAGCCGAGTACGGGGGTTTGATCCCAGGACCCTGGGATCATGACCTGAGCTGAAGGTAGACACTTAACCGCCTGAGCCACCCAGGCGCCCCAGCACCTTTTCTTTCTAAAACAAAAACTAAGTTTTATTTTCATGGTCCACCTGATGTGATTGAAATTTTACAACACTCAGACCGATGTAAACGCATTCCCGGAGGGGATGAAGGCAAGATAGGCTGCTCGTTAGGAGTCACCTAAGACTTGGAAGCAGAAAGTAAGGAGCCAGAAGCCTACCTCCTTTGGGCAAGTCGAGGCACAGTCTGCAGGGCAGCTCAGTCTAAATTGGGATAATGAGGGGCGCCTGGGTGGCTCAGCCGTTAAGCGTCTGCCTTCGGCTCAGGTCAGGATCCTGGGGTCCTGGCATCGAGTCCTGCATGGGGCTCCCTGCTCAGCGGGAAGCCTGCTTCTCCCTCTCCCGCACCCCCTGCTTGTGTTCCCTCTCTCGCTGTGTCTCTCTCTGTCAAATAAATAAATAAAATCTTTAAAAAAATAAAAAATAAATAAATAAATTGGGCTAATGAAAGTCAGCATTTATTGAGTGCTTACTGTGTGCTAGGCATAGTTATAAGAGCTTTACTGGATGAGTTCATTTAGTCCTCACATCAACCTTACGAAGGTATGGTATTAGTATTACCCCATTAGACATGAAGGAACTGAAGCCCAGAGAGGTTCAGTCACTTCCCAAGCTTACACAGCCAGTGTGTGGCGAGACGAGAATGTGAACCCCGGCCGTCCTGCACAAGGTCTTTCCTGCCCTCGCTACAGAAGCGGCGCCTGACACAGGCCTGTCTTCAGGTGGTGGTCACAAGACGGGGCCTCTATGAGAATGAAGAACAGGAAACCTCACTAAAAAGGAGGCAGGAGGTTTGGGCAGGGGGAGCTCTCACGCTCTACCACCCGTGGTCAACTACAGACCCCACAGGAGGAGAGCGATTTGACCTTCCGTGGACTTGACCTTGCACGTGGCTGCTACTCCAGCCTGAGGAAGGAACTCTTTCCTCCTCTCCCTCCCCCACCCCCACCCTGCCACCAGCAATAGCTCAGCCTGTGAGAAGCCACCACACTTTGAACTTCCAGTTCACTGCAATGGACTTTGGTTCCTAACAAGCCTTCCCAACGGACTCCTTCTCTCCTTAAAAAAAGCATGACTCCCCTTTGTTCCCCGGACTTCCCAACGGTTGGTGTGGCCACAGCTCATTTGTCCAAGATTGCAATCCTCTTTTATTCCCGAAAAAAAAACATCTTTTGTTGGTAAATTGGCAGAGGTTTGACTTTTAAGGTTGACGGCCCTTCAGAGGACATCACCAGCCTTCACTGCCAGCAAAGCTGATTCTGGGAGTTTCCATGTCCCTGTGTTTGCCCAGAATCTCCAGTTTCCCTGGAAACAGACTCTGAGACAGGGAGCTTTGTGCAGGAGTCCACCTGGGAGTGCTCCTGGATCCAGGCCTATGAGGTGGTAAGGAAGGCAGGCCTGGTGGAGAGCGAAGCTCATCTGCCTGGGGACAGACAGTGAGGCCTCTGTCCCCGCTGAGCCCACCCCAGTCCCCTAGGGAGCCCTGAGGTTGGGCTGGCCCAAACTGAGGCAAAGGGGTTATTCCGTGTCCCAAAAAAGATGAAGTCATAATTCCCAGTACCTGTGAGTGTGACCTTATTTGGAAATAGGGTCTTTGCAGATGGTAAGTTAAGATGAGGTCAATAAGGCAGGCCCTGATCCAATATGACTGTCTTTACAAAAAGGGGAAATTTGGACCCAGGGCTCGAAAGGCAAAGAGGGAACGTGAAGTGAAGACACACGGAGAACACCATCTACAAAGCAAGGAGCTCCTGAGGCTACTAGAGGCCCAGAGAGTGGCCTTGGAACAGACTGCCTCTCCCGGCCCTCAGAAGGAACCAACCCTGCTGACGCCTGGGCTTCAGGCTTCTGGACTCCAGAACTGTGAAGAAATACATTTCTGTTGCTCAAGCCTCCAGCTGGTGGCACTTCGCTATGGAAGGCCCAGGAAAGAAATGCGGGGGGTTGGCTTCTGCGCCCCGCGGTGATCGAGGGCTGACCACCTGGGAGGGGCAGGACTGTGGCAGTCCCCTCTGGAAGAGGGTGATCCCCAGGGAGGGAGCCAGCAGGGCGTGTTGGGCAGCCAGGTGGGCGCGTCAACCCTGCAGAGGCGTTCGGGGCGGGGGGGGGGGGGGGGGGAGTGCGCAGCCCCCACGTGGGCAGCAGGGCCCCAACCGGTCCTGTAACCTGCAGGAAGTGCCTGTGGGTGTCTTCCTGCTGTCACCCCTCCATTAAGAAGCAAAGATCGCAAATCCATGATCCGAGCACGCTCCCTGCTACTTTTTCATAAAATGCACGGCCCTCTGGCTCCAGGGGTCCATTTCCACACAACTGAGAGAGACACAGCTATAAGACACGGTGCACTCTCCTCTTAAGTCTGGGGCAAGGAGAGCACAGCACAAATAGGATGACACAAGGCGAAGGCCCGCCCAAGGGGATTGCTACACACACTTCGGTCTGTTCGGATGGCAGCATTCTACACAGGATGGGAACAAGCACTCTGGCGGGGGAAACCGTACGAAGTGCTGTTTGTGTGGACTGGAAACTGAACATCAGCATCTCCACAGGGTTCAACAACGCAATTCAACAATGCAACCGTGTGACTGAGTCTTGCCGACGTGATGTCGGGCAAAAGGAGTCAGACCCAAGAACGCACGATGGAGGACTCCATTTATACGTAAAGTACAAGAGCAGGCAGAGCAAACCCGTGTCCTGGGAGTCAGGATGGTGGTTCCCTCTGGGGGGTAATGACTGGGAGGGGGCGCACGGGGGCTGGGAATGGGGCAAATGTTCTGACTTTGATCTGGGTCCTGGTTAAACCCGGTGTGTGCAGTTTGCAAAAATTCATCAAGCTTTACGCTTACGACGGGTGCACATTCCTGCGTCTGTATTATGCCCATAGATGTCGCTGAACACCACGGGTTAGGGTTGAGAGGCACAGAGAGGGTGCGTCTCGGGGTGTTGCAGTCAGTGTCGTGGCAGGAAACAGATGGCCTGCAGACCATGTGAAAAGCACGTAATGGTTTGAGGAGCTATGGGCAGGGCTAAGGAAACCAGTCATGGAAACCAGTGGTGGCTCAAAGGGACTAACAACAGCCAAGAGGCGTGAAGGAGCAGGGGCAGGGGTGCCAGGACCCAGAAAGAGCCAGAACCGAGGCTGTGGGTGGAGGCCTCCAATAGGCACAAAATGAGTGGAAACTATGTGTAATTCTGTTTCTTGTTGAAGGCACCGTGATCCTCCCAGCAGCCAGACTCACTTCTTTGGGTCCACAATGCCCCCCTCCTCCCAGTGACACACTTGGCACCTCGGGGGGTACAAAGATGGCTAAGATCCAGTTCCCCCCTAAAGACTCTCACAGCCAAGTGGGGGCAGTGGTAAGAAACTCGCCATCCAGAACACACTCAGGAGAGCTGGGACAGGCGTGAAAACCACAGAGGACATGGGAGCAGAGTGGAGGCTCCGACCCGCCTGGCGCTGAAGCAAGGCTTTGAGATGGAAGTCACAGCCAGGGGAGTGTGGGAACCAGGCCCAGGGGGGAAAGAACAGAATCTGTGTGAAAATGCAGGAAGTGTGGGCAATCGGGTGTCCCAAGTACAGGGGCGACGTGGCCCAAAGAGAGGATGGTGTGGGATCACAGAAGCCACACGGGGACACACAGACCTGATTCTGATTCAGGAGCAAAGATGAGCCACTGAAGGGTTTTAAGTAGAAAAGTGAGACAGGGCGCCTGGGTGGCTCAGTCGTTAAGCGTCTGCCTTCGGCTCAGGTCATGATCCCAGGGTCCTGGGATCGAGTCCCACATCGGGCTCCCTGCTCGGCGGGAAGCCTGCTTCTCCCTCTCCCACTCCCCCTGCTTGTGTTCCTGCTCTTGCTATGTCTCTCTCTGTTAAATAAATAAAATCTTTAAAAAAAAAAAAGTGAGACAATGAGTTCTGCATTTTGGCAGGGATAAAGTCAGACCTCCTCATGGAGATCCATGTGATACTGTCCCTCCCAAAGTGGCCCTGACACTGACCCTGTGCCCCCTCTGCTCCCTCCACCAGGATGCCCCTTCCTCCCATGGCCACTCCCCACCCACTCCCGCCAGCTGGAAGGCAGCTGACACTTTGTGGTTGGATGGTGAATGAACACACGAAGGAAGGAACGAAGACCCATCTTTCTGCACCAAGCAGGAGGCACCCCCCCAGGAGTCCCAGAGCGCCGGTTCCCCTCCCTTAGGGCCTGACAGCACTGGCCTTGTCTCCTTTTCGGGACCATAAATTGCCCAAACACAAACACCGGGCCTGACACATCCGGATGGACGGACTTTTATTAAATTTCTTCTCCGCACCGGGGACTTTATCCTTGAATAAATACCCTTTATGCGCCTTGAATCATCTCACAACAGAGTGGGGTATGAGTCATCATCACAACACCTTGGAGGAAGAAGCAGGTGTCTGTGCACAAAGCAACTCGCCCACGGCGGAGAAGGTGAGCCCAGGACCTGGAAGTCTGAGCCACCAAGGAACAGGTGCACCTTCTACTGGCCCAGGTTACCTGGCAAGGCAGCTTTGCCACTTGCTTTTTGACAGTGTGAAAAATATGCCATAATGAGAGTATTAACAAAACAGTGTGGAGTGCCAGCAACTGGGTGCCCAGGAGCGCTTTCAGGAGAGGTCACTGGGGTTGAGTGGTGATGGGTGAGGGAGTGATCACCAGGGGAAGAAAGGACTGCCTTTGGGGAAGGCAAGGAAGATTTGGATGGGGCTTTGAGTGGCACGGAAGAACTGGCATAGCCAGTCAGACCTGGGCATTCTACAGCTACTTAGTGAGCACCTACTGTGTGCAGGGCACTGCGCTGGGTCCTGGGGCTGTGGCAGTGAACAAGACAAAGGGCTTGCCCTCAGGAGGTCAGTGTCAGGAGGTCTCTCTGGGGAGGAGACACTTGCACAGGGACCTGAAGGAGGTGAGAGAAGGATCTGAATGCAGATCTCGGGGCGGAGTGTCCAGACATAGGGAGCAGCCAGACAGGAGCTGGACTCGCACCTACCCACACAGGGGCCATGGTGCAGGTGTGGAGGACCAAAGAGCAAGGAAGCTATGCCGGGACTGAGTGAGGACAGAGAGGAGGTGAGGGCAGAAAGCTAACCCGGAGGGGGTGGCATGTGGGCGTGGTGAGGACCTGCGTCTTACCCTGCCTGCCACAGAGAAGGGACAAGATGTGACTTAGGTTTTAATGGGATCCCTGTGACTGTGAGTGGGGGAAAGACGAAGAGGGACCAGAGCAGGAACAGGGAGACGTGACTGCCATGACCCAGATCACAGGTGCCAGCACCCTGACCAGGGTAGTCCTAGTTTCTCGAAACTGGGACAGCCCAGATGTCCGTCAACAGGGGAACAGAGGGCACCTGGGTGGCTCAGTCGGTTAAGTATCTGCCTTCGGCTCAGGTCATGATCCCAGGGTCCTGGGATCGAGCCCCACATGGGGCTCCTTGTTCAGTGGGGAGTCTGCTTCTCCCTCTGCCTCTGAGCACCGCCCCTGCCCCACCACTTGTGCTCTCTCTCAAATAAATAAAATCTTAAAAAAATAACAGGAGACCAGATAAACTTTGTTTGTAAACATAAAAAGGATTACCACACAGTGAGAACAATGAAGGAGCTGCTGCTGATGCAACAATGTGGAGAAAGCTCACAGTAATTATGCTAAGTAAAAGCAGCCAGACAAAAGCAAAGAGTACCTGCAGAGTGATTCCATTTATATAAAAGATGGGAAAATGCAAACTAACCTATAGTGACACAAAGCAGACCAGCAGTTGCCTGGGGATTGGGCGGGGGGTGGTGGGGAGCAAGGAAAGCAATGGGAGATTCTGGAGAAATTCTGGAGGGACAGCTAATGGAATCTTTGACAGATTGGATGGGGGTGTGAGAAGAGCTGCAAATGACCCTATAGGGGCCAAGGGCAGGTGGCCCTAAAATATGCCACTTTGGCATATTGATTTTTTTTTAAGATTTTATTTAGAGAGAGAGCACGGGCACAAGTAGGGGGAGGGGCAGAAGGAGGGGGAGAAGCGGACTCCCTGCTGAGCAGGGAGCCCAGCTCTGGGCTCAATCCCAGGACCCCAAGATCATGACCTAAGCCAAAGTCAGATGCTTAGCTGACTGAACCACCCAGGTGCCCCTTGATTTTATTTTTATTTTGGGGGGTGCAGAGGGAGAGGAAGGGAGAGAATCCTAAGCAGGCAACAAGGGGCTCAATCTCACGACCCTGAGATCATGATGTGAGCCAAAATCAGGAGTCAGACATTTAACTGACTGAGCCACCCAGGCACCCCTGGCATACTGATTTTAAAGTTACTTAAGAATCGGCCTATGGGGGCGCCTGGGTGGCTCAGTCGTTAAGCGTCTGCCTTCAGCTCGGGTCATGATCCCAGGGTCCTGGGATCGAGCCCCGCATCGGGCTCCCTGCTCCGCGGGAAGCCTGCTTCTCCCTCTCCCACTCCTGCTGCTTGTGTTCCCTCTCTCGCTGTCAAATAAATAAAATCTTAAAAAAAAAAAAAAAAGAATCGGCCTATGTAAGAAGGACACTCAGCCCCTCCCCTGGCCCCTGAAAGCAGAAAATAAATGTCCCATGTGATAGGTGCCCTCCCTGTACCAAGAGGTAAAGACATCCTTATTATCACCAGATATAGGAAATTCAGGACCAAGAAGGCTGTTTAAACAATGCTTGTTACTTTTTATTAATTTACTACCCCAGGGCAAATTCTGTTTAGAATTCCTTATTAATTGAAGCTCCCAAAGATAAGCTTTCTTTTTCCTATCAATTCTTCACAGGTTTACTGTCTCTTTGTCTAAAAAAAAAAATAAAAACTGTGTGCCTTGGTCATTTCTTCAGGTCTCAATTTCATCATTGGGCCTCTGTGGGCTCGTAATTAACACTTTGGAGTTTTTTTTCTCCTGTGAACCTGTCTCATGTCAGTTTAATTCTTAGTCCAGCTGGAAGATCTTGAGGGTAGAGAAGAATATTTCCTTCCCTTCAATCCCAACATGTGGGTGATGGGGTAAATGGGGGAGAAAGGGGTCATCACAGAGGTGCAAGGAGTGGAGGTGACAAAGTTGAATTCCCACATGGGGGCTTCAGGGGCCTGTGGGTCTGCACATGGCAACTTGCAGGAGACAGGTGAATGGATTGTTCCAGGTCTCAGAAGTGAGGTGGGCATAAGAGAAGAACATTCAGGAAACACGGAGAAGGGAGTGGTATGCTGGTAAACTATGTACTGTAAAAAAAAAAAAAAGAAAAAAAATAGGCATATAAGTGGACCCCTGCTGTTCAAGCCTGTGTTGTTGGAGGTCAACTGTAGTTTTCTGAAAAAAAGTAAAAGCCCTCATGCATCATTCTTGTCAATCCCCGTGGTGTGCATATGCCCACCATGGCTGATTTCAAGCTATGAATGGCTTGTTCATTGAGGAATAGTTAAGAGCTCACCAAGTTAGTAGGAGCAGGCTCCAGAAGCCACTGAAAGGGGTGGAGTCTGAACCCTGATAATTAACAATTGACAAGCACCTCCCCTGTCGCAAGGGCACCATGTGCCCTGTCCCATTCAGCCCTCACAACAGGCTCTCCTCCGCTCAAAGGACAAAAGGAAGCCTAAGTGGTGCTTCGCTCAAGGCCACAGCCACCAAGCAGCAAGTGGAGAGTCTGGGATTCAAACCCAGACACACTGCAGAGCTCAGTGGTTTCAGGAACAAACAGTTTTATCAAGCTTTTATTCCAGTGCCTATTACATCACCAACGTTTCCTCACATTGTTCGATTCTTCCAGGAGCCTCGGATTTTAATGGAGGAGTGACTATTCCGGTTGGGACAATCAGGACAAGGGACACTGGCAAAAGGGAAGGGGGGGTGGAGGCTGGGGGAGGTGGCAGTGGGTGTGTCTCCAGAGATCTTGATTCGGGGAAACTCCGACCTTCCCGGGTCAGGACCCCTCCAGCACACCGCAGGCCCTGCTGAAACAAAGGACTGCACCTTGCTCACTTGAGATTCAGTCAGCTGAGCCCTAGGGAATCCATCTCCCTCCAAGTGGCCAAAACTGTGAGCCTCAGACAACCTGAGGGCTATGAGGAGCCATGCTCTGGCCTCTGTGGAGAAAGCCAGTCTGTAAGAGAAAAGAATGAATCCAGGGCACAAAGGAAGATGGGAGAGAAAGACAAAAAATTCTTGTAGCAGTTTGAGCCTCTGGTTCTGGGTGTCCCTGAGGCACAGACTCAGTCCTATCTTGGAATCCCCTTATAACAAATTTCTCAGTTTCCTTAAACTACCTCAAGGTGGCTTCCTGTCCTGTGGACCCAAAAGAATCTTAAGGCATACACCTGCCTTGACAAGATGCCCCTGCATTTCTCCTTCCTGACAGAGTGTTCAGTCATGACTAGATTCAGCTCTAAATAAAAGAAAACCCCAAAATCAAATACCCTAAACAAGACAGAAGTTTAATTTGCTTTTACATAAATGGGGTCTCGAGGTGGAGTGCCCAGGGCTAATGTGGCACCTCATAATCATGGGGACCCAGTCTTTCATATTATTTCTGTCATCTTCAGTCCATAACTTGTGACCCAAAATGGCTGCTGGAGCTCCAGCCACCACATCTATATTCCAGTCAGTAATGAAAAGGAAGCAGGGGTTAGAAAAACTTTCTTTAAGGGCAATTCCTGGAAGCCCATACAACACTTTTACTTCTATTAGTCAAAGTGTAGTCACATGGCCACAGTTAGCCCAGGGGAACATAGACAATGTAATTTTTGCTGGGCTCCAATGTGTCAAGGTCTGTGTTATCAAGGAAGAAAAGGGCATGAATATCAGAGGAAAGTCTTCCAAAATCTTATTCCTTCTGCAGAGGTGCAGGGCATCCTGAACCTTCAGCCCCTCAGGCCCTCTAAACTGAGAAGTTTCCGGACAGATATCTGGAGAACTGATTCCACCAAAAAGAAATCATCAACAGTGGGCCAGAGGATATAGCTCACCTGGGGCAGGTGATGGCCTGGGGAGCTAGCACAAAGCCAAGGATCTCATGCTAGGTCCTTCTCTCCTGTCTTGTTAACCTGGTTAGAGGCCAGCCTTCTCTCTCCTTCTCAAGAGAGAAACCATCCCAGTCCCACCCAGGGCAAGGTCCCTTCCTGACTGGCTGGGAGCCAACACTAATCAATAACCCAGTCTTCCCATGTGGCAGCCACAGTGAGCGGTTACCTGTGATCCCCCAAAATATACACCTCCAGGAGGCGCCATTTACACAGAGCCCATCCAGTGGGGTTCCACAATGCAGTGGCATCCTGGTCCACAGAGTCATGTGGTGAGAAGCGGGGCCATAAGAACTAGATTGAGAAGGTGTATCCCCGTATCAGCTTCCAGAGAAGAGCTTGGTAAGGTGGCGCAGGATGGGGTGGCCGAATAACAAAAGATTGCTACTGTTACAGCCAGAACAACAGGGTCGGAGCCAAGCAACAAGAAGCATCTGGTGGCGTGTGGAGGATGGACAGGGATACAGGGATAGGAAGATGAGCTGGAGGCCCTCTCTGAGCCTCTGGGAGAATAGAGGGGGGCCCTGACCCAAGCAGCACCTCCTGAACTACCAGAATTAACTAGTCCCTTGGCCACATTTGTTAGTGTTCTGACCAGTTCTGTAGGGAGGAGGAATGGGTGGGTGAGAGCAGAAAGCATCAGGTATCTTTTGGACACCTGGAGAAAGGGGAAGGGTGCTCCAGGCAAAGGGAAGAGCAGGGGCAAAGGCATGGCTGTACCCTTCTCATGGTATCCCTAAACCATCAGGAAGGCACACGGCTAGAAGAACTGCCTTTTGGAAGGCACGTGGTTGAAATTCAAAAACATTATGCTGAGTGAAATGAGTGCTCAAAATGCACAAGAATGCATTCAGGTGATTCCATTGATAAAAAAAATACTGAGGGAGGCAAATCTAATCTTTTTAAAAAAGATTAAAAAAGAATTCAATGCCTGCCCTGGGGCGGGGGCGGGGGCGGCGGGGGGGCGGGGGGGGGGGGGGGAATTAACTGCAAAGAGGCACAAAGGAATCCTCTGGGGTCACAAAAATGTTCTGTATCTTGGCTATAGTTGTGGTTACATGGGTCAAAATAGACCATAATTTACACTTAAAATGGGTGCATTTTAATGGATGTAAATTATACTTCAATAAAGGTGATTTTTAAAGTATATGGATAAAGTATATGGTCCCCCCTCAGAGATGATGGTCTGGTTGCTTAGGGGTGTAGCCTGGGCACTGGAATTCTGATAAGCTTTCCAAGTGGTTCCAATGTGCTGCCAGCAGTGATCCTCCAGGTATACCCAGCAAACACGCGTCAGAGTCATGAGGAGTTTGTTCATGCAGATTCCTGGCTTCTGTCCCCAGAGGTTCTGATGCTGTACGTCTGGGGTGGGGCTGGAACTCTCATTTTAACAAGCTCCCCAGATGATTTTTTTTTTTTTTAAAGATTTTTTATTTATTTATCTGAGAGAGAGAATGGGAGACAGAGAGCATGAGAGGGGGGAGGGTCAGAGGGAGAAGCAGTCTCCCCGCTGAGCGGGGAGTCCGATGCGGGACTTGATCCCGGGACTCCAGGATCATGACCTGAGCCGAAGGCAGTTGCTTTTAACCAACTGAGCCACCCAGGCGCCCCCCCAGATGATTCTTGAATGTAGAATTTGAGCGCCACTGACTTAGATTGTGCTGTGGGGCAGACCCCACCCCCAGGGAAAGCCAGGGGCTGAGAAGAGTACGGAGCTGGGCCCTGCTGTATGCCCTTGAGCCAGACTCCAAACCTCTCTGATCCTGCTTTACTGTGCACACTTGAGAACTCACCACAGTTCACAACAGTGGCCACTAGCTAGTGGCCACGTGTGGCTAGTGGGCATTTGAAATGCAGGTGGTCTGCTCTGAGACATGCTGCAAGTATAAAATTTGGGATTTGGGATGAAAAATGATTGTATGAAATGACTGCATGAAAAAAAAGATTATAAAGCATCTCAGTAATTTTTTCTATCGAATATATGTTGAAATGACATATACTCATCATTAGATACACACTGTATTAGATACACTGTGTTAAATTATTTAAATTAATTTTACCTGTTTCTTTTGCTTTTTTAATCCCAAAATTTAACTGTGAAACTATCTTCTTTTTCAATAGGGAACTCATATTCTATAGAATTCTACTTAAGCAGAGGATAAATATGTATTTTTAGTTCTAAAATGCTATGATTCTTTAATTGGTAGATTTCTGAAGAAAGACCTTCAAAGAAATATTCCCTTGCCAACGAGGCCTTTCTCATTCTTTTCCTAAGCAAGCTCTCCTCTTCCTGAGCACCCATTTGCCATGACAACAAGATTCAGCCATGTGCCCATCTATCTCTAAGATGGTCAGGCTCTGCTGACTGCTTGACTGTGCACAGATGTTCAAAGGCCCCGTGATCAGGGCCTAGCATGCTTACCCACAGTTACCAAGTATTACTCTCACATAAGCCTATTCAAAAAATTGGTCTCCTTACTGTCATCTTTACTTTCATGTCTATACTTCGGCTTTTTGTTGTTGTTGTTGTTTTTCTTGGTCTGATATATCTCTCCCCAAACTTCAAAGTTTGGTACATGGCCCCTCCTCTACCAACTTTCCCTGGCAGTTCCAGTCTATTCTGACCTTTTTACCAACTCAGCTGTTCCCACATTAGAATCATCTGTGGAGCTTCTGCTCCCAGATGCACAAACCTAGACCTACCCCTGCAAGATACTGATTTAGATACTACCTGCAGGACAAAGCTCTGCTGAGGATTCTGATACACAGGAGCAGAAAGTATCTCTCTAACATATGATGCACGTCCTATACCAATCAAAGTATGTGCTCAGTGCTTCCTGTGGGCCCTTGCTTGGGGGCTTTGGGATGCACAGAACACAGCAGCATCCTTACTCTGGGTAGCTCAGAGTAGCTGTGGAGGCGTTCCCTCAACTAAATGTGACGAGCACCACAAAAGCAGGAGCGCAATGCTCTGGGAGCAGGGGCAGGTGGTGGATGGTTATCAAAGGGATGGTAGAGGAAGTTGAGGGAGCCCCTGAAGAACTGGATTTTGCCTGCTCAGTAATTAGGGTATTGTGGTTGTGGCCACATACAGAGTATATGCCTCCGTATACCCTGGCAGAAAGTCAGAATGGAAAGGTCAGCAGAGGTCAGGATACAAAGAACTTCAAATACCAGGCTAAAGATGTCACCGTTTTCCTCTGGACAAAAGAAAATAATTTAAGGAAGAAGCATTCAATATAGTTGTTTTCCGGCACTGATTCATAGGATAGAAATCTCTGAGTATGAATTTCTATGAGCACCCACACATTTTTATTAATAACAGTGTGTCACACGCCCTAACCGTAACCCTACCCCTAAGTCCTAAACCCTAACCCTCTGGAGAGGTCTTTGAAGTGCAGTATATCAAGAACATACACTCACCCTCACCCTAGATCTGAGAAAATGGGTTCCTCAACACACAATTTAAAGAGAGAAGCGGCTAGTTATTCTAAAGAAGATCCCAAATACTAAAGAATTAGAAATATTTCTGAAAATGATGTGAGAGTACAGACAAAAACACAACAACCAACTGAATACCTATTTAAAAAGTATTTGGGTGGCTCAGTTGGTTAAGCGGCCGACTCTTGATTTCTGCTCAGGTCATGGTCTCAGGGTTGTGAGACTGAGCCCTGAGTCAGGCCCTGCACTCAGGGTGGGGTCTGCTCCTCTCCCTCTGCCCTTCCCATTCCCCACCCCCACTCACACTTTCTCTGAGAAAATAAAACTTTTAAAAAATAAAATAATAAAAAGTATTTAGAGTCCCAAATCCCTTCCTTGCTTCCGCTGGGTAGATAGGAGCCATGGCTATACACTCACCCCAGTAGAAGTCTGAGGATTTGTTCACTGAAAAGGTCTCAAACTACAGGATGCCAGGCAAATACCCTAACCCTACCTCTTACCTCAAACCCCTAACTCCTAACCTTAACTTCCTGGAGAAGTCTGTGAACTGCAGGATACCAGGCACATACCCTCACCCTCATCCTGACTCTAACCCTAGAAAAGAGGGGGGGAAAAAAAAAAGATGTGGCATATATATGCAATGGAGTGTAAGTCAGCCTTTTAAAAGAATGAAATCTTGCCATTTGCAACGATATAGATGGAATTAGAGAATATTATGCTAAGCGACATGTCAGAGAAAGACAAATACCATATTATTTCAATCATCTGTGGAATTTAAGAAAGAAAACTAGCAGAGGGAAATGAAAGGAAGAGGCAAAACAAGAAACAGACTCTTAATTATAGAGAGCAAACTGATGGTTACTGGAGGGGAGGGGGGTGGGGGTCAAACAGGAGATGGAGATTAAGGAGTACACCTGTTGTGATGAACATCAGGTGTTGTATGGATGTGTTAATCACTATATTGTACACCTGAAACTAATATTATACTGTACATTAATGGAATTTAAATAAAAACTTAAAAAAAAAATAGCGTGTCAAGACAATCCATTTTTGGTAAGGAACACTAAAACAGTGACTCTCCATATATATAAGAATATTATCTTCCCACCTAGTTTTTCTTACAATAGCTCATAACACCCAAGTTTCAAGATACAATTTTCAAGGATTCTCACAACTAAATATATATTACATTTAGCTTCAATTACTAATCCAAATCCACCAAAATGATGACCACCTGAAATCCACTTTATAGACGGAGTGCCAAACAGGTGAAAATAATTATCTTGTCTTTTTTGCTTTTTAATGTAACTACTAGACAATTTTATTTTTATTTTATTTTATTTTTTTTTAAGATTTTATTTATTTGACAGAGAGAGAGACAGCGAGAGAGGGAACACAAGCAGGGGGCGTGGGAGAGGGAGAAGCAGGCTTCCCGCCGAGCAGGGAGCCCGATGCGGGGCTCGATCCCAGGACCCCGGGATCATGACCTGAGCCGAAGGCAGACGCTTAACGACTGAGCCACCCAGGCGCCCCTTATTTTTATTTTTTGTAAGATTTTATTTGACAGAGAGCACGCCCAAGAGAGTACAAGCAGGGGGAGCGGCAGGCAGAGGGAGAGGGAGAAGCAGGCTCCCCGCTGAGCAGGGAGCCCAATGCACGGCTCGATCCCGGGACCCTGGGACCATGACCTGAGCCGAAGGCAGATTCTTACTGAACTGAGCCACCCAGGCGCCCCACTACTAGACAATTTTAAAACACACATGGCTCACATTATATTTTCATTGTTCAGTGTTGCTTCCCACTTCCCAAAGGCTGACAAATGGCTCTCAGTTCAGCCTAAGCGTACACATATGAGATTGATTTTAAACTTTGGGGGGGGGGGGGGGGAGAGTTTGATAAGCCATGGTAAAAATTAAAATAGTAATGGGTAGCATGGAAAATGAGTGTGTCCCATACGCCAAGCACATATGCGTCCATATTACTTCACTGAACCTGCCTGGTGTCCTTGTGTAGGGGTGTATCCGCTGCTGTGTAACAGATGACTCCGAATATTCACGGTTTAAAAAGCTATGATGGCACACCGTTTCTGTGTCGGGAATTTGGGGGCCGCTTACCTGGGCAGTGCTGGCTCAGAGCCTCCCGAGTTTTCAGGCAGGACGAGGGCCGAAGCTGCAGTTAACTTAACCGAAGGCGTGTTGGAGGTAGAAGACCCACTTTCAGGATGGCTCATTCCCGTGGCTGGTGGCAGGAGGCGCCAGTCCCCGCCGGCAGAACTCTCTCTCCATGGGGCTGCATTTAGGGGTGAGGAAGCGCGGACAGAAGAGCCTGAGGCTGGGCCGCGGGAAGACAGGCTGTGAACAAGGCTCGGAGGGCCGGGAGCCGCCTCGGATGCGGCAGAGCTGGGAGGCTGGCGGCCGCTGTCGGGGAGCCTCGGCAGCACCCCCCTCCTCCCTGCTTTCTTCGTGGGACGAGCCCTAGCCCTGCGTGAAAGCCTCTTCCCTCCCTTTCTGGGCCATGGCTTCCCGACAAAAGCCCGCTCAGAAAGGACAAATCCTGATTGGCCGAAGGCTGAGCCAATCAGATGCTTCCGGTCCTGGGAACGGTCATGTGACATGGCTCTGGCCAATGCCGAGTGAGAGGAAGTCTCCTGGGTGGTGATGGGAAAGATTTTATTGGATCTTGAAGAGCTAGGAATGGAACAGCGCTTCGCGTTTTCCGCCTTTAGGTCTCCATTGATGGCGCACGTGGTGGTCACGTCTTGGTCTGTGTAGGGAGTCGGCCTCGGGGTGCAGCGTGCTGAGAGCGGGCAAAGGAAATGCAGGAGCTGGGGTTTCTGAGCCACTGAGCCACCGTGTTGACAGCCCAGGAACTGCCCCATCATAGGAATCCCTGCTACATAGGATATTACATGTCAGAGTTTCCAAACTCTTTTGAGTTCGGACACCCATTTTATACAGCCAGAAGCATCCAAACTGTTATTTTGAAGGCTGCTTTGCTCATCTGATCATAGCCCACACTCCGTTAAGCATGGGATGGAGTGAGGAGCAGGGACACAGGTGGCAAGATAGAATGTTCATTAAAATGTTTTAAAATATGGGGCACCCGGGTGGCTCAGTCGTTAAGCATCTGCCTTCGACTCAGGTCGTGATCCCAGGGTCCTGGGATGGAGCCCCGCAACAGGCTCCCTGCTCAGTGGGAAGCCTCCTTTTCCTTCTCCCACTCCCTCCGCTGCGTTCCCTCTTTGCCTGTGTCTCTGTCAAATAAATACATAAAATCTTTTTTAAAAAATGTTTTAGAACACCAGATGGATATTAAAGGGAAGAAGCCCACCCCCACTCCCTACCCCCAGTAAGACTTGAAGACTGGAGTCGTCACCATTGCAGACTCCTCAGCTTTGCAAGAAGACAAGAGTTTTTCCAATGTAACTCTGAGACGCAAAGCAATTGTACAGATGTAGATATTTTCCAAAATGAGGGCTAGTGGAATGTCACCATTAACCTTCAAATGGGATATAAAGTGACAGGTTATTAAGTCTAAAAGATGGCCCAGGTTCAAAGCCAGCCTGGAACAACTCAAACCAAAGTTTTTATTTTTCTCTCCTACTTTGTTTCTTTATCTTGGTGGGTGAAACGTGTTGCATGCCTTGTGTTTTTCTGTTAATAATCATATTATTTGTAAGCTTTGCACAGTGGCACTATCATAGCCAATGAGGTTGATCTGAGGAGTGATTACTGCCAATTGAAAAATTTCCCCAATAATCCTAGAATTTGCATTTCCTGTGCATTGTGAACGTTTTTACCCTGTTACAGCTCCTTCTTTATTCTCATGGTGCTAAAAAAATATGTGATTGCAAGATTTTGACTTGAAACTCTAGGCTGTTCTAACTGCTAGTAACAAAAACCTCAGCAAAGCAAGAAAGAGAACATGTTCTGTCCTCTCGAGACTACAGCTTCAGAAAAGTGGACTCTGCCTCATGAGACTGTCTTGTAAATGTATTCCTAACAAAGGAGTCTTATAAGACACCCAGACTTCATGGGGTGCCTGGGTGGCTCAGTCGTTAAGCGTCTGCCTTCGGCTCAGGTCATGATCCCAGGGTCCTGGGATCGAGCCCCGCATCAGGCTCCCTGCTCCACGGGAAGCCTGCTTCTCCCTCTCCCGCTCCCCCTGCTTGTGTTCCCTCTCTGGCTGTCTTTCTCTCTGTCAAATAAATAAAACCTTAAAAAAAAAAAAAAAAAGACACCCAGACTTCAAAGATGGATGTTGTTGCATCCTCTGACAGCCACCTTCAAACTCCTGTATTAGTTTGCTAGAGCTGCCATAACAAAATATTACCAGTTAGACTGGTGGCTTAAACATCAGGAATTTTTTTCTCATGGTTCTGGAGGGGGAAAGTTCAAGATCAGTGCTGGCAGTTTGTTTCTTCTGAGGCCTCTCTTTGGCCTGCAGATGGGCAACATCTTGCTGTGTCCTCAGATGGCCTTTGCCCTGTGTGCACATATCCCTGGTGTCTTTTCGTCTTCTTATGGAAGTCCTGTTGGATTAGGCCTCTACCCTTATGACCTCATTTAAAGTTAATTACCTCTGGGTAGTTACCTCTGGGTAATTGAGCCTGGCTGGCTTAATCAGTTAATCGTCTGACTCTTGATTTCAGCTCAGTTGTGATCTCAGGTTCATGAGATCAAGCCTCACGCTGGGCTCCGCGCTCTGCATGGAGTCTGCTTGAGATTCTCTCTCCCTCTCCCGCTGCTTCTCCCCCATGACTCATGTACTCATGCATGTGCTCTCTATATATAAATAAATAAAGTCTTTTTTAAAAAAAAGAAGTTAATTACCTCTTTAAAGGTCCTGTCTTCAATACAGTCACATTGAAATTTAGGGCTTCGACATATGAATGGGGGGCACCACAATTTAGTTCATAACACCTCTAAAACCTGGACTGCTTGTCTTAATAATCTGTTGCCCTTGCTAATAATATGTACACCAACACTCCCTTTTCCTGAAAAGTACAAAGACTTGGGAGTTTTCATTGTCACTTCTTTCTTCTCCCACCCTCGTGGAGCTAAAAAGAGCATCATAATTCTGCTAAACCTTCTTATTCAAGCAAATAGTTTAATTCATGTTTTCCTCCTATTGATCTATGGGCTGTGGCTGAAACAGCAACACAAGAAAATTGCTTTCACATAGGAAATGCTGGTGCACCTGTATTTTCTAAATGTTGGGAGAGTAGGTCTGGTGCTGTGACATTCTTGTGCATCTGATTTGATTTAGGACTGGACTGATTCCAATTCTGAGAGGCTCAAAGGGGACAGAGCCAGCCCAGGGAAAGAGAGCTAGCTGAGTGCTCTCTGATGGGAAGGAAAAGGAAGCCGATTCATTCAGGCCCCGCAGGCTGAAGATCTGAAGCTGCTGAACTGACCCACTGGGGGAGCTGCTACCGCCACCATCATAGAAAAGTGGGGAATCGAAAAGTTGCTACTATGGAGTTGTTGGCTCCAGAACCACGCCACACTTGCTAGATTCACACAGATAAGAGCCTCTCAAAATGCACAAAGCCAGTCACTGGTGATGCCCCAGAAAAAGACACCAGCCTCTCCATGACTGTGCTTGTCAGAATCCATGGCAGAAGCACCATAAGCACCCCCATTTCACTTCTCCTTTCCAAATCTCATGAAGTATGTCACGTTGGCAGAACCCTGGCTTCGAGGGAAGTGAGGAAGTGTGGCTTTAGTTTCCTGGCCTCTGTAGCACGGAAAGGCACACCAGAAGAAAGAAGGCTTGAGCAAACAAATTCACAATCTAAAACCCCTGGGACATTTTCTCTTCAGCTTCCTGCATCCAGGGGGAAACCCATATCTGGTCTTTCCCCTGCATTATAGGGCCTGCTTTGCAGAAAAATGTCCAGATAATCTCTGGTTTCTTTGCAACTGCTTTTCTAGCATCAGCTGGGTGGAGACTTAAGCTCTCAATGAATATCACCCTTCATCCTGGCCTAAAGGCAGAACCAGTAGAGTGAGATGCAGAAGTAAAAGAGAGAGAGGAGGCAACATGTTGGCTTAATTACCCAAACAATAAAGAGTATCAGGAAACATGACTGAGCTGTGTGGCCCAATGGGTTTGACATCACCTCCCCCTCTTTTCTGCTCCCTTAAATTGAGCAGCTTAATTTAGGATATAAATTTGGCTGTGTGTAACAGATTCAAAATAAGAATAGCTTTAATTACATATAAATATATGTAAATGTATTTCTCTCTGCTGTAACAGTGCAAGCTGGCGTTCAGCTCTGCTTTGTGAAGGTGTCAGGAGCCTGGGCTCTTCCATCCTGTTCTTGGCCATCCCTATGGTGCTGTGCTTGTCCCCATGGTCCAAGATGCCATGCCACCATGTCCCCACCCTAGCCTGAAGGAAGAGAAAACAAGAAAGGAAGGGCCCATTGCTTTAAGGGCAGGACCCCCAAACTGCACTTCTGCTCATATCTCATTGATCAGAACGTGGCCTCTGGGCCACACTTGCTGCAAGGGAGGCTGGGAAATGTAGTCTTTATTCCAGGCAACCATGTGCCCAGGGAAAACTTCTTTAACTGTGAAAGAAGGGGCTAATAGATCAGGGGTGAGGGCAACACTAGTTTCTCTTCCATATAATCATACTTCTGGGAGGCCCTTTATCACATGGCAGGAGGTAGCAGGCTACAATGGACTCTTTCAAGAGACAGGCAAATCCAAAAACGGAGGGAAGGGGTCTGAGCCACGCAAGCTCAGTATCCTCTCCCAGACTCATCAATTTCCTAACAAGGAAGTGGGCCAAAAGCCGTAGCCTTATTCAACTCCAGGTTTCTAACTGGGGCACTATTGGCATTTTAAGTGAGATGAGTCTGTGTCGCAGAGGACAGTCCCGCCTATTATTGCAGGACGTTTAGCCCAGTTAAACAGCAGTACTGTTCTGTCCTCAGGCATGGTGATAACCTACGTTTGTAGGCAGATATTTCCAACCCCCCTGGGAGGAGCAGGGGTTGCCTCTGACCAGTCTTTCCATGGAAACATGAAACACGTGGGATAAGACCTCTCCCTATCCAAACCTAGCCCCTGGCGGGACAGGGGGTCCTTTTGGCCTTCCAGCCGCCTTTTACAATTCTGCTTTGTCCCGAGCCGCCCAGCACTGGCTATCTGTCCTGTTATAAGTGAAATGATGCTTTACTGCTCCCCTCCAACACGCCGAGCCCTTGCACACGTGCGCATGCGCACACGCGCACCAGGAGACATGAATGATGATGTTGTGAGGGCTCACGGAGCCAGTAACGGAGGACCTGACCAGTGTCTCAGGAAACTCATCATCCCAGGACCGGAGGAAGTGAGGCTGGCTTGGAGTGAGTGTGCCTTACAGGGTTTGGCCTTAGACAATGTATTTAACCACACTCACTGTATTTCTGTTTCCTCGTGTGAAGAAGTGGAAACCATATCTAATACCTATGGATGTTAGGAAGCTCAAGTGACTAAAAGATTGGTGTATATGATGCTTAAGATCACGGACTCTGGAAACCAGTACCTGGGTCTGCCCAGTCATGTACCAGCTGCGTGGCCTCGGATAAGCTAGCTACCCTCTCTGTGCCTCATTCTCCTCCTCTGTAATTGGAGAATGGCAACCCCTGCCATACGGCTCTGTGCCCCACTCAGAGTCAAGTTCTCCATAAATGCTAGCATTTGTCATTATCAGTGTCATGACTGTCTCCTCTAAGCGGGACTCCTTTTCTTTTGTAAATGCTAGCAATTGTCATGATTCTCTCCTCCAAGTGGGACTCATGTTCTTTTTTTTTTTTTTAAACTCTAGACATTATTCACATCTCACCAATCTTTCCATTAATGTCCTTCTTCTGTTCCAGGATCCAATCCAGGATCCCACGTTGCATTTAGTTTTCATGTCTCCTGAATCTCCTTTGTGACAATTTCTCAGTCCTACCTTGTTTTTTCATGGCCATGATCATTTTAAGGAACACAAGGTATTTTTTTTTTTTAAAGATTTTATTTATTTATTTGACAGAGAGATAGCGAGAGCAGGAACACAAGCAGGGGGAGTGGGAGAGGGAGAAGCGGGCTTCCTGCCGAGCAGGGAGCCCGATGTGGGACTCGATCCCAGGACCCTGGGATCATGACCTGAGCCGAAGGCAGACGCTTAACGACTGAGCCACCCAGGCACCCCGAACACAGGGTATTTTGTAGAATGTCCCTCAATTTGGATTTGGCTACGTTTTTCTCATACTTAGACTGGGGTTCTGGGTTTGGGGGTGGGGGAGAATACCATAGAGCTGAAGGAGCTCTTCCTCTTCTTCTTCTCCTTCTTCCCCTTCCCCCTCTCCTTCTCCTCCTCCTTTTTCTTCTCCTCCTCCTCCCCATCCTTGTTCTCCTTCTCCTCCCCCTCCTCCTTTTCCTCCTCCTCCTCCTTCTTCTTCTCC
>NW_023270718.1:1616088-1624754 GCF_011800145.1 Mirounga leonina
TCTTCTCCTCTTCCTCCAACACCCCTCCCCCCTTCTTCCTCCTCCTCATTGTTGTTGTTGCTGTTGTTGTTGTTCTTCTTCTTCTCCTCCTCCTCCTCCTCCTCTTCCTCCTCCTCCTTCTTCTTCTTCTCCTCCTCCTCTTCCTCCTTCTTGTTGTTGTTCTTCTTTTTCTTTCTTCTTCTTCTTCTTCTTCTTCTTCTTCTTCTTCTTCTTCTTCTTCTTCTTCTTTTTCTTCTTCTTCTTCTTCTCCTTGAAGTGCCCTTCTTATCATATCATTTCAGGGCCTACATAATATCCACATGACATCACTAGCCAGGTTGAACTTGCTCCATTGGTTAAGCTATCTGACTCTAATGAAAGAGAAGTGACTCATTAGATGTTATATCTGCCATTTGTATTCTGTTTTCCTACTTAGTTAATCCCTTCCCCAAGTTATCTATGGACTTGATGATGGTTTGTTATGATTTCTGCAAATGTAACTTAGCTATTTCTTGGAGTATCAGCAAGGGTTGATTTCAACACCATCCTACCTTGACTGGACCATAAAGGCAAGCTATGTACATGATTGCTCCTTGTCTTCTTCTCTCTCTCTTCTTCTTTAAATAATTTTTTAAAATTTTAATGGTGGTTTTAAAAAAAGCTCAGGACACAAAATTTACCGTCTTAACCATTTTTAAGGTACAGTTCAGCAGTAAGTATCTTCACATTGTCGTGCTGCAGATCAGGGCTCATGTTCTTTCAGTGACACACCAAAATTTTTTGCACAGTTATGTGGACAGATATGTTTCATTTTCATCATTATATTTTTGCTGTCATCTGCATTGATGCAAGTAGCCTATTAGGAGGTACTTTTGTGGGTGTTATTATTTAAAAACTGAGTCAAGCTTATTTTAGATGAGTTGTTTTTAAGTAAAATATTGAATAAATAAATAAAAGTGCAGATGCGGTGTACATATGGAAGGAATTAAGATGTGGTATGAGAAAGGCTGAGGTTTGGGATACGAAGACCTGCTAAATCCTCCTCCCCCAAGGCATCCCTTACCCATCCTCAGTCTCCACTAGATCCTGAAACACATGCTCTCAAAAAGCTCTGTTTTCACCTTTCCTTTCCATCAGAGTTCTTTGGGAAGCAAGTAACTAAATCGCAAATCAAACTTCCAGAAAGATCAAGGGGAACATATAGACTCAGATGACACAAAAGCTGAAAGATTAGGGCCAGCTTCAGGCACAGATGGGTCTAGGTGTTTAAATGATGTCATCAGAAATCTGTCCATCTACTCTGCCGCGCTTTCTTATGCGTTGGCCTCATTCTAGGCTGCTTTTCTACTCATGGTAGAAAGAGGGCCCCCAGGTGCTCCACACTTAGGTCCTTTCAGCTTTGCAAGCCAGACAGAAAGAAAATGCTTTATTCCCCAGAGTTCCAATAGAAGACCTCTGTTTGCTTTTCCTGGGCCTGTGTTGGTGGTGTGTCTAGCTATCACTGAAGCACGCGGTTGAAATGCTTTTATTGCTAGGCTAGGGTCACGTGCCCAACCCTCCCCCAATCACTGTGGTTGGAGGATGAAGTGCTCTGATCTGGAACTGTGAGAAAGCTGGTTTCTCAAAGCAAACTCCAGATGCTGTGGCCTCAATAAAAGAGCCTGAAAGCTGGATAAGCTGAAACACCAGACTCCTCATCCACAGACGGTTATTAATCGTGTTGCAAATATTTGCTTATCACCCACTGGTAGTCCCCTGGCCTGGTTAATTGCCCCAGCAAGCCTTCACAAAAATCATTTAAAAAAAAAAAGGCAGTGTGGGTAATGTTAATAAAGATATTACCAAGTCACTTGATAACGACTATTTTCAAAGACTTGTGTGTGAAACTTTGCCCCAGGGTAGAAACCTGGACCTCTTTGGGAGGGGCTGCTGAGTCAGATAGGAGTTCAAATTCCAACACTCCCATGACACTCACACTTACACATTGTTCATTCACTATAAAAAAAAAATTATTGAGGGGCGCCTGGGTGGCTCAATCGTTAAGCATCTGCCTTTGGCTCAGGTCATGATCCCAGGGTCCTGGGATCGAGCCCCACATCAGGCTCCCTCCTCCGTGGGAAGCCTGCTTTTCCCGCTCCCACTCCCCCTGCTTGTGTTCCTGCTCTCACTATCTCTCTCTCTGTCAAATAAATTTTTAAAAAATCTTTAAAAAAAAATTATTAGGGCGCCTGGGTGGCTCAGTTGGTTAGGCGGCTGCCTTCGGCTCAGGTCATGATCCTGAAGTCCCGGGATGGAGTCCTGCATCGGGCTCCCTGCTTGGCAGGGAGACTGCTTCTCCCTCTGACCCTCCCCCCTCTCATGTGCTCTCTCTCTCTCTCATTCTCTCTGTCTCAAATAAATAAATAAAATCTTAAAAAAAAAATTATTGAGCACCCATGATATGCCCAGCACTGTTCTAGACACTGTGGACACAGCCAGACAAAATCCTTCCCTCCTGATGTTCTAGAGAGGTGGGTGTGGAAATGGGGAGACAGATAATAAAGAAATGGACAAAGAAATGAATAATTTCAGACAGTAGTAAATATTGGAAAGAAAAGAAAACAGTGTGCTTTGCTAGCAAGAAGCTGGGGCTTCACCTGTAGCAGGCATTAGGGAAGGCCCTTTGGAGGAGTTGCTATTTGATTTGAGACTGGAACAGTGAGATGCAATCAGCCATAAGTTGACTTGTGTAAGGTGCTAAGAAAAGGGAGCAGCAAGTGCTAAGGCCCTGAGGTGACTCTCTCCAAGAACTGACAAAAGCCATTGTGAATAGCTGTATGAGGTTAGGTGAACTACTTAGCCTCTGTGAGCCACTGGAAAAAGATGATCATACTGACCCCGCAGGGTTGCTATGAGGATTCAATTAAACAACAATCCTTAAAGGTCAAGTGCTGTGCCTGGCATATGGTAGGTGTTCAATAAACGTCAGCTGTTTGTTTGAGCAGTACAATTATTGAGGAGGAAAGAATGGGTCCAAAGGAAGAGAGAAAGAAGTTTTTGTGGCTTATTCTTCCAGAATCCAAAATTCAGGATATAGGAGGAGCAAGGCCCTGAGAAAGGGTTTCTGAACATGCCTCCAGGACATCCTGGATACCTATAACAATACTTCGCATTATTTTAATAACTACTGCCATTCATCGAGCACCTACTCTATGCCAGGCACTCTGCTGGGCATCTGATGTCCATGGGCCCCTCTGACTCTGAGGCAGGCACTATTATCAACACCCCCATTTTACAGAGGAGAAACGTGGAGTCTCAGAGCTGATAGTCAGGGAGTCTGGAGCCAAGTCAGGAGGCAAGCGAGGCCGCAGCCACCTCCTACCTGATGACCTTTGGCCATTCCTCTCCTCTGATGTGAAGTGACAGAAGCAGGACAATTCCGCCCCACCCTCCATCTTCATCATTCTCCAGGCCAGGAGGGCTGGAAGGGGGCGGGGGCAAAGAGGGAACAAGCGAAACCCTAGGCTCCCCACCCACCACTACCATAAACCCGGTGCTAGAGAAGAGTGCAGGTCGGGGAGGTGAATTCCCAGCCAAGAGCGGGAGCCAGGCAGGGAAGCGGGGGGTGTGGCCAGGACGGGGGGCGGGGCCAAAGCTGCATACTTGACTTTGAGGTCTAGGAGGCCCCACTCCTGACAGGGCCACCTCCCCTGCGCAGCGCCTGGACAAAACGAGGCATGAGGTGTCCTCTGGACGCCGGACCCGGCCACAGCCCTGCCTGGAAGAGGCTACTTTTAACAGGTGCGTAAGGAACAGTGGCTTCACCCACAGGTTGGGGACAGGGAGAGGACACCCCCAGGGAGAGTCTCTATCCAAGTCAGAGTTGCCCCTCTCAGAGCTCTGCCTCTAGTCAGTTGAAAGATGCACAAGAGCTCTTGAAGTCCCCCCAAGAGGCCGTGCTATTGACCCTTTTTACCAAGGAAGGGAGGCTCAGAGAGGGAGAGTCACCTGTCCAAGATCGCTGGCTGGTGAGGGTAGAATCAGAATTCAGGACCAGGACCATTCCCCCACCCCCCCAGCCCTTTTTCACCGAGCTCCCTGGCTCACCCCAGCTATCTACATCTAATAATAATTTTTAAATAATAATAATAAGATAGGGGCGCCTGGCTGGCTCAGTCGGTTGAGTGTGGGACTCTTGGTTTTAGAGCAGGTCACAATTTCATGGGTTGTGGGATGGAGCCCCGCCTGGGGCACCACTCTCATCGCAGAGTCTGCTTGAGGATTCTTTCTCTCCCTCTGCCACTCCCTCCACTCGCATGCACTCTCTCTCTCTCTCTCAAATAAATAAATCTTTTTTAAAAAAATAATAATAGGGGTGCCTGGGTGGCTCAGTCAGTTAAGCATCTGCCTTCAGCTTGGGTCATGATCCCGGGGTCCTAGGATGGAGCCCTGGGACGGGCTCCCTGCTCACTGGCGAGTCTGCTTGAGATTCTCCCTCTCCCCCTACCCCTCCCCCTGCTCATGCTCTCTTTCTCTCTCTCAAATAAATAAATAAAATCTTAAATAATAATAATAATGATTATAAAATAACAAGTCATAATATCAAGAGGTCATATGACTGACTTCTTCTACATGCCAGGCTGTTCTAAGAGCTTTCATGTAGTAACATTTAATTCTTAACTCTATGAGGTAAGGGCTATATGATCCCCACTTCATAGTGGAGGAAACTGAGGCACAGAGAGGTTATGTGCCTCCCCCAGGCCACACAGCTTAGAAATGGCAGAGGGAGAATTTGAACCCAGATGGTCTGACCACCAAGACCATACTTTCCAAAGATGACACACATGCACCTCTCAGAAAGTAAATGAATTGCCTCCTTTTCCAGGTCTTAAAAAGGTCAGTTTCCGTGTAGTTTCAAAACCCCAAACTCCACCCGGTTTAAAGCTTCGCCTCATCCCCAGCTGAGGACCGTGTCCAACTGCAGTAAGATTCTAGGGGGACATGGTGGGCCTCGGCCTGTTTCTCTTTGTGTCCTTCCTCCCCACCCAGAGATGTGGTCTGTGGCCCTCTCAGGGCCACGGGCAGAGGGGAGGAAGGCCAGGAAGGGGGCAGGAAAGTTTCTACTTGGCTATTTTACTTGTAGGGTGGAGTCAAGCCCTTCTGTGTGGTTGAGGCACCATTGCTGGATCCATCTGGGTGGGGGGCACTTTGAGGACCCTCGTCACTGCAGAGTATGTTGTTGTGGCTCCATGAACTGGGCCCCGCTAGAGGCTCACCAGCATCTCCTGGCTCCCTCCAGCCTCTTTCTGCCAAGGTCTGCCCTTGGGAGCCCTGTCCCATGAGGGGCCTTGCCAGACAGCCTCCGGCCAGCTCCCTGGCGAGGCATCCACCACTGCTCATGGGAAACACGAGGACACCTTTGTCATCACACGGAATGCTAGAGGCGTGGGTCATTTCCACTCCAGCCTCTATTCCCTCTGCCCCACAGGCCCTTTCCACTCCATCCCTCACTTGGACACCTAGAGGTCTAAGTTCCCGCAAATTCCAGGGGACACATTTCTAGCTCTCCGGGGGAGGTTCCCTTGGAGTTGCCCTCACTTGGCCTGGGGAGGAAGAAAGCCCCAGGCCGCCCCTCTCCTCCCCCTGGGGTGGGCGGGGGCGGGGACTCGCAGTTCATTCTCAACTCTGCCCCAGAAAACCTCACTCTGAGCCTCCTCCTCTTCTCCCTTCCCACAGCCTGGCGGGGGGTCGAGAGGCTGTTGCTGGCAGAGCTGGTGACCTGTAATCCGTTTTCTTTTTCTTTTTTTTTTTTTAAGATTTTATTTATTTATTCATGAGAGACAGAGAGGCAGAGGGAGAAGCAGGCTTCCCACTGAGCAGGGAGCCCGATGCGGGACTCGATCCCAGGACCCTGGGATCATGACCTGAGCCGAAGGCAGACGCTTAACCATCTGAGCCACCCAGGCGCCCCTGTAATCCGTTTTCGAGACCTCAGTTGGGCATGAAGGTTCTTGGCAGCTGCTGTTCTGTTCTCAGCCTCTGGTACCTCTGTGGAAATTTTGAGAGCGTGGGAGAAGTCAAGTATAACATCTGGCGTGTGTCTGTATATATATAACTGCTGATTCAGGAAGCGTCCCTGACTGAAATAGCCACGCTCCCCAAACCTAAGAGTTCTGAATTATCTCTATGGTTCCAGCTCTGAAATTCCATCCTTCATCCCACAGGCTTAAAATATATGTGCACATACACGCACACACGTATATATAAAATCTATATAATACCTAAATGAGACTGTCCTCAGCCCTGAAAATTCATGATCTCATTGAATCTCAGGCACTCTTGTGAAATGGTTGCTATCAAACACCCTCCTTGATGAGCGGGGAAACTGAGGCTCGGAGCCCAGAAATAATAAGTGGCAGAGTCTGGGTTATGAACCCGGGTCTAGTGGCCTCAAAGTCTCCAAGTGAAACCGTGATTCTTTTTTTTTAATTTTTTTAAAGCTTTTATTTATTTATTTGACAGAGAGATAGCGAGAGCAGGAACACAAGCAGGGGGAGTGGGAGAGGGAGAAGCAGGCTTCCCGCCAAGCAGGGAGCCCGATGCGGGGCTCCATCCCAGAACCCTGGGATCATGACCCGAGCCAAAGGCAGACGCTTAACGACGGAGCCACCCAGGCGCCCTGTGAAACCGTGATTCTACAGCAGCTGGAGGAAGGGTTGCCAAGACGTGAGGTCTTCTTAAGGTGCCTTGGGGACATCGTTGAATCACCAGGCACGGGCCATGGTGTCAGAATCAGAACTCCATTCCCAAATGCAGACTGGGTGACCTGAGATCTTCTACTTCAATCACTGATTCAACAAACACTCCTGAGCGCCTGCTGGGGGCCCAGCTTGTGCGGGGTGGTGCTGGGGACAGAGTGGCGACCAAGACAGCCCCAGCCCTGCTCTCTTGGGGCTCACAGGCCAGAGAGAAGACAGACCCGTCCCCCAGTGGGTAGGGCAGGAATGTGGGGGCCCAAAGAAGAGGGCTGAGTCTGCAGCTGGGGAGGTGCTGGCCAGGGAAGGCCCTTTTCAAAGCTGTCAAAATCGAAGTAAGAGCTCAGAGAAAGGTGGCATCGCTTATGCAAATTGCATCCCTGTGCCCCTTGTTTCATAAAAGGGGAAGAATGCAAATTTTTTCTCCGTCAAGATAAAAAAGCAACACCCTGAGCAGGTCCTGTTTATTCCCATCACTTTGCGGCTAGAGCTTCCATCACTCCATCTCCTGAGGTCCCCGCCCGGACACAAGTGTAGTGTCTATCACCAAGCATCCCTGAGGGTCAGGGAAGGCTTCAGAAGGGGGGTGCCTGAGCTGAAACTGGAATCACAGCTAGATGAAGAGTTAGGGGGAACAGCATTCTAGGTAGGGGGACCCGCATGTGCAAAGGCCCGGAGGCCAGGGCAACTGCACGGAGTTCGGTCTGCCTGATGCAGACAATGAGGGAAGAGTGGTGAGAAGAGCGTGGAGATGTAGGAGGGTGCCAGGCAAGGGGATCTGCGCTGTGTCCTGAGAGCACTGGGGAGCCACAGAAGGCTTATGGACAGGGGAATAGAAAAGTCACACCAGGGGCGCCTGGGTGGCTCAGTCGGTTAAGTGTCTGACTCTTGATTTTGGCTCAGATCATGATCTCAGGGTCGTGAGATCAAGCCCCATGTGGGGCTCCATGCTCAGCGGGGAGGCCACTTGAGATTCTCTCTCTCCCCTTGCCCCTCCCCCCAACTCTCTCTCAAATAAATACATAAATCTTTGTAAAAAGAAAAATGACACCAGCTGCCGACTCAGAGATAAAACCAGTGGAGGTACGAGGAGGGCAGTGAGCCCCCCTCACCCACCCAGAAGGACCTGTAATGGGACAACTCCCAGCTCTCCACTTTTGACCTTGGCTCTGAGACTCAAGCTCGCTGTGCCTCAGTTTCCCTGCCTATAAAACAGACTAGTGCTGACCTCAGAGTTGTAGAGGGGACCAGTGAGGTCGTGGTTGGGAGAATCTGGCACAGTCCCTGGCACACAGCCAGCATGGGGTGTCAGCTGCCCCCCTCCCCCAGAAGCTGCCCTTCTGCGACCTGTCACACCCGGTTCCAGAGCCCAGCACTGTCTGTATCTGGTGCTGCTGCCCTGGGAGTCATTACCCTCGCTACCACTTCTCATTCCAGGAGAGAGCTGATGTTTTCACGTCTGTTCTGTAAGTGGGTATTTCTGATCCTTAGAATGTAACCACTTACCGTATTGCTTTTGTTTTTAATCTTTAAAAGACATATTTACAGCACCCCAAGGACTTGCAATTACAGAGGCAAGAATGGTAACAGTGATGATAATTATAAATGTAATGTCAAGCATTGATTTGGCAGTCACCTTGTTGGTACACTGTTCTGAGCACCCTTTATAAGCATTAGACCAGGACCTTCTCAACATCGGCACTACTCACATTTGGGCTCCAATGCTTCCTTGTTGCTGGGGCTGTCGTGAGCATGGTAGGAGGCTGGTCAGTCTCCTTGACCTTTACCCACTGTGTGCCGGTAGCATCTCCCCCCCCCCACGTCATGACAACCAGAAAGACTTCTAGACATTGCCAATGTGCCCCGAGGGGAGCAAATCATCCCCAGTCGAAAAATCACTGAAGGCGGGCGCCTGGGTGGCTCAGTCGGTTAAGCGACTGCCTTCGGCTCAGG